>NW_026099572.1:31505039-31537845 GCF_025091365.1 Daktulosphaira vitifoliae | reverse complement strand
TAAGTCAATAGAATGTGACTTATCACTTTTATAATATTAGAAAATAAAATGTATAATTTAAGGATGTATGGAATCATTAGGATCGGTGGGCAAGACTACTAATTTAACAACAGGGAGCACAAGTGTACCCTGGGCGGTTTGAACGCGCACTGCACGCGCAATTTTATCGGGTCCTGGCGTTAATATCATTATTCTACCTAAGCACCACATTAATGGAGACACGAGTTATCTTTAATAATGAACATGTCGCCCACGCAATCATTTGTGGTTGATCAGTTAACCATTTAGCTCTTTGTTGTAAAGTGGACAAGTATTCCGATGACCACCTATGCCAGAAAGCCCAGTACGCGGCGGAACAGCAAGTAACGGTTGTTATATAAGAAAGTACCCTGGTGTGAGGCAATCAAGATCATGCGGATTAGTGGACCTGGGGACAGAGGCCGAGAATTTCTATTCGGCGGTGAATTCTTCATGTGTAAACATATGAGAGCACTCATATTTATTAATTTTCATCTCAATATTATTATAGCTATAATATATTTATTACTTAAAGAAATAATTTTTATAATTATATTGTAGTAAGTATGTAACAAATACATGGAATTTACAAAGAAAGACTTATGTGATAAGTAAAACAAAATAAGATTTTTGGGAATGATCTAAAATATATATGTGAAGTCTAAACATTAATAGTTAACAATAATGTAATTATAACTTTAAGAAATCTACTTATGAAAATTAACTTGTCAGTATCTAACATTTAGTATTTAGTGATGTAATAATAAAACTCCCATTTAATCCACAATAAATGGTTTAAGTCTTTCGTCTATATTAGTATCGTGACAGTTAATTTTTTCGAAACCCAGATTTTTGTAACAATTATTGTAAATATTTTCACAAAAGTTGTCAAAAAAATGACACGCAATTTGATAAGTTTGGATTTTTCGAGTAGTATTTGGATCATTCAATGTATTAACTGAATTCCTGAAATATTTTATTATATTTTTCCTATCAAAAAAAAGATTTTTTGTAAAATGACACCAGGTGTCAAAACGACTCGTGTTGCAATTAGTAATCTTATAATAAATGATATCAAGATAATCTTGAAAAATGTGCAGAAGACTTTGAATTATTTCATTAATTTTTTCATTATCATTTTGATCGACAAAATCAATTTGAAAATAGTTATTTTTCTTCAATAAATTGAGACTATATGATATCCATTCAAATATTCTATGTAAACTGGAAAGAGAGTTTATTTTAAATGTCCATATTGATGATTTATTTAATGTAATTAAAGCATTATACAACCCTTTAAGCATTTTTTTAGATTTGTTAAATGATTTAAATAATTGAATTAAACATTTGTTTTGGTGATCAATTGAATCTTTTTTGCATATAAACAATATAGCAGATAATAATGTTTGGTAGTTTTTTAATACTTCTGTATACTTACATCTTAATAATTGTACTACGTGTTCTTTTTTTATTCGAAAATTTATATCATTAATTTTTTCTTTTATTATATAATCTACATCGTAGTATTTCTTATAATAAACTATATTTATGTGATTCATTGATTTCCAACCAGTTTCCAAACGAAGAATATTGAGAGCATTAATGCTATCATCCTGTCTTATTTCTGGATCTATTGGTGGTGTGAAACTATTTTAAACAAAAATATTACGATTACTACATAAATACATTAATAATAAACGTTATCAAACATTATTAATGAGACATTTTATTCTGATCAATTTAGTAAAAAAGGTTCAGTCAATATATTATAATGCTAAAATATTAAAAATACAAATAAATACAATTCGGAAAAAAATTATTTTAATTTGATAAATTAAAATATAACAATTTTTTAGAGTATTATTTTTATAAATTTTAACACAGTTGGATATGTAGCATAGATAAAGTTGCAAGCAACACAAATGTAGTTATTTATTTATATGAAAACATAATAAAATTTAATAAATATATACCGCTTGAGATAATTCAATATCACAATACGAAATAAAAATCGTAGTGAAATCATATTATAATGTCATGATTATTATTTTTCAAAAATTATTTTAAATTATATTTCTTATAGATTTACTTTATACTAACACAGTAGTTGCGTCAATGTTTTACGTGTGTGAAAGGACAGGTAAACACAAATTAAATAGTACTCGCTGGGTTAATATAAATTTAAATAAAAATTAACCAAGTTATAAAATATAAGTTAATTCCAAGTACAACATTGTATAAAATATAATCTGTATATTATTACAAATAAAAATAGATGGATATGAATCGCGTGAAAAAGAAAAAACCAGATAGATCGTTTCCCATCAGAACTTTGTGTTCCAGTAAATAGACTTAGAACCCTAATTAAAATAGTGGAGGTATTTACTTTAAGATGAATTTGTGATTTATAAAGGTGATGAATGAAACTTAGTAAATGAGCTTTAAATTAATCACTGAATATACAGTATCAAGTCAATTCACATTACAATATATTTAATTATTTCGTGGCGAAATGACTTTTTTTAATTTATTTACGAGCCGTTGAATATCTACTATAATACGTTATAAATAATGACTTATCATAAGTAAACATATGCTTTAGAAAATTTTTTTTTCTATTTTTAATAAAAATAAAACAATTTTTAAATTTAAATATATTATTAGAAAGTAAAATAAAATGTTAGAGTTCTTACTCAGGTGTTTCTGGGTTAAGCAACTTTTCAAAGCCAATATTTTTGTACCAAATTTCTATGGTTTCGTTGTAAAAAGAATTAAGTTCACTGCACATAGAATAAACATTAGCAAAGTTATTTTCGTTAGAACAGTCATCAATATTAATATTTGAATCAATAGAGCATTCTTTAATTTGATTTTCTTTCAAATCTGTATTCAAATCAGAAATGTCGATGATTTGACTATTTTGGAAAAGATCGTTTAGTATTTCTAATGCGTCTTCATAAAATTGTTTCAAATTCTCATATTTCGTTTTAGAATCTTCAAGATTTGGTAAGATGTTAATGTCAACAAAATAGGTGGTCTCTAATTTTTTTACAAATTGTTGAAAAAAATCAATTTCATCAATTATGGGATGCGGTGCGAGGCCTTCATGAAACAAAAACCTTATATCTATGTAGCTTATAAACTTCATAGCATTGTGGAGATATTCAAACATAGACTTGGAATTTTTCACTTCTGTTTCAAGTAACGATACACAACTAATAAAATTTTCCGATAAATTTCTTTCATGAGATTGCTTACATTTATCAATAATAATATTTATGTAATAAAGAAATTTTTTTAGTATTTCAGTGTACTTAAAATTGAGTACACTTATTGTGTAACGATAGTTACATGAGAAATCATTTGATATATTATTTTCCTCTAAATCGGGATAATTTAAAGATTGTTTTAGTTTTAGATTTTGCATTTGATATGAACCAATTTGTGAATGAATATGTGCCACTACTGTTTTGATGTAATTTTTATAATGCTGATTATATTTTCTTTTGGGTTGTACTCCTTCAGTAGGATTCAACACGAAAACGACAATAGATATTAAAATAAAAATATTTAATTCCATTGAAAAAAAATTTAATATCTTAAAAATTTAAATCTCAAATAACTTGTTTGAAACTTAGAGATATTTAAAATGAATATGTGCAAATGTGTTTATTAAGTTATATAATTTATTTGCAGAAAAAAGATGTGTAATAAATATAATTTTTCTTTGTGAAGATAAAAATATATATTACAATCCAATACAGTGTGAATTTTTATTTTTCAAATAATTTTTTATGCAATGTGTAAATTATTTAATGACTTATAATATGTTGAAAATTTTGCTATAAAAAAATTCTGTGCAAAAACAATGATAGAAAATAGTTGCCTTATATATTTATTGATATAGTAATAATCAAAGTTAATGGAAATATTAACTAAAGTTAATTATGATCAATGTCGATAAATTAACAGTTAAAAGTTAACAAATTATAAATTTAACTAGCTAAGTTAAAAGATAAGTTGAATTTATTTTTAACTTAACTAGTTTAAAAAGTTTTTTTTGTCATTAGCATTTATTTAAAAATATTATGGCTCAACAATTAATATGTGAAACGACTGTAAATATTACAAATAAATACGTTTACAACAAAAGAAGTAACAGGAAAGAAAACATAAGTGTAATAAAATTATTTACCAGAGATATTCATGTTATAAGTTTACAATAAAATAAAATATAATAAAAAGTACAATAGGTAATAATTATGAGTAAATTAAATGGAGCAGCCAGCACACAAAAGAAAATATATAATTGAGTTTATAATGGACATATTACGGGAATTAAGGATTAGAAAAGGATCGGGATTAGTTATACCATGAGTGGCTAGGAAGTATAATAATTAAGACTTATTGGAATTGAGAGAAGGACAAAATAATAAAAAATGAGAAAAAACACCAACAATTTCCTCCTCGTAGAGTTGGGAGAAAGGGACAAAATTAAGGTTAAGTTTGAAGGAGAAATAGGGTTGAAAATTGTGACCAACTCTTAAGCGGGAGAAAGCGATGATAGATTTTCGGAATAGATCAAGACGATGGAACCAGGCGAGATTTGAGGGATATGGGGTGATTGATCGGTGCCTTTGAGCAAATTTTGAGGCAAGTGAGGACCATTTGGTTGACCAAGCATTAGATAAGGAAAGATTTAAAACATGAGAGGCATTGGATTTAAGAAAAGAATAATGGTAATTAAGGAAACTTGAAGTTTGTTTGGCTAAGCGGTCGCTTGTTTCATTACCATGGATTCATACATGACCAGGAATTCAATGGAAGTGAATAACTTTGCCAGTGACAGAAAATTTATGAAGGTGGCATCTAATTTTGAGGATAATTAAGGAAGTGTGAGCACTGAAGGGGTTGGAGATTATGGCTGAAATACTGGACTGTGAGTAGGAACATATGGGGAATGAGGTGTCGTTTAAGTATTGAATGTGATACAGTGTATAAAATATCGCAAAGCATTCAGCGGTGTAAGAATAGGAGAAAGGGTGTAAAGAGGTAGAAAAGGACACATAATAACTAGGAACGACCTGCTTTAAGGGATATGACCGACTCATCAGTGAAAATTAAGCAGAAGTTTGGAAAGTTTTCATAAATATAAGAATTGAAGAGGTTATTAACTAGCGCTGAGGGAAAAGAATGAAGGCTAGAAGTGGGATAGTTAAGAAAGTTAGGCTAAATGGTTCTTATAGGAGTAAGTAAAAGGGCATCGAAGGGTCAATCATAAATTGGGAGCCTATTGTGAGATTTTTGAATAGCAGGGGCCAAAGGAGTAAGTGATGTACATAGAGAGGCAAGGATAGGTAAAGTTTTGGGGACATAGCGCCAGCACTCCTGAACTGACTTGAATGTATTATAGATAATAGAGTTAGGAGAAGCTAAAGATTTTAGTATAAAAATAATCCACCTATACGGCGGAATCTAATTTCAATAGGGGGAAACAAAATTCTAGTTTAAGACTAGGAATGGGTGTGGAGGGTAGGGCACTGATAACGGTATGTAAACAAAATGCAAATAAAGAATTAATTTTTTTACGATGGCATAAAGAGGCAGAGGAAAAATAAATGTGCCGTAGTCTATTTTGGCACGGATAATTGAATTGATAATTAAAAGAAGAGAAGAAGGGTGACAGCCACATGAGGTGCCAATAATCCTACGAAACAAAATTAGACTAATGCAATAAAAATAAGGAACCCATCTTAACTTAGGGTCTAGAATAAGACCTAGATATGTAACAGAGGTCGAAGGAGAGAAAAAGTGACCGTCTAAACGGACTTGAGGAATTGTGAGGGGCAGATTATTTCAATTTTTTTTACTTAAAATTGCCATAACTTTTTTAAAATTAACCAAATCAATGTAATTTTTTTTTTATAGATGCTTGATGTCTTTACCTATCATTTGATATATTTTTTTTGTAAATTTGACCCTTTATCTGCCCACAAGGGGGGATTTAAAAAGACAACTTTTTCACAAAAAATTAACTTTTTCAACTTAACTTTTGAAAATGTTCCGGAAGGTCTGACACTTTTATATATATCTTAAATTAAAGCTAATGTAATGTAGTTTAATTTGAAAAAAAAAAATTTGACCTCTGTACTTGTCTTCATGGTGAAAACGGCTACCGAATGCTATTTTTGTGTGATAATTCTCGATTTTATAATTTATATTTTTTACTTTAAAGTGCTATAACTTTTTGAAAAATATATGGATCAATACAATTTTTTATGAGAAATAATATTTTTTAATAATCTCTTTTTCATTTGACATACTATATCTTAATCAGGATATTAATAAGGAATTAGCAGATCATGTAGCTTTTGGAATAATCCACCAATTTTTTAAAATTAAACACTATCTAAAAATTTGCATCGAAGCGTTTTTTTTTTTATAGTAATTTTAATCACTGTCAGATATCATTATACTTGATCCAACTATGCTACGTCAGCACTGTGCCGTGACCCCCCTGTGCTGGGTTTTCTTTTTAATTAAACCAATTAAAATTAAATCAAAAAAAAGTTTGAACATCCTGTAAAAATTATTATTTGTTTTGTGTATTAATTTATGAATTTCAACATATAACATATGGTTAAAATGTTTTTAAGTATATATAACAATTTTATATACGTAATTTTTAAAATTGTCTATTTTAACTCGTCTAATTTTAGAAATTAATAATACTAAATAAAAGAAAACACTGTCTTCACAATCACTATATTGATAAAATAAAAATATTTATCGTTTTAAGGTTTTTTTTTCATATTAAAATTATATTACCACGTGTTTTTTTTATGTGTCTGTCATTAATTGTTCTCACATCTCATCTGACCAATTTTTTTAAACAATAAGTCAAAAGATCACAACTAATGTCTAGTTAACGATATTACATTTAAAACTTGAAAATTATTTTGCCATTACTAAATAAAAACTTAAACAATTAAAATCATTAATTTCTAATGTTTAAAAAATATATATACATGTATATATTGCTAAAAAAAGTGATTTTGATTTTACCTGAACCCAACCTGAATTTAACAATTGATTTTTAAAATTATATTTAATTATTAGATTACGTATAATTGAGTATATTTTTTAACTTTATAATTGTTTTTTTATTTTTTTATTCGAAACTTAAATGATATTGGTTTTGGTATGCTGTGCGTGTTTTGTATAACTGTTCATAAAAATTCTGAACTCTCACTGAACCAATTTTTAAGTATTTACTCCTTTTATAAAAAATAATTTCTAATATTTATAAAGTATTTATTTTCGAATTAGATTTCATATGATAATAGGTTTCAACTACAAAATTAAATAATTTTACTTTGTAATTTCTTAATTTTTAGCTTCGATGCGAAACTGAGAAGGTATTAATATTACTATGATGTTTTTTTTTTTATGCCTATCGCACTTTTTCTCAGCTAACACCAGACCGATATCTTTTAATGATACTTCTAAAGAACACAAATCGTACCTAGTTAAAAACATTGACGTTAAAATTTGAAAAAATTTCCCTGTGAATGAAAGAAATTTTCAAAAAAATTACTAATTTAAAAATCGGTAAATGTTGACATTTTTTTCACTTTTTTTTCTTAAAACTTCCATAACTTTTTTTAAAATGAAACAATATTATATTTCTTTTTATTGAGACCTTAGCTATTTCCCTTTCATTTAATATTAATTTTTTCATAGTCTGACCATTTACCTGCAGACGGGCGGATTCAAAATAGAAACTTTTACAAAATTTAACTTTTTCAACTTAAGTTTTGAAAATGTTCCGGAAATACTACGTTATATAAACATATGTTAAATTAAACCTTATGTTACGTACTATAAATTAAAAAAATAGAATTTGTCCCGACGACCTATCTTCTATGTGGAAATGTCCGCCGAAATTGGAAAAAAAAAATGTAATATTTATGTCAATATCACCTACTATCATGATATGATTTCAGCTTCGAAGCGAAGCTGAAAAGATATTAATTTTACCATGAAGTGTTTTTTTTTTTCGTGTCAGTTGCCACTTTTTCTTAGCTCTCACTGGATCGATTTCGATGAAAATCTTTTGACATATTGCAATATGTCAAAAGATCACAAATCGTATCTAGTTGAAGATATTACCCTTAAAAATTAAAAAAAATTCCCTCGTTCCCCGTAAATGGCGGAAATTATCAAAAAAATTACAATTTTTCACCTTTTTTTCTTAAAACTACCATAACTTTTTTAAAAATTAACAAAACAACTTAAATTTTTTTTTCATTGAAACTTTAGATATTTCCCTTTTATTCGATACCATTATTTTTTAAATTTAACACCTGCTCACAAGGGGGGCTTTAAAATAGCAACTTTTTTACAAAAACTAGCTTTTTCAACTTAATTTTTGAAAATTTTGTCAAATTATCAAATTTATAAATCGACGACAGCGACGAACAGTTTTCGAAACGGTAACACTTGTGTTTTTCACGGTTAGGGTACCAGGTTCGAATCCTCCTGTGGCAATTAATATTTTGTATTTTTTTGAAGTTAGAAAAAATGTTAAAATCATTTGATTTTTATCTCATTTAGATTCATTAACTTTAATAAATATCAAGAATCTCATCACTATCGTCTCTCCTTATTAGAAGATATTTCTTATTTATATGAATATTATTTTACTATGTGTTTTTTTTTGTGGCTGCGATTTATTTTTCTAACCCTCAATTAATCTACTTTTTTCAACGATATGTCAAATGATTACAATTCGTATTTAGTTTAAGATATTACCCTCATACATTAAAAACAAATCCCTTAATAAATAAAAAGTACCTTAAACAGTTTTATCCATACAAACAATTAAAATGATTCATTTCTAATATTTTTAATGTATTTATTGCAGAATTAGATTTGATATGATAAAAATATTCAACTGCAAAGTAAATAATTTTACTTTGTATTTTTTAAATTTTTTAACTCTATTTCTGTGTGTTACTAACAGTGTATAATATTCCAAATTTTTTGGTAACATGATGCTATATAAACAAAAAACTAAAAAAAAAAGTAATTTTTAGTTTCAATTTAATTTAACAATTTTTTTTTATTGATATTTTTAGATAAGTAAATCATTAAATTTAATTCAGTTCTGTATATTTCAATTGTAGAATCTTTTTAAACACCAAAAGTTAATTATAAATGATTACTATGATTTCTATTTAAGTAATCTATATCGATAAAAATGCAAAAAAAAAATAGAGCTTTTCTGATAAATTTACTGTAAATAGTAATTGTAAAATTTGCTGACTGCATATTAATCTTAACAATTTCATTTTTTTTCTAATTAATGATGTCAATTTTAAACTTGTAAGATGAGCTAAAAGTTATGGTAATAAATTCATTTTTTTTACTATAAATTTTCATTTTAAAAGACGAAAAAAAGTAGGTTAGAAATTATTACTTATAACATATTAAAAAAAAAAATCAATAATAGTTTGAAATGAATAAATAATAAAAATTATATAATATATAATTTAAAATATTTTGCTTTTGTAATTATTTATAAATTTCTTAGAATTAAACACTATCTACAGATTTGCATCGAAGCATTTCTAATGATAGTGATTTTATTCACTGTCAGATTAAATCTATACTGGACCCAACTAAACTACTGGATGCCACGTCCCCACTGTGTCGTGGTCTCACTGTGCAGGGTTTTTGTGTTTAAAGCTGCCATAACAAAAAAAAAATTTTAAAAATTATAAATATAATTTTATTTACTTGTTATAATATTTTTGAAAATATGACTCCTTACTTGCCCAAAAAAAGGGATTCAAAATAGCAACTTATTTACAAAACTCAGCTTTTTCAACTTAAGTTTTGAAAATGTTCCGGAAATACTGCGTTTTATAAACATATGTCAAATTAAAGCTTATTTATTTATTTATTTTAACGGATAAAATGTCCAATACATTATATAATTTAATAATATAACAATAATATAATTTAAATAATAATTATAACTTAAAATTAATAAGAAATTATAATAATACACAAATAATAATAATAATAAAAATGATAATTAATGTGGTGGTTGACTTTTATTTACAGACATTAGTATATTTATTAGGTCATTTGATGTATATTTTTTAGACGATTGCGGTATATAAAATATTTTATTTTTCTTGGTACAATAATTATTGACTTTGAAATTTAACTGGCCTAATATATATGAGTAGTCGATCTCATTGTTCAGTAATTTTCCTAGAAAGGTATTATAAGATGAATTTCTTCGATATTTTAATGCATTTAAATTTAATAATTTTAAAATTTGTTCGTACCCTGAGTGAGGAGTTCTTTGGATGTTACATTTTAAACATATGAATTTAAGGATAGTATTTTGCACTTTTTTAAGTTGATTTTAAGGTGCATATTCTAATAATGGGCGTACTAGTGAGGCATACAAATATTTGAGGATAAGTGTGTTTTGAAAGTTAGAAAAATATCTTTTAATCATGGTAAATATCGCAAAGGCTTAATTTTTTATCATTGCTAGATGAGCATTAAATAATAGTTTAGAATCGAATAAAATTCCTAAATTCTTAATTAATGATGAACGTTGTAAGTTAATATTATTTAAATTGTAGTTAAAATGTAGTGAATTTTGTTTTTTAAAGTAAGATACTATATGGCATTTATCAATGTTCAATGAAAGCCCATTTGAAATACACCACTCATTAAATGTGGTTAAATCAATTTGAAGAAGCATGGTATCATCAGTGTATATAATAGATTTGTATATTTTAGCATCGTCAGCAAATAATTAAATATTGGAATGTTTGATGGAGGATACAGCATCATTTATAAATAAATGAAATAGGAGAGGGGAGAGGTGATCGCCTTGTGGTACTCCAGAAATTACTTTTATGGGCGATGATATAAAGTTTTTATATTTAACATATTGAATTCGATGATCTAAGAAAGAGTTAAAACATAATAGAAGGGGATCGGCAAAGCCTATTTCCTGTAATTTGTTTATTAATAAAACGTAGTTTACTCTATCAAAAGGTTTCTCAAAATCAGTATAAATAACATCGGTTTGTTGATCATTTGTAAGATATTGTATTATATGATGTTTTATAGTTATTAAATTAGTCAGAGATGATTTATTGTTTTGAAATCCATGTTGTTGTAATGCTAGGATATTTTTAAACATAGGTGTAAGCTTATTATTTATTATTTTTGAAAATATTTTTGGGATGATTGAAACTACTGATATGGGACGATAATTTGAAATTAATGATCTGTTTCCTTTTTTGAGAATTGGATTAATAAAGGTAGATTTCCAAAGTGATGGGAATGAGCCACAATTTAAAGAATTATTGAAGAGTTAAGATATTTGTTATAGGTGGAGAGTATTAATCTACAATTAAATAAAAATATAGGAGAGAGTCCATCAGGACCAGTAGCGTTTTTGTATGAGAGATTATCTAATTCATTGAAAACATCAAGGAGATTAATATGAAGTGTATTTAACGAATCAACAGATCGAATTTTATTAGATTGAGTGTTAATGTTAGTAGGAACTGTATCTTTATACACTGAAGAGAAGTATTGACTAAATAAATTAACAATGTTTTGACCATTTTCAGCTATAGTTTGATCAAATGACATTAAGTTGGGTTGGGTTAAACCATGCGACTTTTTAAGGTTATTAATGAAAGACCAAAATTTCTTAGGTCGGTATATAAAAGATTTTTGAATATTATTTAAGTATCGGGAATAATCTAGTCTACTTTAGGTTTTACATTGGGCACGTGTGGTAGAGAATTTTAAATAATCATCGTGAAAGTTTGACAGCTTAAAAAGAGTATTCTGTTTTTTTTTCAATTTGATAAGATTTATTAAGTCTTTAGAAAACCAACCGGTTACGTACTATAAATTAAAAAAACAAAATTTGTCCCGACAACTTATCTTCTACATGAAAATAGCGTAGTTAAATACATGCTTTTTTTTGTTAACATTTTTGTTTTTATATTTTCAACACTAAATTGCTATTTTCTATTTGCAAATGGCCGTCGACGTTAAACAAATTTATTAAATATTTAATAAATAAATTTTAATTTATTAAATATTTATTTAAATATTATTAAATATATTAAATATATTTATTAAATATTATATTTCTAAATATAAAAACTACTAATCAGGAATAATAAAGGCAATAATAATTTCATTCTGCTTTTGTATAATCTACCAAAAATTAATTTCTTAGAATTAAACACTATCTACAGATTTGCATCGAAGCGTTTTTTATAATAGTGATTTTAATCACTGTCAAATATCATGTATACTTGTCCCAATTATGCTACATCCACATTGTGCCATGACTCCACTGTGCTACCGTTTTTTATAATTAATACATAAGCTAAATATACGATATTTTTTAAAAAAATATGAATAAATGATTGTTGTCTTTACATACTTTTCGAATATATTTTTTTTTTATTAAATATCTTTATATATAATAATCTCATGTCACGGTGTTTGTCCGGGATGAACACCGAAACTACTGAACCGATTTTGATGAAATTTTTTAAACATGTGTAATTGGATCCAACTTAGATAATAGGATAGTTTTTATCTTGATTAATAGCCTCAGTTATTTTTTATTGAAAATTATATTCCTAAAAGTCTATTGCTATTATTTTCTCATAGATGGCGGTAAGAAACTTTTATATTTTATCAAATTTTCAGTATTAAAGTAATGTAAGCGTCCAACAGATGACGCTTGTCTATGTGTGTTTGCTTTCAATAATTGTAAATGCTTCTTAAAATTATTGACAATAATTGGTAATTACCGCTTAGATACGCTATTTTCCATATATTAATCCACTATACATTTTATAGGTTATTGTGTAAGTATTACTTGATTTATTAATGTTTTTTTTTCAATTATATCATTTTATTTTATTTAAAATATTTCAATAATATATTTAATATATATCAAATAATTTCAATCAAGAGACAAATATTTAAAGGAGAAATTGTTCTGTTGTCACGTATCCCAAGGATTCCGTCATATACTACAATATCATTCAAAAGGCTTCAATTTTCTGTTACAAATTTCAAGGCCAGACAATACCCATTTGAGGCTTACATTTAGAAAATCCACGTTTCTCCCATGGTCAGTTATATGTTTCGATGCTTAAGTGTTGGTAAACCGTCAATTTTATTCATATTAGCAAAAGACAGGTTAACTAATAATATTGTGCACCAAATAGCGCTTAATTAAATTTTAATATTAACATAACATAGTAGTAATATAATTGTTTGGAGTAAAAATCAACCTTTGATACCTACTGATTCATATTAATTTATATAAATGTAAGCAATATATTGCTTTAGTTCTTGTAGTAGTTTAAGGTCATTATTTGGTGCTTTTGTTAGATATGAACTTTCGAACCAATATCTTATATAAATTTTTAAATGAATTGAAATAATGAATACTTTTTAATTTGAAAACTGTTAATTTAATTTGCGTACGGAACACATAAATTTTAAGACAATATTTTTGCCATCCATCTTGCTTTATGAATTGCTCCTGGTGGATGGATTATAATTTTTTTTTGTACGGTTTTCCAAGGAATAACAAAGTTATAACTCTTTATAATCATCCCGAGATTCAGTTTTAATGTTACCAAAAAAATGTAACTTACTTTTAATTGTATTATGTTTAATAAAAAATGAATTGTTTAATAAAAATATATATATTTGAATAGTACGTAAAGACAACAGTCATTTATTCATATTTTTAAAAATATCGTATATTTTAGCTTATGCATTAATTAAAAAAAGGTATAAGTTATTAAGATTAGTAAAAAAAATTTTTTCTACATATAATATACATAAATATCAGCCAAAATGCATGAAAAAAAAAATTTAAGTTTATTTGAAAACTAGTAGAAATATATCATATTATGATGCTAATTATGATATCCACTCTATCAATTTTCGACTAAAAATTTTATATTCAACAGTATAAAATCCAACTATTTTGATAAGCTAATCATAATATTTGACCAAAAATTAAATAAAAGAAGCCGTTTTTTGTTTTTTGGGATATTTTTGGTAAAAATACAAAAAACACGTTGTCACAAGTAAAATTTTTTTAAAAATTTTAAATTTTCACAAAATGCCTATTTTAATGTATATAATAAAGTTAAAATGATTCTCAATAAAATTTCGAAGATTTACTTTTTTTGATTCACCCTAATATACATTTGTAAACAACTTGTACAAATAGTAATATTTATAATGCAAATGTAGCTATTTTCATGAGATGCTATAATCTTAATATAGAAACAAGATCTTTATTATATTTAAAATATAATTATTGTTAAAGATATGTTTTATCAATTTTGTATTTTTTTTATTTAAAATTTAAAAAACACATTTTTAATATAATTCGTACTTATATTATGAAATGTACGATATAAAACGTCTTTGAGTATGTTTAAAAAATATAAAGGCTTCTTTAAGTTTTTTCAGAATGGATACTATTCTTTTTGGCAAGATAAGCTTCTCTATTTTCAGTTTTCCCGTCAATTTGCCGCGGATCGTTTGAACAATTTATATTATTGTGGTTTTTCGTACGCACATCTGGGTAGCCCTTCTTTACCTTTTTCTGTCAGTCGAACCCTTAGGATGTGTAAAGGCCTACTGTAAAATTATTAAATATATGTATAGATATAACTATAAAGTAACGGCCGGGGTTGTTTTTTTAACACTCTTATCCAAGGCATCATCCTTCAACGTCAAATGCAAACAGACGATACCCTTCCAACGTGTCAATATGTGAATTGCACGTAAAAATTTAGCATAGCGTTTGCCTACTAAACACAATAATATTATACGTCATTTAAATTATGCGTTACATCAATTTCAGTTGGTAAACTAAAATCAACACCATAATTAATTTATATCTCGTTTAAAGTTTTTGAATATATCAGAGATTTGGATATTTGGTGGACATTTTGTAAAATTTTTAAAGAGCTGGAATAATCAAAAGTAAAGTGATTTGTGGAAAGGAGTTACACATAACAATAAAGAAAAATACGTTCAAGGAGAGTTATTGAAATGGTTTTGTTAATTATGAGATGACTGATTAAAGTATTTTCTAAATATTTTTACATAAAGTCATGTAAGAAAAGAATATTTGATGATCTAAATATTTCTTCTTAATTAAATTAATACACTATCTTGTTTTTGATTATTATTATGGCTCTCTTCGTGTCGATGTATACACAATGCATGTTAGCTAAACATTTAGTTATTTGGCTTGGGGCCTAGGGGAACAATTCTTATTAAATTTTATGGAGGTTTTCCCATAACTACATTTCTCTTAGAGTTACACCATGTACTACATATTTTGTAGTATGGATTTCTAGGAGGCGAGTGTACCGTATATTATGCTGGTAGCTGACTGATAAAAGTAAAATGTACCATTTCTCACAGGAAACTATTTCGATGTTTGAGATAACTGCAGGTGCAAAACCTAAAGCAACAGATTTATGATGTCATATATCTTTACACAGTTAAAAGCGTGTAAAAGAGAACACTAACGCTTTCCGTATTTTATTAAGTGATCAATCCCATTGAAATCGTGCCTGTTATTTTGTTATATAATCGACAATCCTATGCGTGTGAAACGTCAGATGCGTACATTGATAAGCATTTAAACACTACATTGATGATACAATGTTATAAATTATACAATATGCAGTTAACCAGCGGTTAACGGATAAAAATAGATTTCAATTAAAATTATCTAACATATTTCATAGGCTGTGATAAAAGTACAATTTATTGTAAATTATATTTAAAGTACTACGGAGTCTTGAACAATTTTTTACACTTATTCTCCCTGTTAGAGTCTTTTTTTAGTATGGACATTTCTATAGTGCTTTGTTAGCACTTGGATACACCCTCTATTATTAAAACTCTGGATCATAATCTATTTATTCCATCAAACTTAAGACAAAAAACTTATAGTTTGAAGGTTAAACAGTCTACTACGAATATAAAATTTTTTACATTACTGTTCGAGTTACAATTAGTTTGGTATTTTTTTTTTACTTTATGGTTAGATCAAAAATAGAATGTTCACTAAAATAATAAAAATTATTATTATGTTAGATGTTCATAAATAATGCTTTGTCATGATAACTCTTTAGAAAATCATGTAAATAGTTTAAATGTAAAATTAATAATATAAAAATTATATTTTATTAAATCAATATAAAACAATAATGGTAGAAATGTTTTCTGCTCTACTTTTAATGAAATTAAATTATTTATACTTAGATTTATATAGGATTGATGAGATAATCGCGGTGTTTTTTAAATAATTGTAATAAATTAATGAAGTTAACTTCACTAAGTTATTGGAATTATGATTAATTTGTTTCCAAATAATACACACAACACACTTGATTAAAAAGTGAAAACCAGGTCAGTTTTAAAGATAATACTTGTTTTTAGCTTATTGTAAGCTTCTAGTAATCAACAACTCTTATATTATTTGTAACTGACGGACGAAGTGTTGGTCGAGGAACGTAACATTTTTAAAGTGCAGTCCTTATTCTCGCTGTTTTGGATAATTTACGCCACGAAAGCCAATACCTTGCTAAGCATTAATATAAACTCTCGCTATTTCGGTAAAAAGCTCTTGAGCCGGGTATGGGGCGTGAAGAGGCAATCTAACCCACTCACTACTTGGGAGGTTAGGTGGCTATTGCCACCACACGGCAATCTGCATAAATTGTTACCTCTACGAGGCCACAGACATATTGCTTCCTCGGGTCCGTGAGCACCATCAGACCTTTTTATGGTTTCACTGCCGGTGAGTTATGAAAGAACGATTTTATCCGGAATAATGCGAAGATTTTTTATAAGTCACTGTAATATACTCTTGTTAAAACCCGACTCACTTCAGATTTTGTAAAGGATTCTTGAAAAAAAAAACATAATACATAAATAGTATTTTCCATAACGCAAAATGGCACATAAAACGATTTTGCTTCCACCATCCTTCAAGAATTTAATATGATGAGGATATAGTATTTTTGACCCTTTGGCGGTCTAACAACAGTTTGTTCCAATTGAGTTGTTCCGTTGAGAATCCGCAAAACTTTCTTGTCGTCCACCATGGGATAAATGGTTAGTCTTCGGGGTGACATTATTATATAATAATGTTGTTGACAATATGTCGATAATAATAACAAATCAAATATTAGCGTTTTGGTCATTTTACTCGAGGCTGTAAATTTCTATGTAAATTTATTTCCATAGAAAAACTACATGATTTTCCATATGGATATTTTAAACTTAAATTTTGATATTTCATTATGTTCTATAAAATTAAGAAACATATAAAACCTCTTAAAATTCAGTTTTTTTAGCAAAATAGAATTAATTGGTTAAATACAAATTTATTTAATACAAAAATTTATTATATGTTTCCTTATGTACACTAAAGTAAATGATAACTAATAAATTCCGAAATTTATTTTATGTATTAATAAAATAAAATTTACAGTTTTTGAACTAATAAAAGATTTTAATCATATTATATATAAATCAAAGCGTATTTATATTAAAACTTTTATAGCTTAAAAATTAATTAAAAAAAACATCCGTCTCAGTTTTTTAGTAAATTATTTTTGACTTTCTCAGAAAACATTTTTTTTTAGAAATAGTTTTAATCAGTACTAATTTTATACTATCGTGTACCCACTATTAATTTATATATCCCTTTGCAAATCGGAAAAAAATGGAACCCAAAAATGATAAAATACAATCTTCTAACTCTAAGTACTGATGTAATTCGAGAACTAAAAAGGATTAACTTTCCAATAGAAATATTAGCACCTAAAAAAAGAATAATAGACAATTCTTTTAATATTGTAATAAAATTAAGGCGGGGAAAATTAGTTAGCAACCTCTAAAAGTTCATACTAGTTGTACTTATGGCGCTAGGCTTATCTGTCCATTATAATTAGATAGGCGGTCTACTTAGCTCAGTAGCTATTGCATCGTGCTTCAATGCGTTAGTACTTTGGTTCAATTCTATTGTGCTGGGCTACGTAGGTATTTCCGTCCACTTTGGCATAAGAAAGAACATTTAGAGAGGACGTTATAGGTTGTATAATTATAATAAAAAAATGAACATTAACAAACACAGTTGGGAGTTTATTATGATTTTATAGTGATCATTAAATTTATAGAAGTCTGGCTTTAAAATTTTAAAATATTATATAAAATAAAATTTTAACCTATTTATTTTGACGCCATTTAATAAAAATACAAAACAATAATTACTTTACGAAGTTTATATTTTCATAAATNTTTCACAAACTTCAAAACGCTACAGAATATTTACTACTGAATATTAATAAGATATTTTTTTACTAAAATTTTTCTTAAATTCTACTCTACAAAATAGCTATCTTAGATTTTTTTTTTACATATTATTTAAAATTAAAAAATAAATAATATTTTTAATAATATGTAAAAAAATTAATTATTGAGATATAGCTATGGACCTAACGTATAACTATTATTTAAAAAAAAAATCAGCTAAAAATATTAACTGGATCAAAAGTTATTTAAGTTGTCAGTGAGTGGTGGGCTACCCTGTATGTTACTTAATATATTTTTTAAATAAAATCATTTCTATGTATATCTCAATGATATAAAAATTTTAAGTACCAAGCAAACAATTAAAACACAAATTTAAATCATTACGAAATACTTCCATGAAAAGTTTACATTTATGTTAGTTTGTTAAATATTTATATTTGAGAATTGTCAGTGTTTTAGTGTGCCAAGAAGAATTGGAAAAAAAAGTTTCAACAAACCCAAAACTGCCGTTATGTCGATTTACGCACCTATTAGTTCAACATGAGTTGACGTTGAATCGTCAGCTAACAATTTTTAAAAGTTTTTACCGCTATTTTTATCTCTCTGTTAGCAAAATGTTATGGAACAGTGAGTATCCAAAACCTNTTAGCAAAATGTTATGGAACAGTGAGTATCCAAAACCTCCCAACAAAATTTTAGGGTGTATACACTTATTATAACTTAGTTTTATTTTATAGGCAAAGTTGTTTGACAAAATATTATGTTAGTGTGCTTTAGTTTTTTATCCAGAAATTCAGTTTTTATAACACATTTGGTTACTGAAACAATCAGAGGGAATAACTAATGAAGATTGGAAAAGTATATTTCATTATAACAATAATGTTTTTGACTAAATTTAAAAACATTTTGAGTGAATGCTCCAAAATTCTTAAGCTTTTTAACGTTAGTATTACATCATATTACTTGATTCAAGGGCAGGACTCTCTCATTTCTCAAGAAGATTCTTTTAACGCCTGCTAACCGATTTTTCTTAAAATAATAACTATCTTAAGAAAATTATTTTTTGGAATTTTCTAGTTTCATATATTCATTGATTGATGAGTTATTAATTAGTTTTTCAACATATACGACAATAAAGAATGCAAACTTTTAAATAAGAGTGTCAACTTAATTTTTTTAAATGACAACATACATGTTTAACTAGCTATAAAAAACTAAAATTAAGAAAATGAGTCAAACACTTTTGACTCATTATTTTGAAAGTTAGTACTATTTTAATATAGTATATATTAAATTATTATATAAAATAATAATATAGACTGTAGTGAGGCGTAAGTATGACAATTATTCATCATTGAACATTTTTTGGTCGCACCTCTCCTTCTATTTAGGCATAAAAATGTTAAAAACTTTCGACGCAAGTTGTTATCTACTAATCATTTTTTTCATTATATAATTTTTAATTTTGAAAATTAGTTATTGTATTTAAAAAAAATAAAGTTGTCAGTTTTATAAGATAAAAAAGATAAATTAAAAAAGTATTGATAGTAACTTTTTTTAAGTAAAAATGTAATTGATAAATCAAAAAATATATGAAACTAAAAAATACTAAACAATTTTTTTATAATTAATAATAATTATTATTTTAAGAGAAATTGTTAGCGTTAAAAGAATCATTCTATATACATTATATTAATGTGTTCAATACATTTATAATATAAAAAATTGTTCTTTTAGTTTTACTTTCGACTGATTACCCCTATGTAAATATATACAAAAACTTAGCCTAGCTTAATTTATTAATTTTATCTAATTCATAGTATAAAAAATATTATAAAGTAAATTATTAAAAATATATTAATCCCTTTATGTAGAACAAAAGTTAAATTTTAACTATTAATTGATTAATACATCTAATCAAATAATCAATACAATACAATTAGACAATGTCAAATTGACACAATGGTATGTATTTATTGTTAAACAAATTATTCATTTAAAATTTTTTTTTTTTTTTGAGAAAAATTTTACTTAAATAAACAAGTTTATTATTATGGAATTTACCTACTATTATGTCAATCTCTTAATTAATTCAATACAATGTTGGTAACTCAAAGTGATTTGTCACATAAGTTTAACTCAATAGGCTAGTTTTATAGCTACAACTATCCATAAACAACGTTTATAAACAAGCTTTGTAGACTATAAGATGTATGTAAATTGGAAATACCAATCCTATCTTCATTCTTTGACATCTGAGCCAGCTCAAAGGGGATTGGTAGGAAATTGGATATAAGAAAATATTCGTCCGTAGGGAATCAAATAAGAGATTATAAGCATACCGAAAACTTACAAGTTAAATAGAAAATAAGATGCATGTTTGAATAGGAGATGGCTAAAACATATTATTGAATTCCTTATATAGACTTTGATTGTGGAAAATATTTTAAAAATAGATTAAAATTTAGCGGTATACCGTCATATTGGAATAAAATATTTATGATCAATAATAATTGGTAATATTATTTTATTTTGAAAGGTAAAATATATGATTTAATTTGTATTAAAGGATACCCACTTCATAGATAACTCCATATTTTTAATTTAAATTTTGATAAAATATCTTAAGTAACTTGGTTGATTAACTATTGAATATAGATAAATTAATAATACCTAAACAACATAATTTTTTCTTTTGAAATACTAATTGCATAATTATTTTATATTAATAATATTTTTATTCTATTTGGATTAAAGCTTTTTCATTTGTTCTCAATTAAATTATTTTATTCTAAGATCTCATTAGAAGTTTTAAATCATTTTTTATCTTGGGTGATTTCGTTTAACTAACAAAATTGTAAGTTAAAATGAACCTGCACTTGTATCTACTGTAGTTCTGTTAGTTATCAACACACAAATTAATTTTGAAGACAGAAGCTAGGGAAAATAAGTAAACATTAAAGGGGTTAAAATTAAAAGCGTTCTTTGATCGTTGGTATATATGAGGTCGTTGGAACTAGGAAATGCTGGGTGTGTGATCTAATGGAGCTTCGTAGGTAAACAAAGAGGTGTAGTACTAAGATGACCGAATTGAAAATCCCATTGGGATATAGTGAGTACAATAGAATAAAAGAGGAGAAAGAGAGAGTTTTATCTCTTTAAACCTACCCATAATGATAATTTTGTTACAGATGAGACCTAATATAATCAGTGTTATTCCCCTTGTTTTCATATAAAACAAAAAGTGGAATAAGAAAAATTTTCCCATAATACAGTTCTGAAACTTAAAACAGCTGATTTTTCTCCGTGATGTTTTAGTATTGCAGGGGACGAGCGTTAAAATAATTCATATGAATTAGATTAATAAAATATGGATATAATAATGTCTCAGAAATTAAAGAATAAATACCTCACTATAGATAAATATATTTAAAACTGAAATTACTACATTAAACTAAGTAAAATTTTAGCCAAAAATCCGTGATATATTCATAGATTAGAGTAATAAATCAAGATTATAAAAAATTGGTTTATAATCAACAAATAATGGAAATTAACACTTCAAGGCTCAACAACATTTTGTAGAATCTATTGCGTAATATACGTTTATTAAAAAAAGTTAGTTTTTATTTATTTTAATAAATTAAAAATATATTTAATTATGTAGAACATTTTTAAAAAGCCTTCTATCTCGTTATTTCAAAATTGTTATTGTCGTTTAAATAAAATAAGGATACATTTTTTTTTTGTGATAACTTAATGAAAATTTACGTTAAGGACTAATAATTATTTTTTAAATATAGAATATATTAATTTAAAATTTATATTTTTCCGGCTCTTCTATGTAAATTAATCTTTAGTACTTTTGATTTACAATTTATTTAAAAACAAGTTGATGTTTTTTACAGAGATTAATAGTAGACAAGAGAGTTTGAATATTTAACAGATTCATAATATACGACCGACCAACCATTTTTGAAGGCAGGTCAGAATTTTATTGTACTAAGACTTTATTAACTGCTTAAATGTCAAATCCGTTTAATGACGAAACATGACATGCTATTATTATACATCAATAACTTTTAACTCAACTAAACTTAGGTTATTTATTTTGTGTTGAATTTTAAGATAATATAAATAAAAGTTCATAATCATTTAGCTATGTTCATTTCTATTAACATATAACAAGGATTTTGTAACACTACTATAATTACTTCCTAATCTTTTAAACCTTTTTTATTATTGATTCGTGGTTTAAAATTTAATACAATTTTTTTTTTAGATAATTTTGATCAGTTCGTGTTAATATGTTTCAGAACTTCATGTAAGCCTAAACTGTTGTCTCAGTTTAGGGTTAGTGTGATTTTTGTCATCAATTTTGTTTTCCTGATAGTTATTTCAAAATCTACGGAAAGTAAAATGAACATAAAGGATAAAAGAAATGATGGATTGATTTGTAGAAGCCTCTACCATCCAACATGAATTGTTTATTTGTAAATTTTGACCCTTTACAAGCGTATACGCTAAAATAGCCTGCAACATTAAAAATCATCAATCATAGCTCTAATCGATAACAGAACAATTACTTAAAAAGATGTAGATTACATATAATCGGTATAAAAAAATATTAGTGTTTTTCATTTATACATAATTAATTTATATTATATTATTTATTTATTTATAAATTTAACGGGCTTAGCTCTTTTTACAATATCAGGTTATTTAACAATTTCATAAAATAAAATAATATAATTCACAACGATTGAATAGAATATTTGAAATAATATATATAAAAAAAAAAATTACCGTTTTAAAGAATAAAATAAGAAAAAGGAAGTGGTTAACAAGATAACATATGTGGGTCCATATTGGCACTATTTAAAATTCTTCTAATCGACTCATTTTGTAAGTAATATACTTTTATTAGTATAATACACATTCATAAAGATTGTAAATCAGATTTTTTTAGTGCAGAAGGTATTAAAAGGAAACTTTTTTGGAGTGAAGTAATTTTAGTTTGTATATCTATTAAAAAAATATATATATACATATATTAACTACACTGTTTTAATAAAAACAAATTTATATCATTTATATATATATAAAATTAATGTATGTGATATTAAAATTGTAATCTCTTCTTATCAGTATAATAAAAAATATCGTGAACGGACATAGATTTTTGTTCAAAATATTTTGAATACGAATCTATTCTTAAGTTTTCAAATATATATATTTTTTACTATCGGTTCAATATTTTAAAATTAACTTCAAATAATACATCTTGATGAGTCGAGTCATATATGTCTGTTATTCATAATACGTGGCGTGATTTGACATAATGTTAATGAATCATTGCTCATTGACAGCAATAAGAGAATGAGATGATAGGACTAATGATTAAATGTATTATGTTACTTTGTCAAATGTTAGCTGTCCATAGAAATAATTATTTTCCTGAAGGCTTGAAATGGCTAAGTTAACCTTTGTTTCCCAAAAACAAATGATAATGTTGATTTCATACAACCAAAGTAATTCCCTAGGGAATGAACAATATTATTGCAAGGCTTCACCAGCGAGTCGTTAATGTGACACCAAAGTGAAGAGAACTAAATGAACGGATAAGATGTGTTATTATCTACATATTTGGTCATAATGTTTTTTTTTGGACAAAGATGAGAATAAAATTTTAATTTTTACTTTTGTAAAGTTACATATAATTATGGTTTGATTTAATTGCCTATTAGAAATAGTACCAATCAATGAAATCCATACGATGAAAATAGTCTTCTTATTTCTAATATTTTTTAAGTAATGTTGTTTTACCATTAAAAATATAGGAATTTATAGTTTTATTTTTGTTCTCCTGAAATATTTAGAGAAATTGACTAGTATCATTTTTCCTTTGGGTTCTTCAAATACTTTTTCTTAATTAATAAAATACTTGAAATATTTGATTAATGTTAATTAATAAAAAATAATTTTTAAGTATAGTTGTAGAAGAATCGAAAACATTTTTTGTAGATCGAAAAAATAGAAATATTCTTTTCGATGTTTTAATATGATTTTGTATTGTTAATTCCATTTACAATTTAGTTATTTTACCCAAAATAATTTATTTTATCACAAAAAAATGTAAAATATTTAATCAGATTAAACCTAAATATATTTTTATCTTATACTTAACATTAAACAAATGTTGAATAAACGCAGCGTCCGGTGGTATTCACGTGGGTTCGTTAACGTTCATTTTTTTATTTTGTCTTAAGTCAGGCTATGTCGAGGAAAATGAATAAGGTGAGTGGACTGTATGAATGAATGTAGAATGAATTTTCAAATCATATAACAATTAAATGTATTATACATGAATCACATAATCTTACAAACACCAATGTGGATAGGGGGGACACTTAATGCTAATGCTACAATGGCGCTAATATAAATGTGAATAAAGCATTATACTTATGGGCTAATTGAAACGGTTGATGATAATGTTGAATATTCAAAGGATCATTTGGAGTCGAATGCAAGTAGCTGGCCAACGTGTACAATATGATGTAAACGGTAGTGTAATACATCTCAGAAAATATATAGACTCAATGGCGATATACTGAGCACACAAGGATGCGACAATCGAAAAGGTGATATTTTTCTTTTTACAACAAAATGAATACAAGAACTACTGGTTTGCAAACGCCATAGAGCTTATAGCTAAAATGCGCTAAGATGGCGGCGACAATCAGACATAAAGAGAAGATCGACAACAACTCGGTGTAGGNGAGAAGACCGACAACAACTCGGTGTAGCACAACGATGACATAAATAATCACAACACAATTACTCGACAGCACATTCGATCAATGTGTATCCAACAAATGTTATTGATATACACATAGCAAATCAATATAGTTATAATAAATAAAAATTAATATAGTTATTAACGATCAAAATATAACATGAATTGAAATTTTAATTTATAAATACTTATATATACCAAACCCAACCAAACTTATAAGTCTAATATTTTTAACTTATTTTGATCACCTTTTAGCTAAAAGTTGTAAATTAGTTGAAAATTTCAAAGAGATTTAAATGTATGGTTAAAAGTGCGCATTTCCACTTTATTCATTATAATATAAGCTATATATTATTATACTAGTACACATTTATGATTTGTACTAGCCAAAGGGTTTAAATCTCCCCAGGGGCTTATGTGATCCGAGCGGCTACAATTATTATTCTAATCTAACTATAGGGATATGTCAAGCATGGATAGAGTACAGGGTCGTTTTCAGAATAATTTTATGGAAAGCTATATAAGTAATGATAATTTGTCCAAACTCAAATCCTTTAAACATCTCGTTAATTTATAATTTTCATGTCAAAACTTTAGAAATTTAGGGTCATTCCTGTTGACTGATTGATCAAATATGATTCTTATCGTCTATAATAGAACCTATTTAATTTATCTTTCCATGACAACGCCGTTGCATACATACAATTATTTTTGCTTCACTGCAATTTTTAAACAAACACTAAGTGCACACATTTTTCTTATTATTAACAATATTTTAATGACTTTTAATTTCAAAAATTATTTAAATTCTACGCCGTAAAACATTTAATCTTTCATTACAAATTTTTAACATTATTTTCAGTTTGTAATACAGCCAACAAGCAATGAGGTAAGTGTTAAAATTATTAATGACTGAAATGTATAAAACTAATTTAATTCAACTTAATTAAAAAGGATAGCAAGTTTACGAGATTATTACTTTATCGACTATTTCCCTATACATTTTTAAATTCTCTTTGATTCCCTTTAATCTTTGGAATTTTTTCACTCAATTACATAACAGTATTTTGTCATACGAATAATATTTTGTAGTAGTTTGGTAATAACATTTATAATAATGTACATTAAATCCATAGCTATAGTTACAAATGATGATTACGCTGATAGTACAGGCAAAGGGTGAAATATTACAGGTGAAGTTTTAGCTATAAAGTTAAGTACATATAAATATTCATCTGTAACCCAACCCAACCGACTATATTTAAAAAAAAATCACGATTGCTCTATATTCTTTGTTACAATCTGTATATCTATTTGAGCATACTACTGTTTCAAATTTTGTTATTTCAATGTAAGTTAACAGGCAAATAAAATAAATTATGCCGTGGAATCTTATTTCGTGACAAAAGTTTTAAACAACGAATGTCAGCCAACTGTTTCATTTATGAAGAGTGGCCTATATATTAAAAAAAAAGCTCTAACAAATGGATTAAAGTACTAAAACATTAAATTGATAAAAATGTCGGCATTGATTATATTGTCGTGTATATTAAAACTAAGTTATGATTATCTCATAAGTAAATTAAAGCAAACTTTTAGTTATATTTATGAAAAAAATGTTATGTCAAGTATAAATAACAAAAACGTTAATGAGTACTTATACAAAGTTTTATCTTTTTAAAACGGTAGGAACAATAAGTAACTTAATGCGCAGTATTATTTATATTTAAGAAAATTAAATTTGAAATATATGAGAGATTATTTTGTAAAAATAATTTTATATTCTTTAAATATTACAATAAATCTCTATCTCTTAAGTTTATCCTTTCGTATTTTTTAAGGTTTCTTGTCGAGTTTGCTTTCAACATTTAAAAANGTTTCTTGTCGAGTTTGCTTTCAACACTTAAAAGTATTTAAAAAATAAAAGTTATTACTTTATGGCCTAGTTTGACGCCTTTTGCCAACAATTTCAAATCATTAGGTTCAAATACAAATAATTTTTCACAGTCAGTTTGAAAGACACAATATTATTTATTTCTATTCAATAATACAATAAAATGTGTTATTTCATAATAAGTATCGTGTACACTATGTCTTGTATACAGAAACCATTTACTTCGTTTATCCTTATCTTTAGGGCTCTGTATAATTTAACGCGATTTCTTGGATTTTTGGCACCGTAATCGCACATAAAGTTTCTAATAAATTTTTAATACTTTCTATGCTTTATTTATAAGTTGCAGAGAAATGCGTTACTAATGACAGCTTGGCGATTGATGAAACCATATAACATTTACAATATTATAATTATTGAATTTCATTGTTTGAATCCAGAAGATTTCTTCATTTTTTAAGTTTATTTTATTTATGAAAATATTAAAGCACAAAATAATAAAATTAATATTCTGTTGTTTTCTGTCATCATGGCTTGAATAAATATTGTTGACTGAAACGAAATCTACTTTTCGTTAACTATTTTATTGTTAAGTAAGGCTGTGCATAAACGAGTTAATAAATTAAAGTAGAATAAATATTTTCGCTTAACGGAGATATTTAAATTTTACTTTAACTTAATTTCTCTTTTGATCATTTAAAAATTAATGAATGTATAATTTTGTTATTTTTTAGTAAATTTCTAAATATACCACTAAACGTTTTTTTTAATTAAGTCGACATAAATTAATATATTTTTGGATGAAAAAATAGCAAATACGATAAAACTGTATAAATATGATATTTTTGTTAACCTACTAGTAATATTATTAACTTAACTCGTTAGAATAATAAGATTTTGTCAATTTGAATTTAAAATTAATTTATTTGAAACAATTACGGAGTAGCTGTAATTATTAACTAGTTAAAATTTTTCAATAACTTAGTTATAACGAGCTATAAAAAATATGAACTTGCCTAGGTGGTTGAAAAAGTAAGGAAACATGTCAATTTTTGTAAACAATGAAAGCGATTGAAACTCGTTTCCTTACTTATTGAACGTCTATCTAAAAAAGTAATTTGTTTATTAAAATTAAGTATTAATTTTATAATTAAAATAATTATTATCTAGAGCATCACTATATTTTTTTATAAATATTCAATAAAATAATATCAAAAATATATTTTAATTGAATAAGCTAGCTTAGTTTTAACATGGTTAACAATTTTTTTGCAAGTGTCACTAAAAGAAGATTACATAAAATAGTATTTTTTTCACTTTGACTATGGTTAATAATGTTTATTATGAAATCGTTAGAAGTAAGATTTTATTATTCGAAAGACCTTATTGTTATATTTTTAAAAATATATTTTAAGCACTGTTAATAATTTCTACTACGTACACCGTTACTAACTGATAAAATTAACCTTAATTCAAATTCTCATTGAAATCAACACTACTTAGTGTACTTTAAATAATGTTTATCTTATTAAATTGTTAAAATCAACTGCATATTAAACTATAAAAAATACACACGATTATAAAAAACAAATAAAAATAAAAATACGCCGGTTAACGAGTGTATCATGGATACAAGGTCCTGCTGAATAATCGGCTAACAGTTACGCTGTTATATAGGAGTGAAAGAAAGGTATGAGAGAAATGAGAGTTAGAGAATAAAATATAAATTATCGGTCTTGTGTGTATAGTTTTTTGTCTGCCAACTCAAGCTTTAAAATTGTTGTCTTCTAGTCCACTCTCTCTGGTAGTAACCAATACATTTTTCTGCAGACTATTTTAAAATGTGATGTTTTAAGATGATTACATAATTATATTTCATTTTAAGGTAACGCACTATATTAAAAAATTGATTTTATTTTTTTAATATATCCTAAGAGAAATGTCTTAACAATCTAAAAACTAAAAATAATTTAACTTATAACAGATACAAAATTAAATTATAGAAAAAATTAAACCTAAATCATTTTAAAAATATTTAAGCTTATTCTTTGAAATATGTAGAATTTAGAATTTATATGTCTACGTATAACTTTATAAGACAAAATTAAAATCAATATAAATTTATGATTTTTACTACTGTTACTATTATAAGGGTCACTAATTCGTGTTGATTATGTTAATAAATATAAAAATAAGTACACAATAAAAAAATATTGGTGAAACATAATATTAGTATTATCAATATAATACAATAAACTTCGGTAGACAACTATAGATAAGATTTAATGTCGAAGTTGAACGAAGATGGCCGATTGTCGAGGGTACGGAGCAGTTCCACAAGTCGTCATCGCCACCGCCGTGGTCGGTACTCGTGGGGAACAGAGCCAGTTGAATGCCGCCGTGTCGTACCTTGCGGTCCATCGCCGGTCCTGCGATCATCCTAAGCGAGTTACACGCTAGTTTACTCATATCCGGAGTATAAATAAAAAATATAAACTGTAAAATAAATTAAAGAGAAGTTCGCGAGGATTAAATTTCGCAAAATAAAAATGAGTTAGACTAATTCTTTCCTTCATTTTATTTTTATCAAATTATTTTTTGTAGCCCCTGTATTATAGAATTTATTATTTTATTCAAACAGTATTTTTTAAATGTGGCGTCTTTATTAGTATTGCGTGCAATGTGTCTGTCAATCCTTCCGTCATAATACCTGATGATTACTTTGTTATTTGATTTCTATCATTTTTATGCTGTCATCTTAAAATGTGTTGCTGACGAATTGGGATTTTTATGTTGAGATATTGGTTTGTGCATTATTACATTTTTTTTATATAATTTTACATTAAAAGTCCGGATTAATATCTAGTTTGTCTCAGGTAACATTCCTCATTGATATATATTTTTATAAAGATACACAAAACGACATTATTCTTCAAATCATTCCGAAACACAAAGGGCGTACTATGATATTAATCCGGGTTTTTAATGTGAACAATATAACAATATGCAATGTTTTATTATTCTTAGTTGTTAATTAATGTTTCGGGGTGCAAATAGAATAATTTTAAATTTGAATATTAAATATCTTAAATAGTTTTAAAATTTCAAAATATATGATAACACCCCGGAACTTAGTGTTGTCGTGTACGTCTAATTAAAACAAAAAAGAGTTAGTTTTTAATAAAAAATTGTATACATTTATGATTTCAAACAAAACTATAAAATACAATGATAACAATCGTCGTCCCTTGTTGTGTTTAACACCAACGCGTATTTAATCCTAAATATGTTTGTGTAACAATAGTCTATAGGCTATAGGCTATAGGCTATTGGCAATTGTTTTAGAAAATTTAAGTAAAACTTACAGTGGAAAATAAAATATTTGACTCGCTTTTTGAATGTCAGTGTTGCTTGGAGCCATTCGATAATTTAAATGGTTCTCATAACGACTGAAATATCTGTGAAATTAAAGTGAAATTACAAGTAGAGGTTTAGAACTTTTGTATGAAAAAAACAAAACATTATATGGGGTTAAAGTTGCGGTATCAAAGTGGTAGACGAGAACAAAGCGGATCCAAGTGGACAAGGGACCGTATGAAACTTAAAGAATGAAACAAACCTTTAGTACCTTTTTTGTTCGTGGTCCTATTATTTTTTAACTAAAACCAAGTACTATTATAATTATCTAACAATGGTCCAATTGTGATGAGGTTAAGGTGCATTCTTCTTAAATTAATTTACATCACTATTTGGAGTCAAAAGAATAAATATCCGTTTAAATTAATAAAAAAAAAAAAAAAAACTTAAAATCTAGTGCTACTTTGGACTTTAGAAATGGAGGAGGAGGTGTTCATTTAATATTCATTACTCGTATTGTTCACTCTCCCTCTCACAACTCGGAGAGCATTTCGTTTATATCCGCCCCTTATTCCGAATACTGATTAATTTTGCTTCGACAAAAAAAATGTCAATTTTAGATCTATCTAATATCCCAACTGTTTTCCACCATCGTATTGTCTGTAAAACCTTAGAAATCCTTGTGTTGCTTTTATTATGTCATTTTGTACGGTTTCTGTAGTACTAACTGAGATGTTATTTTGAGTATATATGTAATATGTATTCATGTAATATATTATATTTGTCTCGGTTTTCCTATTCTGTCTGCCACAAATTTAATTTTTCTACAACCATCTCAATCGTAATTGGTTTTTGTTTGTTTTTTTTTTCATTGCCAAGAAAAACCATTAAAAATTCAAATAAAATGATAATTGTTTGAATGAAAATATAGAATACTCAACTTTAAACCGTTTAATAATTTATTATTGATATTTATACAGACGTAGCTTTAATATAATTTGTTGGGGTTCATTATAAATATCTTCCAGTTATTGCAATTCGGTTTTATTTTATTTATCCTCAGTATTTAATTTTTTAAGTTTATAGGATGGATAATAAAGTAGAACATAAGATGAGTTCAAAGAGCAATGAATTCAGTAGACGATACCTTAATGAAGTTAGTTTCAAAAATATTATCATTTTTAATGTTTATATTGGACACTAAACATAATATTCTATTGTTAGTTATACTGTAGTCACCAGTTATCGATCAGTAAGATTATTTTGATAGTACTCATAAAAATTGTACATAAATATTTTACGGTCTTTCAATTTTCAAGTAATTACTGATCTTATATTTTGTGCTGAATTTTAGTAGATAAGGCTAGAAATATTGTTTATGACGACTCAAAAAAATAATTGAATGCATAATCGTTGAAAAAAAAGAAGCTGAAACTGTCATTTACAAAATGATGGTGGATAAAAAACAGACATCTACTCCTTACCTATTACAAATGCCGCGTTGCTCTCTCTTAATCAACAGTGGGCGTTGAACATTTGATAATAGTTTTGACAGGTCATGCCAAACAGATTTGTTCGAGTCTAACGATGTAGTGTGTAATAAATGTATTGTACAACGGTATAATATTGCGAAGATCGTTTTTTAACGCAAATAAAGTTTTGACGGGGGTAGTATGCAATTCATTTTTGGTCATACAATCGATTTCTGTTGTCCTAGTACACGCAACAAAGACGGTAATTGTTGTCATTTATTTGTCACTGGAAATTTAATATTTTTTTGCTTTTGGCCACTTATTATGGTTATAATGTTATAATGTTTGTTCAGTGTTAATCATTTGTAGTTTTAAGACAAAGAATAGCGACGCGCCTAAGATAAAAAAAAAATGACGTAATGTTAAAATACATTGATTATATATAAATTATAGGTCTCTGTCGCTAAGACATGATATAGAAAATTTGAATAAAAACATTTTAGTTAAAAGCTCCGATGCTTGAAATAACACAAAAAGGAACGCATGAAATTATGATTGAAACGTTATGTTAAAACAATACAATATTACATTCATGTATAAACTAATAGTGGAAACCTACTATATCATTCAGCTTTATTCATGCAAACTCTTGAACGATAAAACGAGTAAAACAAACAAAACAAATAGTAGGTAGCAATAAAACGATTTATACGGTAGAATAACGATCATACACTTTATTTATTACCGTTAAATGTGCATTGTGCGAATAAAAACAAAACACTATATTGTTCTTGTGGTTATTAAAATCTATGATTTTATCTGTCT
>NW_026099572.1:31499025-31504939 GCF_025091365.1 Daktulosphaira vitifoliae | reverse complement strand
TTACCTATTACTCCCACTATCGTGAGACAACGCCTCCCCTTACCACATCATTGATAAGACCACGCCTCCTCAATGATAAGAATACGTCTTCTCCTTACCCCACCATCGAGAAACCACGCCTCCCTTACCCCCATCATCATAAATCCAGTCCTTCCTTACCACCACCATCGAAAGACCACGCCCACTGTGTGACCTTGACATTACCCCCACCATCGAAAGACCACGCCTCTCCTTACCCCATCTATGATAAGACCACGCCTCCCTTATCTTATCTATGATAAGACCACGCCTTCTCCTTACCCCCACCCTCATGAATGCGATCCTCCATTACCCCCACCATCGAAAGACCACGCCCNCCCTCATGAATGCAATCCACCATTACCCCCACCATCGAGAAACCACGCCCATGTATGACCTTGACATTACCCCCACCATCGAGAGACCACGCCCACTCCCCTCCCCCGCGACAGGTGGGTGGGTGAAGGGGTGAGGCGGGGGGGAACCAGAATCCCCTAAATTACCCTACTCCAGACATCTACGCTCAAAATTTTGATTGCCTCGATATTTTCATTGAAAACATTCAAAAAAAGTTGCAAAGTTGAAAATGATTCACTATTTATAGGTCGAAATACAATGATTTTGTCCGAATGTGCTGTTGCTAACACTTTTTTGTTTTCATACTTATCAGTAAGTGCGTTCCACGCTATATCATAATTGGCTTCCGTAATTGGTATAAATTTTATGACAGTGAGCGCGGAACCGGACAAACACGAAAGAAGGAAATGGAATCGCCTAATTTTATTAGAATCGACATTCAAAATAGATTCAAATGTATCAAGGAAAGTAGTCCAGTCTATGATGCTACCATCAAATTTTAAATTCATATTCGCATACATGCTGTTATATAATGACTAAGAATGGCTGGGCACAGCAACAGCGGGTTGCGATGTGTTCACATTTTGAACTAAGGACGCAGCAGCACTAATATCATAAAACGTTGCGTTTACAATAGCCTATTGATGTTCGCGAAACTGTTTTTGGAGAACACTTAATTGACGAACGTGTACTTCAAACTGTTCTTTAAGGCTAATGTCAGACTTAAACTTAATGGCAAATTTATGAATTTCAGTAATCGACTTCAGAGAACTATCCCGTAAAGTGCGTGCTCCAATGAGAGTCTTTTCTCCCAGATTTACTTTAAAATGCCTCGGGGCCATTATTAAGACAAATAAATATCCACGCTCAAAGGACCAATGTTTGAACGCAGCGCCCAATGGTATTCACACGGGTCCGTTAACTTTCGAGGTTTTGTTTTGTCTTAAAATTTTAGCTATGTCGAGGATAAAGAATAAGGTGAGTGGACTTTAAATATGATAGTCATTTTCATCATGAAGACAAATCCAAAGGTGAATTTTTTTTTTTTTTAATTAAAGTATATTATATAAGCTTTAATTAAAGATACATATAAAAGTGTCAGTCTTTCCGGAACATTTTCAAAAGTTAAGTTGAAAAAGATACCATTTTGAAACCCTTCCTGTGGGATGGTAAAAAGTCAAATGTTCACAAAAATATATAAAAAGATAAGTAAATATTAGGTATTTAGGTACCTATAAAATATATATATATAATAATTCGATTATTTTTAAAAAAGTTATGGTAATTTTAAGTAAAAAAAAAACTCAGCATAAGGAGGTCGTGGCACAGTGGTGACGTGGCATAGTTGGATCAAGTATAATGATATCTGACAGTGATTAAAATCACTATAAAAAAAAAAAACGCTTCGATGCAAATCTTTAGATAGTGTTTAATTTTAAAAAATTGGCAGATTATTCCAAAAGCTACATGATCTGCATGTTTCTTATTAATGTCCTGATTAAGATAAAGTATGTCGAATGATAACAGGATTATTAAAAAATATTATTTCTCATAAAAAAATTGTGTTGATCCATACATTTTTCAAAAAGTTATAGCATAATAAAGTTAAAAATTTTAAATACAAAATCGAAAATTTTCACACAAAAATAGCATTCAGTAGACATTTTAACCGTGAAGATAAAATAAAAACCAAATTTTATTTTTCCATAATAAAGTACATTACATAAGCTTTAATTTAATATATATATAAAAGTGTCAGTATTTCCGGAACACTTTCAAAATTTAAGTTGAAAAAGTTAATTTTTTGTGAAAAAGTTGTCATTTTAATTCATCTTCTGTGGACAGGTCTAGGGTCAAATCTATAAAAAAATATACCAAGTGATAGGTAAAGACATTTAGCATCTATTAAAAAAAATTATATTGATTTGTTCATTTTTGAAAAAGTTATGGCAGTTTTAAGTAAAAAAAAATTGATAAAATTTTGAAAATTAGTGATTTTTAAATTTGTAATTTTTAGAAGGATTTCCCCCGTTTATTGGGAACGAGGGAGTTTTTTTCAAATCTTCAGGGTAATGTCTTTGATTAGATACGATTTGTGATCTTTTGACATATTTTTCATCAAAATCGATCCAACGAGAGCTAAGATTGAGCGTATACAGAAAAAAAAAAAATACATCATAGTAAAAAATACCTTCTCAGCTTCGCATTGAAGCTAAAAGAGATCAAGATGATTAAACTTATCTCTTAAAGCACAACAAAATTTAACTTTGACCTTTTATTTGATTTTTATTGAATCATTATCTAAATAATAGTTAAAGATGTTGTACGACGCGAAATACTCAGACGACCACTCACCCAGTTAAATCGCGTCTCTACCGGTTCCTTTTAAATAAAAAAGAATACAATAAACATAAATTTATATTCCTCTATTAATATTATCCTATACAAAAACAACAATAATGGATACCTTAAATCAATTGTTAGTAATTTACAATTAAACAAATAATAAAATATAACAACATAAAATATTCTTAGCAATTAATATTTAGACAAAAGCATAAAATAAAATTTGACCTTGCACTTTCTCGTAACAAGATGAAAAGTGTTTCAATATGTCAATTATTACAGCCAAGCCCGACGCAACCAACTGTAAAATATATACTTCTTTCGCTGAATACCGGAATACTAATACGCACTGTTTTGTTCATTAATTCGTATAAACCAACGTACATAAAATGAATTTTACACATAATACACCAAAATAATTATGTCGCAGTTGATTTCGGATCACTAACCGCAACATAACTTACCAGACGTCAAAACAACACAACAGAGTCATAAAAATAAAATGCAACTGAACTCGCTTTAACACGAACAATTGTAGAGCAAATATAAATAATATTAATTATTAAAATCAATATCTCAGCAACTGTAGAAAATGAACAATTAAGAAAATCATTTAATTTTACTAATACATTTTTTATTTGTGTTCGTTTAGAAGAAACTGCAATGTCAATAAACGAAGCAATGACATTATATCGTGAAAATATTAATGATCTTTTCTTTGAATTAACTAAAGATTTGGGAATTTATGAAAATAACGGAAATATTACTTTGGAGGCAGCACAATATGTATTTGCGCTACATGGTTTAAAAAAAGAAATACTAGAGAAAACTCTATATAAATTGGGTAGGGAACCCGAAAAAGTACTTAAATTGACAGGTAATTTTTTTAATTGTAAATAATATTAATGTTTTAGACTAACAACTTTACAACTAAAATAAAAGTTAGACATTTAAATATATATATATTCCAAGAAACATGTCTAAATCTGGTTTTCATTTGATTTACTCAAAATAATATATAGACTACTTAAATATATCATTATAAAAATCAATGAATTTTTAATATACATTTAATACATTACTTCNATCATTATAAAAATCAATGAATTTTTAATATACATTTAATACATTACTTCTAGAAGAGTTATGTAAAAGTATGAACTTTCGTTTTAATTAATGAGAGCCTATATTATATGAAATGATTTATACAGCTATTTTGATTTCATCGTTTTGCAAATATTCGTTCCTCAAAAAAAAAAAAAAAAATTACTTTGTTTATACTGTGTGTTTTATTAATCAAAGTATCCCCATTTTTTTATTAAATAATGTTTTTTTTATAAGAATGCATATATTAAAATCTTTTCTATTTTTATGAACCAATATTAATGTAAAGTCTATTTAAAAAAAAAAATTATTCATAAGGGTAGATTTCAGGAGTAACTTTCAAAAGTTAAACAGGAAATTATTAATATTTTTTTATTATTAAATGGAGTATAGTCTGAATACAATTTTAACTAGTCAATAAACAGTTTCTTATTATTATTTTTTGAGTTATTATAGTTTTTAGTTAATAGGAATGCGCACCGTATAAGAATTCTTATTTGTCCGTTATGGTCAAAAAAGAGCATCGCTAAACATTACTGCGCTTTTCAGAAATACTAATTCTTGAAACTCTAATACCTCAAAACCATCCCTTTCAAAAAAAATACTTTTTTAATTATTTTCGTTATACTTTTTTAATCTCAAAAAGGGTGGGCATTGTATTGCTATGTAGGCTACATTTTATTTTCAATTATCCCTGATGAATATTTTTAATCCTAATAAATAGTAGAAACTTTCTCAAATTTATTTCTAGGTGTGATATGTATAAGAATTTTTCAATCTTCCAAAATACTTCCTAATATATATCATATATAAAACGAAAATATACATAAATATATTACAAAATAAATTTTATTTTGATAATAGGGGTTCTATCAATCATTAATCTTAAGATCAGTTCTCCGAAATATCAGAATAAATATTTATATTAGTACTTAGGTTAATTCTCATCAATTAGACCTGGNATATAAAACGAAAATATACATAAATATATTACAAAATTAATTTTATTTTGATAATTGGGGTTCTATCAATCATTAATCTTAAGATAGGGACCTCAGTTCTGAAATAGAATTTATAAACAATTATGTTTCCAGTTAATGATTATCGCGTTGAAAATCAACATTATTTCACTTTTATAAAAACGTTTTGTATCTTAAATGTTTTTATACAATCCTAAAAGAAATATTTATAATAGTAATTAACAAAAATTATTTTTTTTCAGATGTCATAAATTGCTTAAAATGAAATGTATTACATTATTTATATGTAAATATCTATAAATATACTTCTATTTGAATATTTCTTGTGTTAATTATTTTAGCTTTGATGCGAAGCTGAGAAGGAATTAATTTTACTAGGAGTTGTTTTTTTTTTTGTCTGTTGGCACTTTTTCCCAGCTTTCATATGACCGATTTCTTTCAATACACCAAGTGATCACATATCGTATCTAGTTGAAGGCATTACCCTTAAAAATAGAAAATATTTCCTCTTTCCCTGTAAATGGTGCAAATCTCCAAAAAAATTACAATTTTAAAAATCGGTAAATTTTGTTATTTTTTTTTTTGTTAAAACTACCATAACTTTTTTAAAAATTATTAAATCAAAATAATATGACTCTAAACCTGACTTATAAATAAGGATTATAAATACAGGTTTTTCATGACATCGATAATCGCAAGTACACAGCATTTATTATCAATGGTAAATAGCACATTGTTGTGAGTTGATAAATACTGGCAATACAGAAAGTATATCTATTGATAGTCATAAATGACAATAAACATTCCGCAACTGTGACAGCGACGTCATACAAAACCAATTAGCTACCTGTATTTGTAATCCTTTGTATATTATACATGTATATTACCTCAAAAATTTGAAACTTTAAATGTCTATATCTAATAAACTAATAAAATTATATTAAAAATTCAAATTCCATTTACTATTAAATTAAAATACAAACATTTTATTAAATTCAAAATGTGTGTGTACCATTTAAAAAAATTTGACACCCTTACAAGGCATAAGGGATGAACTTAATAAGTATTAAAAAGTTAATAATTCAAGAACAATGTGAAACTAAAAAAAA
>NW_026099572.1:31493318-31496054 GCF_025091365.1 Daktulosphaira vitifoliae | reverse complement strand
TTAGTTACTGACTATATAAATTTTAATTATGGTCAAGTCTTTCCCGTTTCTTTGATTATTCTTTCGTGACCTGACAGGTCCTCGGGTGTGGTCAGGGTGGACATGGTGAACATCTCAATGGGTTCCCTACATTTATGTATGGAATACCCATTGACGTTGGTGACATGTCCATTTTACCCTGACCCATGCGTTGGATCTGTCATGCTCAGGTTACCCTACTATTTGATTCTGTTTTTCTTTTATCTTGTTAGTACATTCTTAAATAAATTATTTAACATTATGCCAAAAGTTATTTATCCAGAATTCGGTATATCAGCCAATTTGTCTGATACTGAACATTTAAATAGTGTCTAGGTGAACACTATATACGAATCATGTATCGTTACATTACTTAGAAAATCCAGAGGCCGTTCTGATGCCTGGATGTCTGTAGACATTTAATTTTAGATTGGTGCAATGAAACACAATTTACTATTTTACAGTTATATGTGGCAAACGCTAAAGTTCAAGTAAAATAAATAATTTATGGGACAAAAAATATTATTGACTGCATCATTTTGGAATATACTTGTGGCATACTTATTATGTTATACATACTATTAATCCTATAGTTCCTTGGGAATCCTTGACCTTAAGTTAATTGTTCATAGTTTTTTTACATTTTGTGTTTAACATAAAATTTGTTATTTAATATATATATATAGATTTTTCTTTCTATTATTTTATGATTATATATATATATATTCTTTAGTAGCATGTTTTAATTTTTCAAGAAATTGTATTTTGTTATGATAATTACAAAATTAAATCATAATATTTAATAAAATCTAAATATTGTTATCTTAAATTATTACTAGTCTTTATAACCTTTCCCCATAGGATAAGGTACAAAATCCCTGGTGCTCCGGCCTTGCCTCGGCCCAGGGTGGACCAACTCATTTGGTTCTTGTAAAGTGAGGCTGATTTATATTAGTTTGGCTTACAAATTACCTACTAATTATTATTCAAAACAACAGGTAGGCAAAAGAAAACTTAATAATTGCTAAAAACATTCTTTAAATGCCGTTAAATGCAAATAATTTTCCTGATTATAATTTTAGTTTAGAGCCGCAATACATGATAGAACTTGATAGGTGTTCAAATAAAGTGATACAATTTAGATTTATCGGTTACTTGTTGTTTATTATGATAGTGAACTTATTACGGTAAACAATACAAAAGAATAAAACACAAAATATACGTATTGAGATGACGAGCTGGTAGAGATTTCTCTGCAGATGTCAAAAAATCGTAACTGCAGTTATTGTTCGGTTGAGCTAACAGACGATGAAAGAAACGGTATCGGTGTCACGAAGATGACTGACTGGACGTATTATTGCGGCGGGTATTCGACTCTAGGTATTTATTGGACTATACACCACGACGATAATCCGGTGGCAATAATCGTCTGTTTAAGGGTCTGGTTTATAGTGGAGAGGTGGTTGATGATGAGCGGACACGACCGCGGGGTGTCAAACGGGTGAAAACGCAGTGGCTGTGTCAAATACCCCCCCACCAAGCCGCCTCAATTCTCTAAAAGCCGACTGAAATAGCGTATATGGCGTATGGTGTTTAGTCAAATATATTAAAGTCGCATAACATAATAACAAACCGTATTACTTACGTTAAAAATGTAGTTTTAAAATAAAGACTAAAAAATCATCTCTACAATCACTTTATGCTCTTACACAGTGCTGTTCGACTTTTAATTAAATCTGAAGTATGTTACTCTCATAATTCTTTAGCAAAAAATTTGTTGTATAAATTTTTTGAAGAATATTCTAACTTGTATAGACAGGAGTATGTAGGATACAACTGTACATAACTTTGTACATATTTTGTTTTATTTCATGGTGAATTAGATGCCTTTAGTGCATTCAAATATGAGAAGTACTTGCAATTTAAAAAAAAAAGTTGCAAAAACTTGAGGCATCCACTCCAAGATATATATGTATATAACATTTTACTTAATAAATGAGACTATAAATTGTTTATTTAGTTTTGTATAAATAAGTGAAAGATAAAATGAACTAAATATTTTCTCTTTAAAAAATAAATAACTTACAACCTATTAATTTTATTTAAAAAAAAAACTATAAAAACGGTAGCACAGTGGGGTCCAGGCACAGTGTGGACGAGTATAGATGATATCTGACAGTGATTATAAATCACTATTATAAGAAAAGNAAATCACTATCATAAGAAACGCTTCGATGCAAATCTGTAGATAGTGTTTCCTTTAGAGAAATTGGTGAAATATTTTAAAAGCAACATCAACTCTTATTTCTTTAATTATATCCTGATTAGTAGTTCTTTGATTTTAAAAGTTAATATATGAATAAATACTAATTATAGTTTTTAAATTTAGTATGAAATTGTGAGGCCAGCTATGATGTATGGTTCATAGTGTTGGGCGGTTGATAAGAAAGTAGAGCAGAGAATAAGTGTAATAGAGATGAGAATGCTTAGTTGGATGAGTGGCGTGACTAGAGAAGATAGGATAAGGAACAAGCTTATAAGAGGAAGTAAAGGTGTTGCGTCAATCGTGGATAAGATGACAGAAAATAGACTTAGATTGTTTAGTCATATTAAGAGGAGAGAAGAATCGAAAGCTGTAAGAACAGTTATAGAAATGAATGTTGAAGGAAGAAGAGATAGAGGAAGACCAAAAAAGAGATGGAGGGATGCTATTGAATG
>NW_026099572.1:31481761-31492955 GCF_025091365.1 Daktulosphaira vitifoliae | reverse complement strand
AATTTAAGATATATATAAAAGTGTCAGACCTTCCGGAACATTTTCAAAAGTTATGTTGAAAAAGTAAATTTGTTGTAAAAAAGTTGTCATTTTAAATCCCCCCCTGTGGGCAGGTTAAGTGTCAGATTTACAAAAAAATATATCAAATGATAAGTAAAGACATCAAGCATCTATATAAAAAAAAATTATATTGATATGTTCATTTTTGAAAAAGTTAGAGCATTATTAAGTTAAAAATATAAAAAAAAATTATTTTACAAAAATCGTAATTTTTTATTAACTTTGATGTCAACTTTCACCACGAAGACAAGTCCAGAGGTCAAATTTTTTTTTTCAAATTAAAGTATATTATATAAGCTTCAATTTAAGATATATATAAAAGTGTCAGACCTTCCGGAACACTTTCAAAAGTTAAGTTGAAAAAGTTAATTTTTTGTGAAAAAGATGTCATTTCAAATCCCCCCCTGTGGGCAGGTTAATTGTTAGATTTTCAAAAAAATGATATCAAATGAAAGGTAGATATCTAAGATTTTAGTATAAAAAAAAACTATGTTGATTTGTTGATTTTTCAAAAGGTTATGGAAGTTTTAAGAAAAAAAAGTGAAAAAATTCCAAAATTAGCGATTTTTAAATTTGTAATTTTTTTGGAGGTTTCCCCCATTTACGGGNCTCATCTCTGCTACACTTATTCTCTGCTCTACTTTCTTATCAACCGCCCAACACTATGAACCATACATCATAGCTGGCCTCACAATTTCATACTAAATTTAAAAACTATAATTAGTATTTATTCATATACTATATTTTAAAATCAAAGAACTACTAATCAGGATATAATTAAAGATATAAGAGTTGATGTTGCCTTTGGAATAATCCACCAATTGCCTACTTAAAACAAAAAAAAAAAAAGTTTGTTGGGAATTTTTTCTGCTANTAAAAAAATTGGTTGGGAATTTTTTCTGCTATTCGCCAAAATTACTCCTTCGTTGACTAGAATGAATCATTAAATAGAAAATTTATGAGAATTAAAACATTGTTATTTTTAAGATTAATATGCAGTCAGGAAATTTTATAATTACTATTTACAGTATATTTATCAGAAAAACTCATTATTTTTTTGCATTTTTATCGTAATAGAACACTTAAATAGAAATCATAATATCATTTTTAATTAATTTTTGGTATTTATAAAAATTCTACAATTGAAATATTTAGGACTGAATTAATTTTAATGATTTACTATAACTAAAAAAAAAAAAGTTATTTTGAATCCCTCTTGTGGGCAGGTAAAGGGTTAGATTTATAAAAAAAAACCAAATGATATATAAAGACATTCATCTAAATAAAAAAAAAATACACTGATTTGGTCATTTTTGATAAAGTTATAACAGTTAACAAAGTTATAAGTTTTATACACTGGACTGCAAAGAACTTCCATCAGAAACAAAAATATAATATTCTAAATCAACATTTCGCGATGTTTTCAAATGTGCAATTGGACTTTTTCTATCACTTCTAAGTTTTAATATTATTAAAAAATAGTATTTTCATATAAAAAAATCTAAAAATAATTAAGAACAAAAAAAATTTGTTTTAAATTAATGCTGATTTTGATTATTAATATGTTAATAATAAGGAAAATGACATATTTAACCTATTTTTTTAATCGTTTAAAGTAGATTGTTGTAAATGTTTATAAAAAAAAAAAATAATTTATTTTACCATAACTCTAGCTCAATTGGCAAGTTTGACATTGACATCATTAAATAGAAAATTTTATGACAATTAAAAAAATTGTATCGTTAAGATCAATATGCAGCCAGAAAGTTATACAATTACTATTTATAGTAAATTTATTAGAGTAACAAATATTTTTTTGCATTTGTATGGTAATAGATAACTTAAATAGAAGTAATAGTAATAATTTCCTACTAACTTTTGTTGTTTGAAAAGATACNATAGTAATAATTTCCTAGGAACTTTTGTTGTTTGTTGAAAAGATTCTATAATTGAAATATTGAGAACTTAATTAATTTTAATGATTTACTTTAACTAAATGTACCAATCAAAACAAAGTTGTTAAAAAGATTTACTCAATTGAGTTTATTATAAAATTTGATTATATTTGTAAAAATTAATTGTTAATTCAGGAGAAAAAACAATCATTTTTTTTAGAAATGATTTATATTGCAACATGTTACCAACAAATTTGGAATACTATAGTCTAGTAGTAGCACACACAAATAGAGTAAAAAAATTATTAAATTACAAAGTAAAATGATTTAATTTTGTAGTTGAAACCTATCATATCAAACTTCATTCGTTAATAAATATTTTGAAAACATTAGAAATTAATGATTTTAATTGTCTTTATGGAGACGATGTAATAACTAACTGTTTAATTGATAAATTAGAATTTTTTTTTCAATTTTTGAGAGTAATATCTTCAACTAGATACGAATTGTAGTAATTTGACGTATTGTTGAAAAAAGTAGGTCAAGTTAGAGCAGAGTAAATAAATGATAGTCACAAAAAAATATCTTCTCGGCTTTGCATCGAAGCGAAAACTTAAAATATAGTAAAATAATTTTAATACGAATAAGAAATTTCTTCTTACAAGGGGCGACTAAAGTTATGGGATCCTTGATCTTTATTGAAGTTATTGAATCTAAATGAGATAAAAATCAAACGAGTTAAAAATTTATACTAACTTAAAAAGAATTAAGAAAAAATGCAAAAAATTCATTGCCATACAAGGGTTAGAACATCGTACCCCAAGCGTGTAAAACATAAATATTACCAACTCGGCAACCGTATATCACTACCCATAATTGAAAAAATTGGCTATTTAAGCTAGTTCAAATTTTAAAGTTATTTTTCTCGACTTGAAAGAAGCAAACAAATTTAGATAAGTTTAACTGTCTATGCTATATTAACTTTAATTTACATAATATTTATGAAAATCTGTACTCCCCTTGTCAGGTATTTAATGTCCTGATTAAGATAAAGTATGTCGAATGATAAAAGGATTATTAAAAAATATTATTATTCATGAAAAAATTGTGTTGACCCATACATTTTTCAAAACGTTATAGCATAATAAAGTTAAAAATGTAAAATACAAAATCGAGAATTTTCACACAAAAATAGCATTCGGTAGACATTTTAACCGTGAAGGTAAAATAAAAACCAAATTTTATTTTTCCATAATAAAGTACATTACATAAGCTTTAATTTAATATATATATAAAAGTGTCAGTCTTTCCGGAACATTTTCNGGTTAATGGACGGCATTTGTGTGTACATTCACCCCGCTCCTTTCCTATCTTGAACGTCATTTGCACTGCTCACCGCATACATCGTCGCCTTATGATTTAACTTGTCTTAGTAATTTCCGGCACTGGGTATTAAGTTTTTTTTTTGACCCTTACTCCAAAGGCTAGCCGTGTTGTCGCCAACGGACCGCCGGGTCAAACGTCGGACTGGTTGTCGGAAATTAGCCATCGTCGGAACTGGTACGCTAATTTTCGTCCGTAGCGGTAGTTATTTTTGTTGTGTGCGTTACAACTTTTTTATATATATATTTATATATATATGTATATTTTTTTTAATACGTGAGTGTCCGCCGTTTATTATGTAATTATTGTTTATATTGGCGTCGGCTAAACTTGCCTCCATATTCGTTAGCCCTTCGAGGCTGGTAATGTATATTTTTGTTTTAATGTTATTGAGCCAGAATTTTTTTAGTGCGCCGTGCCATAAGCACGTGTGGCGAATTTGTTTTATAGTTTTTTTTTTGTATAGGTGCCCTTATTTTTATTTAGGTCCCTCGACATGGCAGGCGTGTTCCAATACCACCGGTCATGTTATATATTTTTTTTTATAGGTTTTATTGGGTGATGAATAGGTCATTAGTACAATATGGTGACGTGTGCATTTTATCCCGGGGTGTCCTAACGTCTTGCAAGCTAAGCCTAACTGCCTAAAACCAGTCGCTTACTTGGGACGTATACTCGCCGTGCTTAGCGACAATGCTGCGATTAATAGCCGGCGGGTACCCGAAGACGTTCATTGTATTCTCTAATAAGAAATGTGTAGGTGTAACAATTTTTTTTATTAATATCTGTTTTTTTTTCTTTTTTCTTTCTTTGTCCCCTTTAATTTGTAGACGAGGTTTTTTGACCATTCAGTTTTTTGCCTCGTAATAACTTAATTTTTTTTGTTTTTTTTTTTACGTAATAAAGTCCCCTTAATTTAACTTAACCATCATATTTTTCTTTTTTTATACAAAAGTTAATTTTTTTAAAAAACCTACTGTGGTCCGACAATACACTGTATCGCCCAGTAGGTTGGCGACCCTTTTCTTAGAATTTTGTAAAATGCCATGAAAGTTACAAATTTTTCGTTGCGGCCAATTAGTTTGATTTTTTTATATATTTGTAACCTTTCAGACGTAATATAAATACATTATAATATAAGTAAATTACCGAAATTCGTTCGAATAGGACGTATTTTGTGCATGCGGTAAAGTGTTATCTCATATAATATAATAATACATTTAGTGTATAGTTGCTGTTTGATTGTATGCCCGTGTTGTCATATCTTTGTGTCTAAAGTTTAAATATCATATTGAGAAATTATACTTAAGTTATTTCAAATATCTAAATTAGTATTACCCAAGTCTACAACATATAATCAATTTAACTGAAATTAATAATCTGAAAATATGTCAAGAAATACTAAAATTGATACTCCTTTAAAAAATAATTCATCTTCTTCTTCATCCACACGTTCAATTAGTGAGTTTACTCTCTATGATGTAATGAAAAAACTTATATTAAAACAAATAGAAACATCCCATGATGAAAAATTCATATCTATAAATGATAAAATCTCGAGGTACGAAACAAAATTCTCTGTCTTAAACAACACACTTGAGGGCCTGTTAAATTCTATAAACAACCTTAAAAAAGAAATTGATATTCTTAAATCTGAAGTAAATAGTCTTCGTAATAAAATATCAAATATTGAGTCTAATAATTTTGCCAAAAATCCGTCATCTGAAGAGATGATCTTAGAAGCGCAATATAGAATCTTAAAAAGTAAAAATGTTATTATTTTCAACAAAGTAGAGTCACCAAACGAAACAAATAATGGTACATTAGAAATCGCAAATGAGCTGATAAACAACATAAATTTAAATATAAAAATTAATCATGCTAAACGTATCAGTGGAACACATACAGCTTCACGTCCATTACTCATACAACTTGAAAATGAATAAAACGTATTAGATTTACTAAAAGCAAAATCTAAATTGCGTTCAATTCAAAAATGGAAACATGTCTGGATAAATTCTGACTTAACGAAAACTCATCAGAGTAACATCAAACTCCTTAGAGAAGAATTGCTCCAAAAACGAGCTGGAAACACTAATTTATTTATCAAGTATGTTAATGGTATACCAAAAATTTGTCCAAAAAACTAGAGTACTCTCCGTCTGGTAGACCAAATAGTACTTACTTCTGTTCATATTGTAAAAAGTATAATGCAAATTGTGTGAAAAGTTGTGTAAATAATATATCTATTAAAAAAGTTTTTACAGGGTTTCATCAAAATGTAAGAGGTTTAAGAACCAAAATTAGATTTTTAAAATTCAATGTTCCTTTAATTGATAACATTAAAATTATATTAGGTACATGTTTTATACCACCTGCAAGTCCAGTTACTATTTATACAACACATGTTGAAACTATTGACTATCTATATTCATTATTTGATAACAGTACGCAGTTCATTTTAGCAAGGAATTATAATCTACCAAATGTAAAGTTTACTAACGACGATTTAGATATGTTATATTCAGGTGTTTATACACCTAGTGCAGATATTATCTTCGATCATTTTTCTAGTTTAAATTTTTAAATAATAATTGATCACTTTAATATTAAATAGGTGTGCAATTCTATGACTGATACTTCAAGTCAAAAATGATTTATTTGTGGCACTTCTTCAAAACAAATGAATGATATTAATAATGTTATAGAATACAATGTTAATCATGAATCATTAAAGTATGGTTTATCTTCACTACATGCATGGATAGATTGATAGAATGTTTGTTACACGAGGCATACAAAATATGGGCAGTAAGTATATGAAGAGTGAATGTGTCAAACGTTCTATTTGCCAAAAACATATTTGTTCAGAGAACACAAAAAACAATGGTAACATGAGCATGTCTCACACATCGAACACCATCTATGAATGCAATTTTGTGCAAGTAAAAAATTTAATTGACATNCGAACACCATCTATGAATGCAATTTTGTGCAAGTAAAAAATTTAATTGACATTTGAAACACATACAAGATTGTGGCCTTTGGTACATAGAACATAATTCAGAAATAAAACAATTTTTCACTTTTTTGGCACATAGAATGTTTGACACATTCACTCTTCATATATTATTTTAATATTTTTCATCTATATATATACTCTCAAATATTTTTAACTGAAATGTATCAACAAAAAATTAAATAAGAAAAGATTTTAAATATATTAATTTTTTTTTATTTAAAAACAATTTAAAAACAAACATTATAAAAATTAAAACTTCACCACACTAGAAAAAGTTCGAGGTATAATACCAATGAAGATTTGATGCATATGCTATTAGTGTTAAGTGATCCATATATATCTTTGTTTCGAACTGGTTCAATATGTATAATAAATAAATAAATAATTGATAAATATGAATATTAAAAAAATAGTGGACTGTATCGTTTTATTATAATTTACTTGTAAGCTGGCGATTTGTCCGCGCGCGTACGTAGATCGAACATAACTACTTCATATATTGGTCGGCGACCATCATTATTATAGATATCTCTTAATAGCGTGATAACGAGCGCGAACAATCTTCAATGAAATTATTTTTAAAAAAAAGTACAAATAAATTTTCTGTTGATGTGCAAAATTTATTTGTCAATTCCGAATCAAACGTCTAAGATGAAATGAATAACCTAAATAATTCAATATCAGAAATTGAAATAAATGAAAGCTAATTGTTAATTAAAAAATGTAGGAATTGGTTTAATCTTATTAGCCTTATGCAGAGTTATTTTTGTCCGCCGCAATAAAAATTATATTTTTGAAATCTAGACTAGTTGCTCTACAATATCTATGCATTGATACTTGGGTAAAATATGGTATTGTTAGTATTGTGCTTTTTAGTTTCAAAAACGCCTCAAAAAATGCTCTATATTATTAAAACAATCATTACTTAGTTAAAAATTTTGTTCGACATTTTTTTTTTTTATATCTTTAACATTTACTTATATTAAAATAATAAAAAAAAATGTCGAAAAAAATTTTTTTTAACTTATTAAAAAACTTTACAACGAAAGACCTTTTTTATGTTGAAATAACCGTAATATAACCATGTCTATACTTCAAACGGCTATAAATAACGACCGAATAAACATATGACCTTGAAATTTTATATTTTATCTAAGCAATTTACTAAAATTGAGTTTTCATAATTATTTCAATATTATGAGTACATTTTAAAATGGGACTTATGAGCGCCTAAAATTCGATTTCNAAAATGGGACTTATGAGCGCCTAAAATTCGATTTCAGACCACTGTGTAGCGGTTTTATCGAAACAGTTAAACAGTTGAGTGAGTTCGCGGCGTTGTGCTACTCAAGGTCGTCAATGCGCGTGTATCGATAAAAACGTAATCGCCAGAAATCCACTTTTATCGTGTATAAAAATACACCGAAGGTGAAAATCTACTATTCGCGAAGTGGATAGTATCTATATGACCGGGTGGGAATTTCACTGCTGTCACCAGTGAACTAAAAGTTAAAAATATCATTAGTACGAGAAAAGTGAGAAAAATTTTACTCTCTTTAAAAAAAAAAAAATTCAAAATTTATGTAATTAATATAAAATGTCAGCAGTATTTTCTTAAATTTTTTTTAAAAGTTAATCTGGGTTAGATCCTGAGCCGGGGAACCAGTTGCTATGGGTGGAATTGAAATAAGTTAGACGACACTAGGTTTTTAAAATTATAGTTGGCGTGAACCGTACATTTAGCACAAACAACCGAACAAATAAATTAAATAAATCATTTTAAGAAAATAAGAGGTTACAATGTATTAAGTGTTAGTAACTTTTCGTAAAACAGGTCGGTGTTCAGGAAGAAAAAATCAGACAGACGACGATTCGCTTTTTAGTGTCACGAAGATGACTGACTAGACGTATTATGGCGGCGGGTATTCGACAATAGGAATTCTTTGGACTTAACACAATGCACGTGTGTGTAACGGTCTGGTTTACAGTGGAGCGATGGATGAGAAAGAGCTGACACGACCGCGGGGTGTCAAACGTGTGACAACGCCGTAGTCGTGTCAAAATATACGTTTTAAAATTAATTTTTATTTAATTTTTTCAAATATTTTAATTGAGAAAAATATATACATGTATATAAACAAATGCTAATGTATAATTTGTATTCAGTGACCTTTTAAACATATATTTTGATATAATTTTTTTTTATAGATGCTTGATGTCTTTACCTATCATTTGATATATTTTTTTTATGAATCTGACCCCTTATCTGTCCAAAGGGGGAGATTCAAAATGACAACTTTTTCACAAAAAATTAACATTTTCNCCATGACGATAACACGTGTGTGTAACGGTCTGGTTTACAGTGGAGCGTTGGCTGTGAAGGAGCTGACACGACCGCGGGGTGTCAAATGTGTGACAACGCCGTAGTCGTGTCAAAATATACGTTTTAAAATAAATTTTTATTTAATTTTTTCAAATATTTTATTTGAGAAAAATATATACATGTATATAAACAAATTCTAATGTATAATTTGAATTCAGTGACCTTATAAACATATATTTTGATATATTACATTAAAAATCAACTAAAGTTGATTAAATCTCGCTAAAAAGAGGGGGTGTTGAAAAAATAATGTCAAATTTGAATTTAGCAATGCCAAAAACTAAATAATTGAACTGTTTACCAACTCAAAGGTAAAATTTCTGGCTCATATTAATTTTGTCAGCTAATATTGCATTTTGGTCCACTGTGTTACGTTTTTCTAATTATGCGTGTTGCTACAATTAACCAATAACTCTTATCGGTATATAAAATAATAATATCACTGTTTCGAGGAACTACTGTAATTTTTTTTAAAATCTCCTAAATTTCAAAGTAGCGTATCTCGCTTAGAATTTATAAAAAATAATTTTTTTTATGACGAAAAGAATATAAAAAAATAATAGGTATAGCCAGTTGGTATTTTTCATGCATCAATGTACAAAATGTATATTTAAATAATCTGTTATCGTTAAAATTGTTTGGCATTTTTAAATAATCTGAAGAAAAATGGTGTACTAGTAAATACTTTATATTTTTAATTGTCTTTAACATTGCAGTGCCAATGTATACTCATATTTTCTCGATCTAAATAATTTATTACTATAAAACTAAATAAAGCAAAAAATAAGTACCACATTTTTCAAGAAATTTGCGTTTGATTTATTTTTATAATTATATTCTATGCAAATTTATAGACTACATAATATAAAATTTATATTTAATATAACTATGAAATCTTAATTAAATATTATTTCAACTGCTATTTTTATGAAATATTCTGTCATCTCTTAAAAAAAAAAAATTTAATTTTGCGAATGATTTCATGATATTTGTATTATTGTGACAATGTAAAAAATTAAGATAGTAGTAATTGATATTAATAAAAAGCAATAATGACTATACAAAACTATTACAAAGGAATAAAATTAGATTTTTTTTTTATATCATTACACAGGCCAACAGCTATTCTGCTATCTATAATAAGTAGATGAATTTTGTATGAATTTTAAACACTGATTCTAAATCTGGCTTTAGATTTTTTCAATTATATNGCTAAAAATTAGATTTTTTTTTCATATCATTACACAGGCCAACAGCTATTCTGCTATCTATAATAAGTCGATGAATTTTGTATGAATTTTAAACACTGATTCTAAACCTGGCTTTAGATTTTTTCAATTATATAAAGTTTTTGAGATATCCGTCAGGTTAAATCGTTTTTACAGATCAATAAATTTAAGTTTGCTGTGCTTTTTACAAACAAAAAAAAATCTGAGCTATCCACTGTCGTACGTCGATAGTGTCCCGACGTAGATACATAAAGTTTACACAAATTAATTAATGTTTTTTTTTTTATAATTCGACGACGAGTTCGTCGTTTTAAGCTCTTCTCGAGCCCTCCCGTTGGATACGCTGGTCAGCTCCAATCCCTCCAATTAATGAACTACTAAAATTTAGACCCGTCAGCACGATCTAGCTCAAAAGTAGTAGACTGAGAAGTTCCTTGTCAGCAACCAGCACAACTACTTTTTCACTATATCTACTAAAGAACGGTTAAGCCCATAAACTAGCCAGCACGCACACTAATTGTTACGATTGACTAAAATAACAGTAGTTCAACCTCGACTTTTGCCGCACCTACACACAAATTTTAATAACACGACGGATATAAAGTATTTACTCTCAATTACAAATTTTTAAATAATTATTTAATTTATATAACGTAAAAACACAAAGTCAAAATATAATATAAAAATTTAACACAAAATTAATTAAGTCGTACAAAATACAAAGCTACTTGCCCACCAATGATCTAACCCGTAACTCGACGTTTCTTCCACAAAAAGTCCAGTCACCGTATCCTTTTTATGATTCCCTTTTATATTCTTTTTCCCACCATTATTAATTTGCTTACTCTACGTTTCCATTTTGTATAACATTATTGTATTGTATGAGAATTCAAAAATTGCTTATTACTTATTTANTTGTATAACATTATTGTATTGTATGAGAATTCAAAAATTGCTTATTACTTATTTACTACACCACTGTAACTATTTTAGGGTCAATCCTACAGGGTATTTAGGGTAATTCCTTACATAATTTAACTAAATATATTTAACAACAAAACATTTTCGATTATCTGTTGTCTTGTGTAATTTGTATATTTTGTGATCATTGTATTCCAGATAGCAATTTCTTAATGAAAATATTACTTTAATATTAATAATTAGAGGAAATTTTCAAAAGTTTATTAGCCTATTATTATTTTTTTACTATTAAATTTTGAAA
>NW_026099572.1:31479261-31481279 GCF_025091365.1 Daktulosphaira vitifoliae | reverse complement strand
TTACAATAATACTAGTATTTTTCGTTCATTATTGTTTTAAGCTTATTTTAAAAATTATTTTTAACTTTTTAGTTCGATGTGCTTTAAAAGCGTGTTTTTTTAGTTTTTTTAAACTATATTTATATGTTTCCCTTTTATATTCTTTTTCCCACCATTATTAATTTGCTTACCCTGCAATTCCCTTTTGTATCACATGATTGTATTGCTTGAGAATTCAAAAATTACTTACTACTGTTGTTNAATTCCCTTTTGTATCACATGATTGTATTGCTTGAGAATTCAAAAATTACTTACTACTGTTGTTAATTTTGTATCGACGATAATCAGCTGTTTACTACATCACTGTAACTATTTTAGGGTTAATCCTACAGGGTATTGAGGGTAATTCCTTACAGAATTTAACTGAATATTTTAAACAACAACACGTTTTTGATTATCTGATATACTTTGTAATTTGTGATAATGTGATCATTATATTCCAGATAGCTATTTCGTAATTAAAATATTACTTTAATTTTCTTTATAATGTAATTATTAGTTTGTATTTTGATTTCATATATAATAGTTACTTTTAAACGAATATAATATCCTACAAAAACGCATATATTTATATAAAATAATTGGGGAATAATATTATGAACAATTTTTTATTTTCACAATATTTTAAAATATGTGAAAAATACCTTCTCAGCTTCGCATCGAAGCTAAAAAATGAATTTGTTACCATAACATATAGTTCAACAAATTTGAAATTGACATTATTAAATAGAAAAAATGAAATTTTTAAGATTAATATGCAATCTGGAAATTTTATAATTACTAATTACAGTACATTTGTCAGAAAAATTCGATTTTTTTACATTTTTATCGTAATAGATAACTGAAATAGAAAGAATAGTAATCATTTCCTAATAACTTTTGGTGTTTAAAAAGATTCTGCAATTGAAATATTCAGAACTTAATTAATTTTAATAATTTACTTTAACTAAATGAACAAATCAAAACAAAGTAGTTAAAAAGATTTACTCAATTGAGCGTATTATAAAATTTAATTATAATTGTAAAAATCCATCGTTAAATTCAGGTGAAACTAAAAATCATTTTTTTTTTTTAAATTTATGATTTATAAAGTAAAATTAGTTACTTTTGTAGTTAAATACTTTTATCATATCAAATCTAATTCGACAATAAATATTTTAAGAATATTAAAAATTAAACTTTTTATTTGAATAAGGAATATTTTTTTGATTTTTAAGAGTAATAACTTAAACTAATCATTAACTTAAATATCATAAACTTAAATGAATCATTTGACGTATCGTTGAAAAAAGTAGGTCTAGTGAGGGTTGGCAAAATAAATCGTAGCCACAAAAAGAACCACATAGTAAAATAATATTAACATGAATATAAATTTCTTCTCACGAGAGGAGACTATAGTGATAAGATCCTTTATATTTATTGTAATTATTGAATCTAAATGAGATAAATATCAAATGATTTAACAATTCTATTCTAACTCAAAAAAAAATGCAAAATATTGAAAGCCACAGACGGATTTGAACATCGTACCCTAAGCATGAAAAACACAGGTGTTACACATTCGGCAACTGTTCGTTGCTTTTGTTGCATGATAAAATTGGCTATTTAAGCTAACTCAAATTTAAAAATTACTTTTTTGACTTTAAAAAAGTAAAAAAAATTTAATAAGTTTAATTTCATATGTCTTATGAACTTTATTCTATGTCAATTAAATTATAGAATATTCATGAAAGTCAGTTTATTCCCCTAATAAAATATTTTAAAATAAAATAAAATACAAAACCTAGAATTTTAATAAAAAATAGCATATTTTTAAATACGGTAGCCTTTTGCGCATAGAAGATAGGTCGTCGGGACAAATTTTTTTTTTTCATTTAGTAGTACATAAAATAAGCTTTAATTTGATATATGTTTAAAGGACGCAGTATTTCCGGAACATTTTCAAAAATTAAGTTGAAAAAGTTAGTTTTTGTAAAAAA
>NW_026099572.1:31467166-31476803 GCF_025091365.1 Daktulosphaira vitifoliae | reverse complement strand
TCACTGGGGGGATTTAAAATAGTAACTTTTTTACAAAAAATAACTTTTTCAACTTAATTTTTGAAAATGTTCCGGAAATACTGCGTCCTTTAAACATATATCAAATTAAAGCTTATTTTATGTACTACAAAATGAAAACAAAAAATTTGTCCCGACGATCTATCTTCTATACGCAAACGGCTACCGTATTCAAAAATATGCTATTTTAACAAATTTTTTTTTAAAATGAAATACTATCTACAGATTTGCATCGAAGCGTTTCTTATGATAGTGATTTAAATCACTGTCAAATATCATCTATACTTGTCCCATCTATGCCTTGTCTACACTGTGCCTCGACCCCACTGTGCTACCGTTTTTTTATTTTTACGATATTTTAATGAAGTATTATAATTTTATCAGTATCATTATTTTTTTAATAATAAAATTACATTTTAAAGACACATATACGTGTGTTAGAAAAAATAATTTTTCTTTTACGCTTTAGGACTTAAAAAGTGATGATTTACATTGCGGTTTTTGGTTTAAACATTATCCAATAAGATTTTTCTGAAGACGCTCTCATGTTATTTCGTAGTGTAATCAATAATTGTTTTAGACGGTTTAATGACTTTAGATAGAACTCTTTTTATGTCGAGATTAGTGATAATCAGATGATGTATGTCAATACTTTTCATTATCAGTATCATCACTTATTTCGAAATAATAAATCGTGACATATTATTTTGTCAAGATTTCAAAAGGTGAGTTACCTGCATAATGGAATTTCGAAAATAAAATATTCGGTATTATGTACAATTTTGTTAAAACAAACTCCCTTATCCTTGAAAAATAGTTTAATAAAAACATTTTTATAAGATTGAAATAATATAAAAATATAATATAAATTATATAAAATATATAAAATATAGAAAATTATATAANTAATGAAATCAAACGCGTTTCTCTCGTTTAAAATTACGAAAGTTTTAACGTCCTTCCACTTTACCTCGCCCACACACCGGGTCCACAACTTTGAATATAGTCCCTCGTTCTCAGGACTAGCTGTAGTCCCTACAAAATCATTTACCGCATCCCCCACCCACAATATGGTNACAAGCTGTAGTCCCTACAAAATCATTTACCGCATCCCCCACCCACAATGCTGTTGGGTTAGGTTGTGGGTAATGACCTCAAAATCTGTAAAAAAATTAGTTACACGCCCGTGAAAACAAAAGTATTATACGAAAATAGCGCAAGTCTGGTGCCCAAAAATATTTTGGACATAATGGGGGTGGGGTGCAGTCGAGACGGCCTACCCGGTTATGGCGACTGTCACCGCCGGGCAAACCGTTCATTCGCTCCCCGTTCAAACTATAAACCACCAGATTTTCGCCAAACAAAGAGTTTCGCGTAAAATTGCAACTTCCGCCGTTGAATTTGAGTTTAACAACGGCTTTGTGACGGTATTACTTGACTCACTAGCGTGCGTTTTTTTTACTTGACAGGACTTACATCGCAATAATGTAGTCGACGCTGGTTTTGAGGGAAGAGACTCGTGAGCCGTTTATTAATAAGCAACATCAGGTTTTTTAAAAACAAACAAACCGAAAAGACGAGCACAGTTAATAATAATCTTTGCATAATATCGCTGCACTTTCGCTGGTGTCAGAGACGCGGTGTCCGGCTTGATCTCAGGGCGTCAAAAAGTTAGCATCGTTGATGGCGACGGTGTGCGGGTACGGATCGGTTCGTCGAGTCCGGTCGTGCGAGACGTCCGGAGCCGGTGGCGTACGTCCTCGACGTTGTCACTTTGTCAACAGGAAGAACACTCAACGTATCATTTGCGGCGGCTCGTCGTCGGCCGTGCGGTATTTGATTGACTTTGCATTGTGGCGTATGGCGCGCGGGATTGATCAGTCAAATACTCATAGTAGGACGACGACTGATAAAGGTTGCACGAGACGTGTGGCATCGTGTATCAAGAAGCGACGCGGGGCCATGTCATACTTTAATTCAAGTGACCAATGGTAAATAGCAAAATATTTGTACTAATCTTTAAGATTATATGAATAACTGAGAAATGTAGTAATACAAAAATAAGCAAAAAGGTGCTTGGGGATATTATATTTGACCAATGTTGGATGTTTGGGGATTTGATCAATTCAGGAGCAACGAGGTTCTATCGGGGTTGTAGAGTCCGAGGGTTTAGAACAATAAAGACAAGTAGATATAAAAATATATGTATTAAGTTCCTCTCATAGAGGTATTAAAATGCTGAGGTATTCTTGTAGTGGCCGGGGTCTTGGCCTCCTATCTGACACCCAGTCGAAGCGTGATGTTAACTGGTATGTGCTTTAGTGGAAATACTGAGGCGTTCATGGAGTGGCAGAGGCCTCCTCTCAGACACCCAGTCGAAGTATATGACCAAGCACTAACTAGTTATTAATAATTAAATGTTTAAAAAAATCTATTGCTTTACCATTCTTTACTCAGATTATTAATTCTAAATAATTGGGTTAATATAAATTTACTTACTTCTTTTATATATCTCACGTTCAGATTTATACTATTCCTTTTTAATAAATAAATAAAATATTTACGCAAAAATAATTGTACTTAATATCGCTTTTAAATGTGCCGACGACAACACGGGGTCGCGACTAGTTTGATCAATAAATGAGTTAGAAGAATTCTGAATTCCTTATTGAATTTAGATCTTCAAAAATTAAATATTAAATATTGATAAATGTAACATGCGTAATGCAGAGCATTGTGCATATTACGATAGAAACTAAGTGTCATTCGCCAAATTAATTTAGCCATTTATTTTTAAGATTTTTAATGATTTAAGATTAATTGTTTAAATATCGTTCACTTACCTTTTATGGTGCCTCAGTCATGTCGGTATTTTTGATAACCAGGAAGTTGATCAATTAGCCAAACTTACCAACTTCATTACCCGTCCTCCAACCCTCAAGATTCCTCCCACTCCTTCATAAGACTATATCTCAAACATGATAAGAATATTAGTCTTCTCGTCTCTCCCTTATCACAGCTTGTACAAATAAATTTCACCAACTATTCCTAATCATTTTTGGTGTTATAAACTTCCACTTTCCCGGTTCCATATAATATCTATTTCTCGGCTAAAACTTGGTACTAATCGCCTTCCTTTACATGCTTAAAATAATGCCCTTAATAATTTTCCCTTCTGCCCTAAATATGACAATGATGATTCTGCAATTTTTCTCATTTAATTTTTGACTGTCGTGCTTTAGAAATGAATCGTTCCATTTTATTTAACTATTTTAATTGCTATAGTGTCTTCACAATTAATTGTTTTACTATTCTCAACTCAACCTCCCTAATGTAATATCACTTGTTATTTCTTTTATTCATGCAGCTGGTTTTTTATTTTAACTATATTGTAACACTAATAATGTATCTGATATTTTTTTATTATTAAATGTTATCATGTATATAGGTCTGACTATTTTTAACAAGTTAATTTTTTTTTTTAACTTAATTGTTAAGTTATATTAATATTTTGTAATGAAAGCTATAAAAAAAATGTATCACAGTGGCACAATGTTATAATTACCTAGAGCAAAGTTTTATAATTGTAAGTTAAAAAAAAAAAAAAAATTATTATAATTTTTTATAATTCGATTATCGAAAGTTAAAGTTTTTTTTAGAAACTCGACTTCCAAGATCCAAAAATCATCATTCAAGTTCGTTAGTGTTAACGTGGCATAGTTGAGACATGTATAGACAATATCTGACAGTGATTAAAATCACTATCATAATGAATAAAATAAAAAAAAACTTTAAGGAGAGCGATTAATAATTGTACGGCTGCCGATTACTAGAGGCGNAATAAAAAAAAAACTATAAGGAGAGCGATTAATAATTGTACGGCTGCCGATTACTAGAGGCGCGAGACGTGTGTACTGTCTACATACAAAAAGGGAACTATCATAGACAAGTATACTAACGTGGCACGAACACGTTCAAACCAGTCATACACGAGCGCCATAAGATGCGCCATAAGATGCGCCATAAGATGCGATAGGACGGGTATCAACTATTGCCACACTCTACCCAACACTAATGAAGACGTTTCAGAAAGGGTATCTGAGAGGAATTAATATGGAAGAGTATATAGAAAAGGCGAAATGAATTAATAAAAAAATATATTACAAAAATCTTTATTGTAATGAAATTATTCGTTTGTATTTTGAATTCATATATAATAATTACATTTAAACGAATATAACATCATAAAAAAATGTAGTAATATAATTGGGAAAATCCCAAGTCCCTTATTCTCGAAAAATAGTTTTATAAAATTAACCTAATATTATATGTTATAATAACGTTAAAAAATATAATAATAATATTTTAAAAAAATGCATTCTTGGAATGAATTTTGATGTTCAAATTACTTGATATTTTAAAAACATTTTATAATTTTATAAAATGAAAGAACATTCAGTTAGATTAAAACTTTTGCGTAAATCGAACGCTGTACAAATAAAATTAATGTAAATAAGTGAACAAACTAGCGCTATGATAAACTTAGTTAAATAGAGTTTTTGTTAAAGTATTCAATGGGTTTGATAATTCTTTCAAGCATCATTTTCAGAAAAACAAAATTTTAAATATATTGACGCACTATTTTATTAATTTTATGAGTAATTTCATATTAAAGTTTAAGCCTCAAAAAAATATGTTCTTGATATGAGTCTTTGATTTGAACTAGAAAGTATTAATTTGAAACATATTTAATTTTGGCAATACTATCTGTCTGTTTGATGTTAACATTTTATTGTCAGTAATATTGAATAAATATATTAATGTCATCACTTGTTTTTAAAGTCTTATCTTGTTGGTTTGGTTATATTTTGCTACATTTCTTAAATATATTATTATTGTTAATTATTTAATTAAGAAAATAACGAATCCATAGTGTCTTTCGCATCAGTATTTTGGCAGCTATTAATGGTTCATAATAGATAAAAAATACATAGATTGAAAAAGCCCACGTCAGTAACTTCTATTTTCTTTCTTTTGACGTTTTGGTACTCTTGCAATGCCTCTGCTACCCTTCCTACACCAAAAATATCATTGGTCTCCGTTATATGCTAACCATACTTGATGTACATACAGTACATAAAAATATCATTAATACTTTAAGTTGTAAGTATTACTTATATCATTAGACATATCAGGGACGCATTACTTATACTGCTCCCAGTATACAGAGTAATTTATTAAGAACACTACTCTCCAATTTTTTGGTTAAATAATAATTTTTTTATAGAAATGAACTGGTTAAAATTTGATTTATTTTTACGAACCGTAGTAAATATCAAGTTAATTGTAAGAAAAAACTATTTTAGAGATAATTTCCAAAAGTTTTATGACAACCTATTATTATTTTTTTTACTATTAAATGGAGAATGCGAAAAACCTCAATGATTAAATTCTTCAATAATTAATAAAATAATTGTACTATATATATTTTTTAAATTATTTCCCCTCAGTATCAACACCGAATGAAATTTTTCAAATTATGATGTTAATAGTTTTTACTAGTTAAAATTTATGATATTTATTAATTAAAAAATTTAATTCGATTATTTAAAATTTTAAATTATTGATTTATGACAACTAGTTAATAGGACACCTATTTATCAAAAGTGAAGTTAAAGTAATTATTTTAAGCTTTAAAAAATAATTTGTTTAAAACTGACATACAATGATGTATAGTTACATTAATCATATATTGCTATACATTAATAGAATAAATGTGTTTTTATCTCAAAATATTACACTTAAGTAAATAAAAGTTCATATAGTCTGTATAGATAATACTTTTTTTGTATAAAAAGCTAACAATTTTCATTTTATCATTAATATATTATTAAAACTTTACTTATTTAAAATTCAATAAATTTAAAACGGATAATATTAAAATATGATTTATCAATTTAAAATTTTACTGTTTGCAAGTTGTATTGTATCAACTTTATGCTTTCCGAATAGTTGTGGACCATCAAATACTGAAGCTTCTTCAAGTGAAATGTCGGTAACTTACTAGAATTTTATTTTCTAATTCATTACAAATTATTACACAAACAATATANGTCGGTAACTTACTAGAATTCTATTTTCTAATTCATTACAAATTATTACACAAACAATATATGATAAAAAAAATTATACAAAAATGAAAAAAGACTTTATTTATTACTTAAATTATTTTATAATTTTACAGGACATCAGTTTCATTGTTTACAATGATATTAAATTAATTAAATTAATTAAATTTTTAATTTTTCTGAAATGATTTAATGATGTTTAATGAGAGTTATGTAAAATATAAGACTATTTCATCGAGTTTAACCGATGTCAGTGCATTTTGAGTAAACATAAAGCGAAAAAATTACTGTTAATACAAAAAATACAGGAAAATCTCGGAAATTCGTAACAAATACTAGTTTATTTATATATTTCAATTAAGGATCTAGGTGTTACCTAATAGCCAATCTATTATCAATAATCACAATCATTATATTCATAATAAAAGTATGCGTATGTTATGCTTTATTAAAAGACACTGCTGGAATTTCAAAGATACCAATCGCTTAATAGTTTTACATTACTCTCTTATAAGATCTAGTTAGGAATATGGAATCCTTCGACTAGTTTCGCCTCATTAATCGTCTAAACGTGATTCAATCTATTATTTTAAGTGGTCTATGTCAAATATATAAAATTCATTCCTCATTTCATGATCTTCAATGTGTTTTACAGCATTAATCACTATGTAATGGTCGCGAATATAATTATTTATTTTTTGTTTAGAAACTTTTATATAATAAAGTAGAATAACCGGAACTTTTTAAATTAGTTGTATGTTTCTTTATTTTTCCTAAATCTCCAATTATATTTCACAAATCGTTTCACATTTATCGTCCTTATGGTTTAAATGGACTATATGTTACGAGCTTGTATTAAGGTTAATTTCGATTTTAATTATAATAGCGAATCTAAACTTCTATCATTATCTTTTGAAATTTAATCATTTCTATGTTACTTTATATATATTAAAAAGTTTTATACAATTTTTAAGTACTTTTTTTCAGTATTAATTTTTATTTTTGTTTACGTATTAATTCTTCATGACTAATTATTATTATAATTTTATACACTCTATTTGTCCTTATGGGCCATAATAAAGTACTATTATTATTAAAAATATAACTTACTAATGTTCAGTAGTATATTTACTTTAATGTTTTAAAATTTATGTAAAAAATAAAATTTTCATGAGTTTATTATACGGTCTCAAACATGTAAATATTCAAATGTTTATAAAGTAAAATAATTAACTATGAAATATAAAAATATGATGTTTGCTAACAGATTTTTCCCAAAATCTACTCTAAAAAATACAAAAGTAATACTATATAGTATTTATTTTTTTAAGTGAAAAAAGAAATTCTTTTTTCAGTAATTTTAAAATTGATTATTTCTGATGATATTTTCATACTTTTAAAGTATAATACAAAACTCAAGTTATTCTAAGTAAACTACCTTTATAAACAGATGTAACATTCGAAACATTTGACTCATTTATTTCAACTAATTCAAATAAAACTAATAGATTATATTTTTAGGAAAATGATCATGTAACTGTTTTTAATATTTTTGAGCCTCAAGTGAGAGATGAATTATTATCAAAAGCTGAAAATCATGATAATTTAATTTATTACGATGATGTAGTTAGTGTTTGTCAATCAAAACATGGAATAGATATCAGTGCAGGCGTATCTGAAGAAGTATATGAGAGCAATTATATGTAATTATAATTTAATTTTCGTTTATTATTGATTTGGTAATGAATTAAGATACTTAAAGTGAGTATAACTATAATTTATAAGAGGCAACTTTAATTTATGAAAAGACCTTTGGTTCCATATGTTACATAAAATTTGCTACTTTTTTATAAATAAAATAACAAAGAGGAAGTAATTATTATTATTAATTATGTTTTAGCTTCGATGCGAAGCTATTGGTATTGGTTTTACTAAGATTTTAAGACATTACCCTCAAAAATTGAAAAAAATTCCCTCGTTCCCCATAAACGGGAGAAATCCTTCTAAAAATTACAAATTTAAAAATCGCAAATTTTCAAAATTTTTTCAATTTTTTTTACTTTAAAATGCCATAACTGTTTCAAAAATGAACAAATCAATATAATTTTAGCTTCGATGCGAAGCTGAGAAGGTATTAATTTTACCATGATGTGTTTATTTTTTTATTTTTATTTTTTTTTTTGTGTCTGTCACTACTTTTTCTCAGCTCTCACTGGACCGATTTCTTTTAACAATACGTCAAAAGATCACAAATTGTATCTAGTTGAAGACATTACCCTTAAAAATTTAAAAATTTTCCCTCGTTCCCCGCAAATGGGGGAAATATCCAAAAAAATTACAAATTTAAAAATCGACAAATTTTGTCATTTTTTTCACTTTTTTTTCTTAAAACTTCCATAACTTTTTCAAAAATCAACAAATCAACATAANTAAAAATCGGTAAATCTTGTCATTTTTTTCACTTTTTTTTCTTAAAACTTCCATAACTTTTTGAAAAATCAACAAATCAACAAAATTTTTTTTTATACTAAAACCTTAGATATTTTCCTTTCATTTGATATAATTTTTTTGAAAATTTAACACTTAACCTGCTCATGGGGGGGGATTTAAAATTGCAACTTTTTTACAAAAACTAACTTTTTCAACTTAATTTTTGAAAATGTTCCGGAAATACTGCGTCCTTTAAACATATATCAAATTAAAGCTTATTTTATGTACTATAAAATGAAAAAAAAAAATTTGTCCCGACACTTTATCTTCTGCATGTAAACAGTTGCCGTAGTTAAAAAAACACTATTTTTGTGTTAAAATTTTCGATTTTCAATTTTTAATTTTCAACTTAAAAATGCTATAACTTTTCGAAAAATGCATGTATCAGCACAATTTTTTTTTTTCTAAATACATTATAAGTACATCTTCCATTTGACATACTTTTTATTAAAATTAGACAATTTCCCCTTATATAGGGGGGGTTCAAACTTTGAAATATTGTATAAAAAATATAACTTTTTCAACTGAACTTTTGAAAATGTTCCGGAAATACTGCGTCCTTCAAACATATATCAAATTAAAGCTTATTTTATGTACTATAAAATGAAAAAAAAAATTTGTCCCGACACTTTTTCTTCTACATTTAAACGGCTACCGTAGTTAAAAAAACGCTATTTTTGCGATAAAATTTTCGATTTTCGATTTTTAATTTCAACTTAAAAGTGCTATAACTTTTCGAAAACTGTAATTATCAGCACAAATTTTTTTTTCTAAATATATTATAAGTACATATTTCATTTGACATACTTTTTATTAAAATTGGACAACTTCCACATATATAGGGGGCGTTCAAAACTTATTGTATAAAACATAGAACTTTTTAAACTTAACTTTTGAAAGTGTTCCGGAAATACTGCGTCCTTTAAACATATATAAAATTAAAGCTTATTATATGTACTATAAAATGAAAAAAAAAAATTTGTCCCGACACTTTATCTTCT
>NW_026099572.1:31459803-31466232 GCF_025091365.1 Daktulosphaira vitifoliae | reverse complement strand
TATATACAGAGTGATTTTTTATCATAACCCACTCAATTACTTGCAGAATAATAATAATTTAAACATTTTTTTTTTTTATTATCTTTAGTTACACATTATTCTTGAATTTTTAACTATGTAATACTTTTTAAGTTCATCCCTTATGCCTTGGAAGGGGGTCAACTTTGTTTTTTTAAATGGTAACACATATTTTTAATTTAATAAAATGTTTGAGTTTTTAATTTAATAGTAAATGGCATTTGAATTTTTAATATAACTTTATTAGCTTATTAGATATAAACATTTAAAGTTTCAAAATTTTGAGTTAATATACATGTATAATACACATGGGATTGTAAATACAGGTAGCTAATTGGATTTTTATGACATTGCTGTCTCAGTCACGTATTGTTTATTATCAATTATGATTATCATTAGATATACTTTCTGTATTGTCAGGTAGTGTATTTATAAACTAATAACAATGTGCCTTACTACAATTGATAATAACAATGCTGTGTACCTGCTAATATCGATGTTATAAAAAACCAATTAGCTACCTGTATTTGTAATCCCTTGTGTATTATACCTGTATATTAATTCAAAAATTTGAAACTTTAAATGATTATAATAATGATAAGCTAATAAAGTTATATTAAAAATTCAAATGCCATTTACTATTAAATTAAAAACTCAAACATTTTATTAAATTAAAAATATGTGTTACCATTTAAAAAAACAAAGTTGACCCCCCTCCAAGGCATAAGGGATGAACTTAAAAAGTATTACATAGTTAAAAATTCAAGAATAATGTGTAACTAAAGATAATAAAAAAAAAAAATGTTTAAATTATTATTATTCTGCAAGTAATTGAGTGGGTTATGATAAAAAAATCATCCTGTATATATATTAAATTAAATCTAATGTAATGTACTTTATTATGGAAAAATAAAATTTGGTTTTTATTTATCTTCACGGTTAAAATGTCTACCGAATGCTATTTTTATGTGAAAATTATCGATTTTGTATTTTACATTTTTAACTTTATTATGCTATAACTTTTTGAAAAGTTAATGGATCAACATAATTTTTTAATGAGAAATAATATTTTTTAATAATCCTTTTATCATTCGACATACTTTATCTTAATTAGAATATTAATAATGAACTAGCAGATCATGTAGCTTTTGGAATAATCCACCAATTTTTTAAAATTAAACACTATCTAAAAATTTGCATCGAAGCGTTTTTTTTTTGATAGTGATTTTAATCACTGTCAGATATCATTATACTTGATCCANCGAAGCATTTTTTTTTTTGATAGTGATTTTAATCACTGTCAGATATCACTATACTTGATCCAATTATGCCACGTCACCACTGTGCCGCGACCCCCCTGTGCTGGGCTTTGTTTAATTTAATAAAGTAACGTAAAAATAACAAAAGCTTTGAAATTTTCCGTAAATAATAGCCTACAATTATAATGAACTCTTTTTATTAATTGCACATGCTATTTCATACTTATTAAAAATTATAATTAATATATTAAAAACAAAAAAAGTTAAAGTATATTTTCTCATATACATTTACATTATTATTTCATACGAACATAGTATTCATTTAGTGGACAACGACGACTAACTGGTTTTTCTCATATAATTAAATCAACATACACGACACGACACAACGACAACAAACTTAAATAGATATATATATATATATATATATATACAACAATAATAAGCTGACTATTCCCTACTGACCATTGAATAATACGTAGATATTATAGTCTTTGTTATACTGTTGTTTACAAAATTGGTCTGTAGGTGGTTAATAATTTTATACTTTAATAAACACGCTACTCAATTAGTACTTTTAAATGTGTAGTTAAAGAGCGATCGTACCTCGTTGCCAAGGCATATTGACACAAAAATAATTTTTAACATTTTTATTTGTAGACTAAATAAATTCAATAATTAAAACAAAATCATTTTGTCTTATACATGCTTTTTCAATGCTTATATCGCTATCGTCATTATCTGAATTATTGATACGAGAGTAGTGATATAACGAAAGAAGATTCTTGGTAAGGGTAAGAATATTCTATTGCAGATAATAACGGGAGAATATATATTAAAAAAAAAATGAACAAAATATTTACTTCATAATATAATATTAAATCAAACTCTATAATTATTTATTAAAAATTCATGATTGAAAAATAATCATCTTTTTTTAGCTGATAGTAGCATAGTAACATAAACATAAAAATTTATCTAGAAAATATTTGTCAATAATTAGTCAAATTAGTTAACATTCAATAATGGTGCCATTATTTTATGTGAGACTAATAGAAAAATATATGGAAAAGAAGAAAATTTTGTGTATGGAATTTATAGATTTGGAAAACGTACAATAGAATACTGAGAGAGGTTTTAAAGTGAGAATTAATGAGAAAAGGAGTCCCGAAAGGTGCATTAGTATAATAGAGGATATGTATGATACCCTAGTATGATTATACCAGGGTATAAAGTGTGGAAGAAGTAACAGAAGGTTCTAGGATAAAAGTAGGAGTACATTAATGTTTTGCTTTAAACCCCTACTATAGTGATGGATGAAGTTACTAGAGAAATACAAGGAGAGATGCCGTGGTGCATGTTGTTCACTGACGATATAGTGCTAATAGAAGAAAATAGGGAGAATATTAATCAAAGGCTAGAGGCGTGAAGATCAGTTCAAAAAGAGAAGTATTAAGAATAAATAAGAATAAGATAGAGTAAATAGAGTACGAGTTTGATAAAGGAGAACAAGAGATAGGTGAAATGAAAAGATCAGTGACAATAAGCGAGGACGTGATAGGAGAGGTAGAAAGTTTCAAGTATTTAGTATTAGTTGTGCAAATGTATTGACGAGGATGACATAGGATTAAGTGCAGGTGGTTGAAGTGGAGAGAAGCCTCTGGTGTGTTATGCGATAAAATAATTCCAATTGGATTGAAAGGTAAGTTCTATAAGAATGTATTAAAACCAGCTATGATGTATGGTTTAGATGGTTTGGTCATGTTATGAGGAGAGAGGGATTCAGAAGCTATAAGAACAATTATGGAAATTATTTTTTTATTAAGACCAAAAAAGAGATGGAGGGATGTTATTGAATGCGATATGAAGACGGCTGATGTGAGCGTAGATGATGTGGGAGATCGTATTAAGTGGAAATTTAGGATATGGGTGGCCGACCCTAAGTAGTTGGGATTAAGGCGAGGAAAATATAGAAAAAAATATTTCTGTCAATAAATGATTCTATGGCTTCTTGTTTTAACATTTCTATGGTATCTGTTTGAACGCAGCGCCCGGTTCGTTAACGTTTGTGGTTTTGTTTTGTCTTAAGTTTTTAGCTATGTCGAGGATAAAGAATAAGATAAGTGGACTGTATGTTTGAATTTAGAATGAATTTCACAAGACATAATTATAAAAATTAAATATATTATATAATAAATATAAAATCTTATATACAGCAATGTGGATAGGGGGGACACTTAATACTAATGCCACTAAGGCGATGATATAAGCAAATAATAAATTATACAAGTGAGTCTTAGAAAGATAAATGAACAAACATTATACTTATCTGCTAAATGAAACGGCTGATGATAATATTGAATATTGAAAGGATTAATCGAAGTCGAATACAAATAGCTGATCAAAGTGTACAATATGCTGTCAACGATATTGTATCTCAGGAAATAAATAGACCCAACGGCAATAAACTGAGCGCACAGGGTATGACAATCGCAAAGGTGATATTTTCATTTTACAGTAAAACAAATACAAAACTACTGGCTCGAAAACGCCATAGAGGTTATAACAGAAGAAGCGTTAAGATGGCTGTGACAATGTTAACATTGAGAGAAAACCGACAACAACTCGATGTAACACAACGATAACATGAATAATCAAAAACACATTTTTTTGGCAGCATATTCGATCGATGTGTATCCAACATACTCCCAGCGTTGGAAGATGAATTCTTCTAAAATGTACAAGAGAGAAAATAATAATAATAACAAAAGAAACATAATAATAATAATGAAAAATGAAAATGGAAAGTCTAAAGTAGAGTAAATATGCATGGTTACTCTGCAATTCGCGATAAAAACAAAACATAAGAAATATTAAAGGCATAAGTAAAATAATAGGAGCAATGATGTTAATTGTCAACAGACAGTTTGGTAATTATGACGACGGGCTGTTTGAATTCGCCGTCAATCGTACGCACCGTAACTATACGCACGACATTGTCGGAACCGGGTTGTACTGAGACTACACGTCCCATACGCCAATTCGTCGGTGGTCTGTTTGGAGCTTCTACAATAACCAAGTCGTTGACTTTAATGTTGGGTTCCTTGATGTTCCATTTTTGACGTCCCTGCAATGTCATAATATTCACGGGTCCACCTCTTCCAAAATGACTGGTGGAGTTGGAGTAATAATTGCCAACGAGTGAGCCGATTGATGGGTATATGATTGAAATCATTCTCAGGCAGTGAAACTAACGATTGGCCGATTAGGAAATGGCCCGGTGTAAGAGCTTCCAAATCATGCGGATCTGTTGACGTTGGCGTAAGTGGCCTTGAATTCAATACACCCTCAATGCGTACTGTAAGCGTGTTGAATTCTTCAACCATAAGAATTTGCATACCAATAACTCGTTTAAGATGGCATTTAATGCTTTTAATAGCAACCTCCCATAAACCTACCATGTGTCGTGCGGCGGGTGCATTAAAGTGCCAATTGCACGGAGCACGTGCTGTTAATTGTTGGCGTACAGCAGGATTGTCAAATAATGATTTCATTTGACGGCTGTATAATTTGTACCACAGTCTGAATATAAGTAATTCATTAGAACACGTCGCGCAACGAACTGGTCCAATGGTGCTAAAAACGCTTCGGAAGATAAGTTTGACACTATTTCAATATGTATGGCTTTCACTGCCATACAAACAAATAATGCTATATACACCTTTGTTGTGTGAGAATTTCTTCGCCTACACTCTTTTACCATAGATGGTCCACCATAATACATACCAACTTGCATAAAAACACGCTGAAATTGTACGCGTGGCGTGGGCAAATCACCCATATACGGTTTAGGGTGGCTAGATTTATACTGAGTACAAGTTATGCATTTAAATATGCACGGACGTAGTGCATCACGCGCGGAAAGGATCCAAAATCGCTGTCTTAATGCAGAAACAATAAATTTGCATGTAAAAAGGCAAAATGGTAATAATTAATTGAACGCTGTAGTTTTGCTAATTACGAGAAGCGCAATAATAGATAATCATCAGTGTGCCGCGGACAATAAGTGAAACGGATTTAGTAGGTTTTACGTCAGGCAAATTGGCAGTGCTCAAAGGCGTAAATTTCGAGTGCGACCATTCACCTTCAAGTAGATGTAAAAATGATCCATGTCCTTCGCGCATGTCTCACTCGAGTAGACAACGTATCGACAAATATGGAGATGAAGTGAGCCCGTATGTAATAGTAAGCAGCTTAAATTCTTGGACTTCGTGATCGAGGAATTGTCGCCATAAGATATCCGTCTTGTTTTATCACTGCGTGATGTGGGATAAAATATTTGCAAGGTCGCGTAGCGAGTTTCATGTAACCGAGCGACAAATATTCATTTATAAATTTGCGGTACGCATCGTATAAATCTGCATTTTTAGAAAGACGTTGTTCGAGATTATATAATCTTTTGAGAGCTAAATTACAAGATTCACCGAGCCCGTGGTTGAGCGTAGGTGCATTCATGTCAGCGGTATTTTTATTACACCCCACAGAAATCTCGTCTTTGAACGGTAGCGCCTGTTTGATCAGCAGTTGACGAAGTAAATGGCGCAGGTTAATCCATGTGCAAAATAATGTGGTGTTTTTTCTCGCATTTCTTACACGCTAAGTTTATAACGCATGACGATGCAAAATGACCCGGTTTAGACAAGAAAAACATAATTTGTGCGTAGAAACATGATCATGCCTTTTCTGAACAGAAATTTTTTGAAAAGTATAGCACCGATAAAGGGGGTGTGCACCCTTTTGACAATAAGAACACTGAATTTTATTTTGAACAGTAGGCTCTAGATTATTAGACGCGACGGTGGTTAATGAATGTTTCGGCGACTGTGAATTCTTCTGTACCGAACGCGAAGCGGCTAGATTAGAACCTTTAAGATTTTCCAAAATTTTACAATGTTGCTGAACAAATTTCAGCAAGTCATTCACAGAAGGAATAATCGATTGCGATATACTGTCTTCAAATAGGTGCCTTTTTGTGTTATCCAGTACACAAGAAGTAATATAGAAAAGCAAAATACCAGACAGTAGGGTAATTTAGGGGATTCTGGTTCCCCCCCGCCTCACCCCTTCACCCACCCACTTGTCGCGGGGGAGG
>NW_026099572.1:31453380-31459703 GCF_025091365.1 Daktulosphaira vitifoliae | reverse complement strand
TATGAGAAATAATATTTTTTAATAATCCCTTTTTCATTCAGGATATTAATAAGAAAATAGCAGATCATGTAGCTTTTGGATTAATCCACCAGTTTATTAAAATTAAACACTATCTACAGATTTGCATCGAATCGTTTTTTATAATAATGATTTTAATTACAGTCAGATTAAATCTATACTGGACCCAATTATGCCACGTTCCCACTGTGCCGCGACACTATTGTGCTACTGTTTTTATTATAGTCCTTGTTGAGAATTTTTTTCGTATTTTTTCAATATTTAATAAGTTTTTAAAGAAGTAATGAGACCATATTTTTAGTGTAATTAATACTTATATTCTTAATATTATAAAACTTTTTTGTGACATGTTCTGAATATATTTTAAGATATTTGAATTTTGTTTTACAGTTTTTAATTACTTAAAAATCATACAATTTCAATCGAATGCTATGAAAATTTTTCTCGTATATCAAAGTTAAAAGTCTTGATACAATACTAAAAAAAAAAAAATTGTTTTATTTATGAATAAATTTACTGGTCTACAGAAATTTTCATCGGAGACACAACCATAATATACTTTTTTAAACTCATTTTTGCTACAATTTCAAATCAGCAATCAGAGTTTCGCATATGGCCAAAAAATCCTTCTAGTACATATCTAGTAATATAACAAATATTTATGTTCATATATTAAGTTACATATGAATAACCAAAAAATACATTTTAATTAAAAATAAGTTTAAAAGGTCTACTTATTATACGCATTTTTAATTTTTAAACAACCCTCGTGTAAAGGAAAATGTTTCGATTTAAAAAAAAAGGTATAAGAAATGATATATATAAATAGTATTTCTTATAAAAAAATTATAATGATCAATACATTTTTTAAAAAGTTATAGGATTTTAAAGTTAAACATTTAAAATATAAAATCGAGAATTTTCTAACAAAAACAGCATTTGGTAGCCATTTTCACTGTGAAGACAAAATAAGTCCAAAATTTTTTTCTATAATAAAGTATATTACATTAGCTTTAATTTAAGATATATATAAAAGTGTCAGTATTTCCGGAACAATTTCAAAAGTTAAGTTGAAAAATATAATTTTTTGTCAAATAAGTTGTCGTTTTGAATTGCCCCCCGTGGGCAGGTAAAGGACCAAACTTACAAAAAAATATACAAAATGATTGATAAATACCTCGTATTTCTATAAAAAAAATTGTATTGATCCATACATTTTTCAAAACGTTATGGCAGTTTTAAGTAAAAAGGATTGAAAATATGTCAAAAATTAGCGATTTTTAAATTTGTAATTTTTTTGGAGATATACTCTATTAAAAAATCAATTATAAACGGATATTCTATTATATTTACCAATTTCTTTTTCTTCCTTAGTCATTTCGTCACCTTCGTTAAAAATAATTCGTGTTACTTCATAAAGTTTCTTAATAGGAACCATGCAATCTTTTACTTCTTGTAATAAAAGTGTATTTACCTCTGTACTGATTATATTAGCGACACTTAAAGTATCGATTAGCTAAAAAACATTATAACCTGTTAATATTATTTAATTTGTTTACATAACTGAAGCAAAACATTTGACTTCAGTTATCAGTTCATAAAGGTAATGCATGGCTAAACTTGTAAAAATTAAACAAAATATTTAATTCAATTTATATGTAGCCAATGATTTATCTATAAAAACTTACAGTGAAATAGCTATAAATTTAAATTGGGATTAAGGTGTTCTGTTACTTGGCCATTTTATTTATTTTATATTGATATATTAAAAATATTTTTAGTTTTAAATAATATTAGCTACAAGTAGTCAATTTTCATTATATAATTTTAGTTCATTTGAACGCGGTCCTGTTAATTAGGAAATTTATAGATGTAATAGATCTTACTTATTAGCTACTCAACCAGAAGAGAAGGTATTTAGATAATCTAATTTATTTTTGACCAAATAAGAATTTTTTTTTTTTGATAATTTTATAAAATTTATATCCAGATCATAAAATGCTAATTTAAACTTATCCTTTCCTGAATTTAATTTTTTGGAAAATTTAGCATTTCTTAATTTATTTTAAATAGTCTTGCTCATTACTTGATCTTATATTATACAATTCAACTTCTCATTTTAAGTCTTTAAATAACAATGTTTTATTAGTTTCTGTATATAATTACATTCCTCTTATAAATATCAATTATATTAAGTTCTACACATCTTACTCCTTTTTTTTTTACTTGAGACACCTATGATTGGCATCCCGGGTTCGAATTTTTTAAAATTAGTAATGATATTTCAATCATTGTTGATGAATTTTATTTAATAATTTTTTATGCAATAAATATTTTTATTCTAATATTAAGTTAACTCTCATGACGAGTATATTTAGTATTTTCTTCTACACGTACTCAATTTAAAACTTTAAGTGAACAAGAGTACTTCTAATATATATGTTCGTGCATTTGTCGGTCGGTTATTTATAACAGAATGTAAGTATTTCAGTGATTATACATGTTAGACTTAAGTCATTATATGAATTAGTAGTACTGAAGTATTATTATCGTTATTACTATACAGTTAAGTGTTTTATTTCTATTTTTAATCTTAAAGGTGTTCACAATCTACAAAATTAACCCTTTGACTTCAATAGAAATCATACAAAAAAACGGTAGCACAGTGGGGTCGCGGCACAGTGTGAAGGTAATATAGTTGGGACTAGTATAGATGATATTTGACAGTGATTAAAATTATTATCATAAGAAACTCTTCGATGCAAATCTGTTAATAGTGTTCAATTTTAAGAAATTGGCGGATTAATAAATTTTAAGCTACTTTTTTTTATGAAAGTTTATAATAAAAAAAAAAAAAATGAATTTATTGTCATAATTTTTAGTTCAACTCAAAAAAAAAAATGAATCTACTCAATTGAGCGTATTATAAATTTTGATTATAAATGTAAAAAATCAGGTGAAACAAAAATCTTTTTTTTTTAGATTTATGATTCATATAGGAACATGATACAAAAAAAATTGGAATGTTATAGACTGGTAGTAGCATAAATCACTATCACAAAAAACGCTTCGATGCAAATCTGTAGATAGTGTTTAATTAAAAAAAATTGGTGGAATACTACAAAAGCTACATGATCTCCTATTTCCTTATTTATATCCTGATTACAAGTTTTATGATTTATAATTGTAATATATAGATAAAGTATGTCGAATGAAAGATGTATATAAATACTACTTTTCATAAAAAAATTGTATTGATCCATACATTTTTCAATGCCATTTTCACCGTGAAGACAAAATAAAGTTCGAAATTGTTTTTTTCCATAATAAAGTACATTGCATTAGCTTATATATAAAAGTGTCAGACTTTTCGGAACACTCTCAAAAGTTAAGTTAAAAAAGTTAATTTTTTTTGAAAAAGTTGTCATTTGGTATACCCCCTGTGGGCTGGTAACGGGTCAGCTTTATAAAAAAATATACCAAATGATAGGTAATTACATCAAGCATCTATAAAAAAAAATTATATTGATTTGTTCATTTTTGAAAAAATGATGGCAGTTTTAAGAAAAAAAATTTCGAAAATTAGTGATTTTTAATTTGTAATTTTTTTTGGAGGTTCCCTCCATTTACGGGGAACGAGGGAAAGTTTTTCAATTTTTGAGGGTAATGTTTTCGACTAGATACGATTTGTGATCTTTTGACGTATTGTTGAAAGAAATCATTTCGATGAGAGCTGAGGAAAAGTGGTAACAGACACAAAAAAATTTAAAAAAAAATTACATTATAGTAAAATCTTTCTCAGCTTCGCATCTAAGCTAAAATTAATAAATTACAAAGTAAAGCTATTTACTTTTATAGTTGAATAGTTTTATCATATCAAATCTAATTCGTCAATAAATACTTTAAAAATATTAGAAATGAATGATTTTAATTGTTTGTATGGATAAAGCTGGTTAGCTACTCTTTATTTAATTCAGGGATTTGTTTTCAATTTTTGAGGGTAATATCTTCAACTGAATACGAATTGTAATAATTTAACGTATCTTTGAAAAAAGTAGGTTAAGTGAGGGTGGGAAAAATAAATCGCAGCCAAAAAAAAATAATCATATAATAAAGTAATATCAACATGAATAAATGAATAAAGAAATTTCATCTCATAAGGGGAGACTACAGTGATGGGATACTTGATATTTATTGGTTATTGAATTTAAATGAGATAAAAATCAAATAATTTGAAATTTTTTTTTCTAATTCAAAAAGAAAGTTAGTTTAAGATATTTTAAAATACAATAAATTAGAAAACCAAGAATTTGAACACAAAAATATCATATTCTGAATACGGTTGGGTTTTTCACCAAGAATAGAATATATATTTCGAATTTCATTTTTTTCATAGTAATGTACATTACATAAGTTTTAATTTAAGATTAAATATAAGTGTCAATATTTCCGGAACATTTTCAAAAATTAAATTGAAAAAGCTTAATTTGTATGCAAAAATTACTTTTTGCATCCCCCCTATAGACTGGTTTATAGGCAGATTTTCAAAAAAATTATATCAAATAAAAGGAAAATATCTAAGATTTTAATATAAAAAATAATATTTTAATTTGTTAATTTTTCAAAAAGTTATGGCAGTTTTAAGTACAAAAAACATCATGATAGAAGTTGATTTTTTTCGGAAATATTACATTTTTTGTTGAATTTCAGCGGACATTTGCAAATATTTGATTAATATTATATTATTTTGAAATTTTTTCAATTTTTGAGGGTAATGTCCTTCGACTAGATACAATTTGTGATCTTTTGACGTATCATTTAAAGAAATCGGTTCGGTGAGAGCTGAGAAAAAGTGGTAATAGACACAAAAATAAATTTTTCACAGATTATATAATATAATAAAAGAGATTAAAAAATATTTGTTTGAGCCATTTTGAAGAGACCAAAGTTTACATTGTAACATTGTTGTAGGTTGTGACGTAAAAAATTGACTTATCATTAATAGTATTATTTAACACATTAGTTAATTAAATTAGTTATTGTGAACATCATATAATTAAGTGTAACTGCTCGGCAATTGGTAATGCGGTGTTATTGTCTAGATAGTATTAATTTCGTGGTGAATAAAAACTAATTTTGAACAGTATAATTCAGTAATAACATAATTAAATTTTCCTAAATAATGCAGTCGCACATTCCTTTTTTCTATTTTATCTGTTGTACAATCGTTCATAACAAATTATCATTGTGATAACAAACGCCCAGCTGACCACTACAGTACTGTCAATCATTCAACCGGTCCCAGATGTCTGTCAACGAGGCATGCACTGATGTCGGCGTTTGTTTCCCCTTCCGGTCCATGTGTGTCGTCGCCGTCAAGTGGTCTGGCCGTTTTGTTAAAATGTGCTTTGGCCGGTCATTTTATTCTGTCTCCAGCCTTCTACTTATTTTTATTTTGCGATATTGAACATCTCATGGCTGCCTAACTTTCACTTTTGGCCCTGGCGATCGAGCCATGGGTGAAGATTCATTTGTTGGCTACGGCCTGGGCATCATGATAATATAATTTGGTAACTTTGTACAGCATTCCCGTTTTTCTTTATTTTTGTCCATTTCATTGTTTCCTCTATTCGTGCATTGTCACGAGGTTTCTTTAAAAATGACATTAATATATTTTAAATATTTTAATATGATTATTCTATCTGATCTCTTGGCATATTTGCTCATTGACTATTGGTAAATTATGATAAAATATCATTTTCGTCCATTCTATCATTATTTTTATTATGTTGAGTGTAATAAAACCTCACATGTGTTGGACCAATCTAGACGTGCTTAGCAGTCTCAAGGCTCGGTATAAAAGGCCTCGATCCATATTGACCGATGTCATGTTCTTAGTTTGAGCATTATTGCAATGATAACCATTTTATTTTATTCAATATTGGAAAGTACGATCCTGTCCCTTGGTCAAATCGAACATAGTCAATACAGCGGTGTCAGAGATTATTTTTTCCCTCATGTCCCTTTTATTTTATTTGTCCTTTAGCTCGTTTAATAGTTTGTAATAATTTTAACTATGACTTGAAATATGTTATATAAAAGAATTTGTAATTTTATTTTATTTTGAACATTTGTAACTGACATTTATTTTATTGTACTTTGGGCATTATTATTTTAGTTAAACTCAGTATATAAAATAGAACATCATCGCCTATACTACTTGTCTACCAGTTTTTAATTCCTTTTCCCCTAGAGTTAAGGTAAAAACTTAGTAAATTAAAACAACAAATGTGTCAGTTATATTT
>NW_026099572.1:31452256-31453031 GCF_025091365.1 Daktulosphaira vitifoliae | reverse complement strand
TTAACACATCATTGTAATATCAATATCTTCACAGTTTCGCATCGAAGTTTAAATGTATACAGTGATTGTATGTTTGTTACTACTTTTTAAAATATTTCAATTCGGGCACTAATTATAATAAAAAGAAAAAACCACTAAAACTTAACACATTATTCAATAATCTTTGGTCAATTAGCTAAAAAAATTATAGAACTTTTTGGGTTAAAAATATATTTCATTTATTCCAAATTATTATAATATCTTTTAATTTCATAAAAAAAACTTAAAAATAACAATTAATTAAAATATTTGTTAGTTTATTCAATATTAAAATTTTTCTACATTGGAAAAGTTAAGATGAAATTGGATGTTTTTTCCCATGACTCGACTAAATGGTCGGTCATCAAAAAGTTAGCAGCGTTGATAGCGATGCGCGCGGGTTCGACGTGTCATTTGTGTAAGGTCCTCGTCGGCTGTGCGACGGCACTTACTGGATTTTGTACAGTCACGTATAACAAGCGATGTTGGTCAGTCAAACTACCAATTACACATAGTTGGGTAACGACTGATAAAGGTGGTGCGGGTCGCAGGGCAGCGTGTCGTCTACATACTTAAAACTCGCCTAAAATATATAGAAGAATACTTCTTATATAATTTCTGAGATTTTATTTTATTTGATAAATATGTAAACTTAATGTTTAAAAAAGAGTTGGCTTTTGATAATGATAAGAGTTATTAAAATTCTTAATAATTTCAACTAGGGTAATTAAAAAAAAATATTGTCTTAACTTAATAA
>NW_026099572.1:31443106-31452156 GCF_025091365.1 Daktulosphaira vitifoliae | reverse complement strand
CAATAATGACTATACAAAACTATTACAAAGCTATAAAATGCTAAAAATTAAATTTTTAGTTTATATGATAACATAGGACAACAGCTACTCTGCTTTTCAGCTTAATTGCTATTCAGCAATTAAGTAGAAGGATTTCTATTTTTCTTATTGTTTTTAACAATTGCCCTTTTACCTTACTTTTCAAACACTCTGTATAGATAAATATTTACACGATCAATATTATTGACAATATTTACATTACATCAGTTATCAGTATCGTTTCTCTATACTGACAGTATATCAATACCCACTTCACACGATCAATAATATTGTCAGTATCCGAAATACTGTCAATAATATTGATCGTGTGAGGACCGCTTTAAGCCTTAATTAATCAATTAATCTTAAAATATTAAAAATCTTAAAAATAGGGGTTAAATAAATCTGTATACATTATGTATGTATACAGATTATTATTATGTATGAGTATGTATACATTGTTATTCCTAGTGTATACATTTTTCCTGCGAATAAGTGAATTTGTTTTTATAACTGAAAACCTAAGAGTAGTCTACCTGTGTTCAATAAATTGTATTCAGAATAAAAAACTTATTGTCACCCATAAACCTTTTATTAATGCCATTTAATAAGCACACATGATCTTATCATTACCAATGGTACATTAAATAATATTACTATTTGTTGCACAAAAACTCAGTAATAGCCTAACCAATTTAATATTGATTTCTCTCAAACATTTATACCACTATTTTATTTTCATTTTAGCTTCGATGCGAAGCGGAGAAGGTATTAATTTTACTATGATGTGTTTTTTTTTTTTTATGTCTGTTGCCACTTTTTCTCAGCTCTCACTGGACCGATTTCTTTCAAAAATACGTCAAAAGATCACAAATCGTATCTAGTTGAAGACATTACCCTTANAAAAATACGTCAAAAGATCACAAATCGTATCTAGTTGGAGACATTGCCCTTCAAAATTGAAAAAATTCCCTCGTTTCCCGAAAATGGTGGAAATATCCAAAAAAATTACAAATTTAAAAATCGGTAAATTTTATCATTTTTCTTACTTTTTATTCTTAAAACTTCCATAACTTTTTCAAAAATAAACAAATCAACATAACTTTTTTTTATACTAAAACCTTAGATATTTCCCTTTCATTTGATATAATTTTTTTGGAAATCTAACACTTAACCTGCTCATTGGAGGGGATTTAAAATAGCAACTTTTTTACAAAAACTAACTTTTTCAACTTAATTTTTGAAAATGTTCCGGAAATACTGCGTCCTTTAAACATATATCAAATTAAAGCTTATTTTATGTGCTATAAAATGAAAAAAAAAATTTGTCCCGACGACCTATCTTCTATGCGCAAATGGCTACCGTATTCAAAAATATGCTATTTTTCTATTAAAATTCTAGGTTTTGTATTTTATTTTATTTTAAAATATCTTATTAGGAGAATATATTGACTTTCACGAATATTATATAATTTAATTGACATAGAATAAAGGTCATAAGACATAAGAAATTAAACTTATTAAATTTTTTTTACTTTTTTATTTTCATACTAAACTTAATAATTATAATTAGTATTTATTCATATATTATATTTTAAAATCAAAGAACTACTAATTAGGATATAATCAAAGAAATAATAGTGGATGTTGCTTTTGGAAGAGTCCACCAATTTCTCTAAATGAAACACTATCTACAGATGTGCATCGAAGCGTTTCTTATGATAGTGATTTTAATCACTGTCAGATATCATCTATGCCTTGTCTACACTGTGCCTCGACCCCACTGTGCTACCGTTTTTTTTTATTATTATTATTTTGTTTTATTTAAAATATTGTATTGTAATTTGAGAATCCTTTCAGAATTTCAAATACAAACTTTGCTCGTAAATTAAACTGTACAGTATCTTGAAAAAGTTTTTCCATTGAAATAGATTAATAATTTTATATTTGTTATAGAACATTATTAATATTAAAAATAAAAATACTTATTAAAATATACAGGTTCATTTTTTTATTATTACCTACTCAATTACGTAATGAATAAAAATAATTTAAACATTTTTTTTTGGTTACCTTTAATTACATATCATTTATAAATTATTAGCTATGTAATACTTTTTAAGTTCATCTCTTATGCCTTTGTAGGATGTCAACTTTGTTTTTAGCTTCGATGCAAAGGTGAGAAGGTATTAATTTTACCATGATGTGTTTATTAGTTGTTTTTTTTTGTGTCTGTCACTACATTTTCTCAGTTGTCATTGGATCTATTTTTCTCAACGATACGTCAAGAGATCACAAATCGTATCTAATTAAAGAAAATACCCTCATAAATTGAAATTTTTTTTCCTCGTTCCCCGTAAATAGTGAAAATTACCCAAAAAATTACGATTTTTAAAATCAGTAAATTTCGACATTTTTTTCTTTACCCTATTTCACCAGCCTCCGTCTTATTATAATATCATTTTGTATTACTTTGTCAATAATCTTAACAACGACTCACCTATCGAAAATTGTCATAATTATCAACCAACATCATCTTACTAGGATTTACCTACTACTAACTGTGCTAGGATATAAGTCAGACATATTGTATAATTACTAAAAATTATTAGCTATTTTAAATATTACTTCAAATTATCATTAGCATAAAAAAACTATACAACTTAATTGTATAATCTCAAAACTGATACTAAAACATGATTATTTGTTTTTTATTTTGGTAATTAAAACTCTTTAAAAAGAAAACAAGGTTAATATATATATTTCGTTATAATCAAGACCCATAAATATTAGGGTAGCTCTTATTTTACTTACACACTTAGCAAAAAAATTAGTTGAATACAAATTATAGATTTAAATATTTTATTTAAAAAATATTTTTACAAAAGTTTTCCAAAATTATTATAACACCCAACTCAATCGTGCGCCGAATCATTCGTGTCTACCCACTAGGACATAGAAAACCTCTTAGTTTAGCTTAAATAATTTACATATTTTAATACTTATTGAATAAGTATATAATTTGTGATAATGCCATTAGCAATGGTGGGCATTAACTAGTTAAAAAGTTAATTTTTTTTAAACTTTAAACTTAACTAGTTAATTATTTTTCTAATAAACTTTTTAAATTAACTAATTTAATTTTCTGTTAAAATAACTTAGCATTTTTCAGTTAATAAGTTAAAATAAAATTTAAGCTCAATTCAATATTTTTTAAAAATGTATGTCTTTAGGCGCCGTGTACGTGGTTTAATTTAAAAAAAAATAAAAAATTTCCCCTTCCAAATATCATATTTATATAATGATAAATATAATTTTCTGAACTTTTACAAAAATGTGTATGATTTTTTACTAATTTTTTTTAATAATTAGTTTTAAAGATAAAACAGTGTAATCAACACAAAAATGTACAAAATGAATAAAGTAATTTTTTGCTATCATAAATATTTTTTTCATAACTTTAAAAGGTATGATGAGTAGTATGATAGTCTAGAAACATAGGATGGTGAAAAATAAGTCTATTATATAGAACGAAGGACTGGTAGATTTAATTAGTGAGAAAGAGGTATGGTAGACTGTGGCGTCAATGAAAAAAAATAAAGAAGTAGGACCAGATGTAGTGCCAGTAGAAGTATAGATAATATTAGGCGGTGTTGGCATAAGGTGGTTAAAAAATCTTTTAAATAAAATCTTATTACAAGGGAAAATATCAAATGAATGGAAGAATAGTATTGTGGTGCCAATATTTAAAGGTAAACGAAATGTAATAACTAAAAATAAAGTTGATGGGGATGGTATTAATAAAGAAGAATGATAATAGCATCATCCGTAAAGACATAATTTTTACAAGTACTTTGATTTCTAGTTATTATTTCATTAGTGTAACTAGTGTATTAAAACTACTCTTACTTGATATCCTTTGATTATGATTGAATCTTGGTTATTAAAAGTGTTGTTTAAAATTATAGAAGGTATTTTATTTTTTATTTTATTTTTTAAATATAAACGGACGTAAGTCCTTAACAAATATATTAAGCGTATACACGTATCAATAATACAATGAGGTCATAGAAATGACTAATTACAAACAAATTACATTATACATTTGTAAGTAATAATATATATAAGAACAAAAAAAAGTTAAATAGTAACATAGAAAGACTTAAGATGAGACATGCTAAACAAAATCAAAGGTAATAGAATTACCTGCAGCCATAAGGATATTAGAAGGACAGTTTTTCATATAATTTGTTTTAAAAGGGACGGGATAAAATAAATCACTGAATCTTGTATTATTATGGTTTATTTTAAAACGGATGAGGGAAAGGAGTTCTTCACAGTCTATATTTCCTAAGAGCAAATTATGTAACAATTTCGATAGTAATAAAGTGCGTCTAGTTTTTAATGGAGAAAGATTAATGAATGATAATATTGAGTCATAGGAACCGTGAGGTGGCCTATAAACATTAAAGTTAAAGGAGATGAAACGGAGGAAGTTATTTTGAACTGATTCGATTACATCAATCTGTTTAGAGGTATTATTAGTCCAAATTAATGGACAGTATTCTAGGTTAGAGCGAACTAGGGCACAGAATAAAACTTTTAGAGATAGAGGATCTCTGAATGATCCACAAGTTCGCTTGATAAATCCTAAGTTGCGCATTGCCTTATTAATTATCATTTCAGTATGGGCTGAAAAATTTAGTTTTGAGTCGAAGATGACGCCTAGGTCTTTAAAGGTGGTTAATAATTCAATATTAGAATTAGAAATAGAGTAGTTATAATCGATGATATTTTTGCTTAGGCTAAATCGCATAAATTTGCATTTCTCGGTATTTAATAACAGACGGTTGGCTGAGCACCAGTATTGAATGTTATTAATATCGGTTTGTAAGTCATCAGCATCGTCTTGATTATTAATTATTTTTACCAGTTTAAGATCGTCAGCGAAGAGAAAAATGCGGGATTTTTTTATGACATCCGGAATGTCGTTTATGAAAATATTAAAAAGTAGGGTAGACAGGTGATCACCTTGCGGGACCCCGGATGGTACATTAAATTTATCGGATTCAAAATTCAGATGTTTAACAACGATAATGCGGTTGGAAAGAAAAGAGCGAAACCAGGAAAGTAGAGGGTCAGAGAACCCAAACAGTTTTAATTTCATAAACAGTAGTTCATGGTTAACGCTATCAAACGCTTTTGACATATCAGTGTAAATTATATCGGTTTGAGAACGAGCAACGAAAGAGTCAAGTATTATTTGTTTAGTAATAGCAAGGTTACAATTAGCTGATCGCTTAGATATAAAACCATATTGATGTTGAGATAAAAATGCAGAACAATGTTTATTTATTTTATTAAAAATAAGTTTTGAAAAGAGTTTAGGAATAACTGATATTTTTGATATTGGCCGGTAGTTAGAGACAATTGTGGGATCGCCTTTTTTAAAAACCGGGTAAATAAAAGAGTTTTTCCATAAGTCGGGGAATATACCATTTTGGAGCGATAAGTTAAAAATATGTGTTAAAGTTGGTGTAAGTATAAATCTGCAATTGTAGAGGAAAAAGGCTGGAATGCTATCAGGACCAACGTTGTAATTGATAGAGAGAGTGGTAAGCTCATTTAAAACATCGACCTCAGTGAACAATATAGACGAAAAGGAAAATAAATTATAACTACTTAAGGAATTATTTAAACAAGGAGCAGAAATGGATAGATTGTCTGGCTTAGGGTAGTTTTTAAAGAAAAATTTAGCAAATAAGTTAACTATATCTTGCCCATTATCAGCTGACGTTGTATCGAGCGTAAGGAGACTTGGTATTGACTTATTATTTCTACGACTATTAACATATTTCCAGAAAGACTTAGGGTTTGATTTGACAGATAATTGGACTTTATTAATAAATTTTTTATAATCTAGTTTAGCAGTTCTCTTACATTTAGCCCTCAAATGGGAAAAGCTGTTATAATCAGATGGGTCATTAAATTTTTTATACAATGAATGAGCAATTTTTTTTTGTGATAATAATATTTTTAACTCAGTAGAATACCAAGGGGGAAAGCTGTTTGACGAAACACGCTTTTTCGGTACAAAGGTATTAATTGCTTCGTTTAAACAATTATATAAATGGTTAATTATTTCATTAAGATTAAAATTAATAGAAGCATTGCAAGGTAAATTATCGGCTAAAAATTTTACAATATCAATATAATTACAATGTTTAAAATCATAAAAATAATCTGTTGGCTTAAGTATGATAAATTGATTGTAATCTATAGTAACATTAAGAGCAGGGTGATGCATATCTAATGGTAATAATGGGTCGGGATCAGTAGAGACATTTAGGTGAACATTTGATAAGACTAGATCTAAAATTACATTATTTTTGTTAAGAATATAGTTAAACTGATTAAAGTTAAAATAAGACAACATATTTACAAAATAAGAATCTACTTGAGAAGTGCAATTTATTGGGAGCGATAAATGATTCCAGTGAATTGATGGTAGATTAAAATCACCTAATATTATAAATTTTGCAGATGGGTAGGCTGAGTATAGATTACTTAAAGCGGAGAAAACATTTTCGTACGTTATTAATGGGGAACAAGGGGGTATATAAACGCAGCCAATAATGAAAATTGTATCAGCCATTTGTAAATGCACGAAAACTGCTTCAATGCAATTAATAGAAGTATTTAAAATTTTACATTTAATTGTATTTTTTACTGCAATCAAGACGCCTCCACCATGAGAACGATCACTATTTAGAGGCGATCTATCACAACGGAAAATTATGTAATTAACAAAGTGTAATTCAGTGTTACATATATCAGGTGAAAGCCATGTTTCAGTAAAAGCAATAAGATCAAATAGAGAGGTATTGAGTGAGGGGATTAAATAGTTAATTTTAGAAACTATGCTCCTAATATTTTGATAGTAGAGTAGTAGGCTTGAATTAGTGACTAGTTTTTTTGAACCGCAGAGGAGATAATGGTCGGTTGACCCTTGTAGTATTTAATTGTCAGATTTGGCTCGCCTTTTGATATTCGCTCTCTCAACTGGTTGCGTAGATCGCGAAGGAGTTCTCGCTGATACGGTGATTTATCACTCGTAATTCTAATATCTTTAAGATTTTGATCGGATTTCAGGATGCGTGATAGACCGAGAATTTTAAATACCTCTGTGGCCGCTTGCAGTTCAACTTTCAATGGACGAGGCTTATTGTTAGGTTTACCTAAGCGGCTAATTTTTATGGGTTTTATATCAGTTCCGAGTTTATTGAAAATGTGTGTTATTGAATCAGTATCTGAGGTATTGTTCTGGCTAGATTGTTCGTGCACGTTAAAAACGATAATATTTTTAGAACGATTTTGACGGTCAATAAACTCAAAAAACATGTCGTGATTAGCATTAGACTTTGGAACAGCTGATTCCAATAGATCGACACGATTTTTGATAGCAGTCAAATCATTACGCAGCACACTGTTTTCATTTTTAACACTTGATAATTGAGAGAAGATATCTTGGAATTTTTTGTCAAAAGAGTTAAGTTTCTCATTTTGCTCATTGATCAGATCAATAAGTTTGGTTTGCTCCGCGCGTAGGTTATCGAGATGACTGATAATTAATTTTAAGTCAGGTTCATTAGTAGAGAGAGAAGAGAGATGTTTAGTAGAGTTGCCGACGGAAATAGCATTTTTAGATTTTTTTGCACAGTTAACACAAGACCATGATTTGTTCAAACTATTTAAATAGTCGAGATCATCTTGTTTTAACGAAACACAAGTAAGATGGTACAATTTCAAACAAGAGAAACATGTAATTGAGTCGTTTTGACCGCGTTTAATACTTACGGCACAAATATCACATAAACCCATGGTATGAAATTGATATAAAAATAGCGATAAGAGGTAATAATTGTTGAATACGTAAAGGAACACAGAGCATGAATAAATGGAGATAACACACGTGCGTACGCTGTGGCGGTTGACGAGTAACTAGTATGTTAATAAAAGAGAATTATATGTGAATTATGAAATAATATTTATTAACAATAATTATATTAACAATGGTAAGTTTTAAACTATGTGATTGATTTCAGTTAAAGACTATAGAAACACACATAAAGAATACACAATAGTATTTTAGGGAATAATCTGAGAAAGTAACGTTAGAAAAAAAGATAAATGAGTGAATGGAAAAACAGGGTGTTCAGCCTTTATATAATGTGCTACGATCAGCATAAATAGGGATTGGGCGTCTTGAATGTGTCATGTTTTTTTATGGACACATTCAGTCATCAGTCTATATCAGTTAAATCAATGCAAAACAGTTAATATAATTAATTTTCCATTTTTAATACTTTTGTGGTTCCTCGAAGATGCGAATGATAACAGTGACTCATGACTGCTATATAATTGTCAGAATTAAATGTTATTGTTAGTGTATTCTTTATGTAGTCCGGAAAAAAATACAAGAAGTATTGATTTTCTGCAAATATTTCACATGAGAATATTACAGAGACAAACAGGAGTGTGGAAATAATAGAGGCATAAAGCTGATGAGTCATAGTATGAAATTTTGGGAAAAGATAATAGATAAGAAAATAAGAAAATAAGAAATGAGATATCGGTATCTAAAAACCAGTTTGGATTTATGCCTGGTAAGTCAACAATAGAGCCAGTATTTGTGTGAGGAAACTAATAAAAAAGTTAAGGGAAAAGAAGAAAGAGCTGTGTATGGTATTTATAGATTAGGAGAAAGCGTATGATAGAGTACCGAGAGTGTTTTAAGTGGACATTAATGAAAAATATAAATCCGGATAGGTACATTAATATAATAAAAGATATGTATGATGGCACTTGTACTAGCGTAAAAAGTGTTAGAGAAGAAAGTGTAACAGAAGGTTTTAGGGTAAGGGTAACAGTGCACATGTTGAAGGAAGAAGCGGTAGAGGAAGACCAAAAAAGAGATGGAAGGATGTTAATGAATGTAATATGAGGAAGGCTTTTTTTTTTTTTTTTTTTTT
>NW_026099572.1:31429708-31443038 GCF_025091365.1 Daktulosphaira vitifoliae | reverse complement strand
GACCGCCCCGGAACTACCGTTAGGTATTGCCTCAGGGCGGCCCACGCCGTCTCTAAAACTCACACCACCACGTTGTGAATCAGCCCGAAATTAATCAAGAGCTGATTCACAACGTGGTGTGGCCTCCTCCGTTGAGAGCGAAGGGGCAAAAATAACTCACGAAACAAAAACATAAAACACGAATACCTAAGGCGCCGGCCTAAACCAGCGCCTTAGGTCCTCCTGTACCGGGCGGCGCGGCTGCCTCTGTCTCAGGCGTTCAGCTTCCTCCTTCTTTTTCAAGACGGACTCGGCGAACGCCTGGACGAGCCTCCACGCCTCCCGGCTCCTCAACATCAGGTCCACCATGGACCCGACTCGAAACGTGGACCCTAGTCGATACTCCAAAGAGTCCCGTTCCTGGGCCCACGCCTCGCACCGGAAGAGGGTGTGCAAAGCGCTATCAGCCTCTCCCGGGCGATCCGAACAGTGGTCGCACGTCGGCGCGGCTGCTTTACGAATACGGTGTAAGTACTCGTTAAAGCAGCCGTGGCCGGACATCACTTGGGTGAGACGATAAGTCATCTCACCGTGAGTCCGGTCCACCCACCTGTNCCTCCGAATACCGTGAAGGTATTCGTTGAAGCAGCCGTGGCCGGACAACACTTGCGTGAGACGGTAAGACATCTCACCGTGTGTCCGGGCCACCCACCTCTCCAGGCGGTCGGGTCCTATGAGGGACCTGGTCCACTCGCCTCTCTTCGTTTCCTCCGAGAGGCGAGCCCGCCACCGGAGCATGGTGGTCCGCCGGAGCGCCAACCGGTCCTCGGGTTCGAGGGGTCGGTCGCGCTCTCGGCGGAGCTCATGTCCGGCGGCCCGTTCCGCGGCTAGCAGGTCGGCGGGCGGCAGTGACGACAGTATTCCCGCCGCCACTCCGGAGACCGTTCGGTAAGCCGACACGGTCCGGATCGCCGCCCGCCTCTGCACCCGAAGCAGGGCTTCGCGGTTCCTGGCCGAATACTCGAGGGTATCCGCCCAGACCGGGGACCCGTACAGGAGGACCGAGTGAACGACGCTGACGAGCAGTCTGCGCCGCATTTCCCTCGGTCCTCCCAGATTGGGCATGAGCCCCGCCAGGCTGTCCATGACTTTCTGGGCCCGTTGGGCCGCACGAGTGATGTGCGGCCCGAACATCAGACGTTTGTCGAAGACCAGGCCCAGATACGTCATGGAATCCCTGAGCGGGACGTCCACCCCCAGCACGGTGAGCCGCGGAGGGGCGAACTTGTACCTGCCCGTGAACAGGACCGCTTCGGTCTTGTCCAGGGCGAGGCTCAGTCCGCTCCCCTCCTGCTGGATCCAGGCGGTGACTGCGCTAAGAGCGCAGTTCGCCCGGGATCCAGCTTCCTCGGACGAGGCGCCTTCCGCCACCACCAGCGTGTCGTCCGCATAGCAGACGATGCGCACGCCCGGTGGTAGCGGAACGCGGAACACCGCGTTGTACGCGATGTTCCACAGCAGAGGCCCGAGAACCGACCCTTGCGGGACGCCTCCCGTCACAGGTCTGGTTCTCGGGCCCGCGGCGCTCTCGTATGTGATGACCCGGTCGCCGAAGTACGACCGGATCATCCGCCCGAGGTACGGAGGCACCCGAAACGCGTCCAGCGCTCCGAGGATGTGTGACCATCGCACGGAGTTGAACGCGTTCCGGATGTCCAGGCTCACCGCCACCCCGAAGCCCGGTCCGTTCTCGGCTCTGAGGGCCAGGTCCCTAAAGAGGGAGGCCGCGTCGTCCGTCGACCTCCCTCTCCTAAAACCGAACTGGCCCTCGGCCAGTCCTCCAACTGAGGCCAGGTGGGCTTCGATTCGGGTGACGAGCAGCCGCTCGAGGATCTTCCCCAGGTCGTCCAACATGCATAGCGGTCGGTACGACGAGGGGAGACCCTCGGGCTTGTCACCCTTCCTCAGGAGCACCAGCCTGGCCTTCTTCCACCTCGTGGGGAATTCACCCTCCGCGAGGCAGCGGTTAGCGACGGCGCTTATCCACTCCGGGGCGAGGTCGTGGACCAACCCCCACACCCGGTTTGGAATCGCGTCGGGGCCGGGAGCTGTGTTCCGGCCCCGCACCCGCGCCACTGCGTCAGCCACCTCTTGGGCGGTGAATTCCTCCATCGACTCGTCGTCCCCGAACGCCGAGGGAGGCAGGGGCGGATGTGTCGGAAAGAGCGTGTCGACCGCCCTTTCCAGCACCTCCGCCTCCAGCTGACCGGAAGCCGGTGGGCCGCGGAGCTTCCGCAGGACGACCCGATAGGGTTTCCCCCACGGGTCGTGGTCCACCGACTTCACGAGTTCGGCCCAGCACTTCGCTTTGGCCCGCTTGATGGCGAGCTTCAGCTCTTTGCGGGCCGATCTCAGCGCCTCCCTCGGGTCCGGGGACTCCGGGTCCCGCGGCCGTCGGTTGGAGCGCGTCATGGCCCTCCTGACCCTGACGCACTCCTCACGCCTGGCCGCCACCTCCTCGGTCCACCAGTGGACTGGCGGTCCGCGAGTCGTCGGCGGTCGTTTGGCCGGGAGGGCGAAGTCGCAGGCTGCGACCACCCTCCGGTCCAACTCTTCCGCCGCTTCGCTCGCGGAGACGCGCCGGTCCGGTACCGCGGGCGCCGACCATTGAGCGAGCAATAAGCCCGTCTCAAAAGCGTCGACGTCCGTGGTAGGTCCGACTCGCCAGCCCACTCGCCCGCCGCGAGACGGCACGCGGGGCACGGCTCGAGGGGGACGGCCGCCATCACCGCACTCGTACACGATGTACCGGTGGTCGCTGAGGTTTTCCCTGTACGGGAGAACCGACCAGCCGGTCACGTGCGGGTGCAGCGACGGGGACACCAGCGTGACGTCCACCACCGAGCTCGAGGAGTGACCCTCGAACGTCGGGGTGGATCCCCTGTTGGCCGACACCAGCCCGAGGGCTGACATCAGGTCCAACAGTTCTTCGCCACGCTGATTCGTGTCCGCCGACCCCCAGACCGGGGAGTGAGCGTTAAAATCCCCGGCCACGAGCTCCCCTCTGCCGTCGCGCGGCCGCCCGAGCCTCCTGGCCCGTAGGCAGGAGGACACGGACCCGAGGAGTCCGGCGATCGGCAAGCTGGGCGGCGCGTAGCAGCTCAAGACGTCCATGCCGTCTATCCTTGCCACTACGTAATATGAGGAAGGCTGATGTAAACATAAATGATGTGGGAGATTGTGTCTAGTGAGGTCCGGCTAACGGGGGAGGCTACGCTGCGCTGGAATTCGGCCCTAGTGTAAACTTGGGCCGGGTCACAGCGCGGTGGTAAGAAGCAGCGAAGGCGACGTGGGCCGCCCTGAAGCAATGCCTAATGGCAGTTCCAGGGCGGTCCACATTAAAGACGAGAAGGAGGGAAAAAAAAAGGCGGACCTAACTAAAAGCCTAGCTGACAGCCTGAAGGGCGCCCTGAAGGAGCATGACGTGCGCGTCCACCGTCCGGTGATGACAGTGGCCGTCATGCTCCTGGACGTGGAGGAATGGACGGAGGAGGGCGACGTGCAGAGTGCACTTCTGGACGCCTCCGCCGTCCAGAGGACAAGGTGCCGCCGGAAATCGGGCCCGTTGTGGTCCGTGCGAACTCCGGCGGCAAAGGGCGTTACGCCCATGGTGGAGGTGCAGCCAAGGCTGGCACCCGCCTCGCAGGTCTCGCCCGTATCCGTGTGGGGTGGATCACCTGTAGGCTGAGGATCCTTGGAGACAAGGGTCCGAGGTGCTACAGGTGCCTTGAGCACGGGTACGTGGCCCAGGCCTGCAAGGGCCCGGACAAATCCAAGGGGTGCTTCTCCTGTAAAAAGGAGGGGCACCAGGCCAAGGATTGTCCGGGTGTGGGGCCAGTCCTGAAGCCAAAAGGGGGGCCTGTCAAAAAAGCACCTCCGGTGAAGAAGATAGGGGGGAAGGCCGAGGGGTCTCTAGGGGTTCCTTCAAACGAATCTCAACCACTGTCGGGCTGCCCAGGACCTGGTCCGGCGAGCGGCGTACGAGATGGGCACTGACGTGTGCATCGTTTCGGACCCGCACGCCGGATCAGTCAGGGACTCTGCCGGCTGGTTCTAGTCCGGTCCGGCAGAGCGGCGATCGGCGTGATGGACCGCGGCCTAACGGTCGCGGACATCAAGTCGGGCGACGATTACGTAGTAGCGAGGATAGACGGCATCGACGTCTTGAGCTGCTACGCGCCGCCCAGCTTGCCGATCACCGGACTCCTTGAGCCCCTGTCCTCATGCCTACGGGTTAGGAGACTCGGGCGGCCGCGGGACAGCCGCGGGGAGATCGTGACCGGGGATTTCAACGCCCACTCCTCGGTCTGGGGGTCGGCGGACACGAATCAGCGTGGCGAAGACCTGTTGGACCTGATGTCGGCCCTCGGGCTGGTCTCGGCCAACAGGAGCTCTACCCCGACCTTCGAGGGTCACTCCTCGAGCTCGGTGGTGGACGTCACGCTGGTGACCCCGTCGTTACACTCGCACGTGTCCGGTTGGTCGGTTCTCCCGCATAGGGAAAACCTCAGCGACCACCGATAGATCGTGTATGAGTGCGGCGGCGGCGGCCGTCCCCCCCGAATCGTACCCCGCGAGACGTCTCGCGGTGGGCGAGACCAGCCACGGACGTCGACGCATTCTGTTTGAGCCCCATAAAAGAGCTATCAATTTAGTATATGTTAACCTTTAATTGGTAATATTGGATATGGTGCAACACCCACTTGTACCGTTGTTATCAGCTGCTGTTGCTGTTGTCAGTACAATTTAACGTTTCTGTGGTTTTTAAATATGTGAGTGTTCTCTCTAACCTGCAAGCTCATGCATTGCTTTAACGTGCTCTACGTACTTCTACACACCGTAGATGGTTATTATGTAAGCTCATACAGTGCTCTCTTCATAATTGTGCTCTCAAATAAAGCCCACATTGTTGCTATGAACAATGTAGACACTATTCTACAGTTTTAAAGTACTGCTGTCCTATGCAGAGGATTCAATGAAATGGAAAATATCAGCTCAGATAACCATGTCAATGTACAGCTCATGTGATCCATAAAGAGGCAGCTCAGCTAAACATCAAGTAGTATCCAAACACCAGAGAGAGTATTTGTTGTACCCTTAGCTCATAAGGCGATAATTGCGTTTTAAATATATAAATTAATCATTTAAAGGTTATGTACTTTATTTTAGGTTAAGTATTATCGGTCCACATGATCCTTATTAGATATTGACGCCAACCGTTAATTTAGGAGTGTCATGGCGCAACATTGGTAGCAGAGCGTGGTTATATTTTTTTTTACGGATTCTTTAATTCTACGAAGTGTAAGGTAATATCTTTGTTATATTTATTCTTTCCTTTTATTGCTCAATAAAGCTCCTTCTTTTTGTTGCTCTACAGTTATAAAAAATATATTAATTTTTTTTTGTGTTAGCTCTATAAATTGAAACTTAACCTTAAAAGGTTTGGGGTGTTAATTTTTTGACTTTTATTATAAGGGGAGCATACATATGCTTTTTTATTATTAATTTTAATTGAACAGTGAAGTATTAATTAAGGTTATTATTTATTTATACGTTAACTTAATGATTCAATTTAGTTAAGTTTATGGTTTAAAGAAACGTGTTTTGCTTGGTGAGTGCTTTGAGCGTTGCTCGCACAATTTATTGTTGGATCACTCTTGAACCATTTTATATTATTTGGTCATTATAATTTGTTTGATTTGATTAATCAGTTTGGTTTTTATTGGTTGAATATTTTGTTGGTTTTGCCTTTATTGGTTAGTTTTTGTCTTTGGTTTTTTTCTTTTTTAATGTGATTGTTTAATCACTTTAGAGATTTAAGTAATTTTAGTTGGTTCTACTTGTCTATATAGTCTTTATTGGTTTATAATCATCTAGATTTCTTTTAGCGGTTTATTATTTTATAAATTTTTTATTTTTTCACATTTTATTATTTATCATGGCTGATGATAAAAGAGACTTAAGAGCTAAGCAACGTGCCACAGCTAAAAGAGATGCTGCTGCTGCTCATATTCACTGCATTTATAATTTGGCTGTGGGTGTAAAAGAAGACCTTGATCAATACAGACATTTAAAGGTAGCTATAGGTGATCTAGACTATTGGTGGAAGGCCTTTTCTACTGAAAATGATGCATTGTTGGATGCTATGATAGACTTGGGGGAGATTGANCTGGTGGAAGTCCTTTTCTACTGAAAATGATGCATTGTTGGATGCTATGATAGACTTGGGGGAGATTGATGAATTTTCTCATAACACAGAATTGGCTGTGCATAAAGAAATTATTGAAATTAAAGCTATTGCCCTTAAAGCTGATTCAGCATGTGTTCCTGTGCTTTCTGCAAACTTATTAGACCAATCATCTGTTGAACTTCCTGTGCACCCCCCTGTCTTGGATGTGCTTTCTACAATGTCCACTAATGCTGGTTCTGAAATAGTTGCATGCAATTCTCAATTGCCCAATATGCCTTTACCAAAATTTGATGGCGAACTACGCAATTGGCCAGATTTTCGTGACCGTTTCAAGTCCTTAGTCGATAAGCGACCTACACTCTCAAATGTTGACAAATTCTATTATTTGTTAAGCTGTCTCCAAGGGGATCCTTCTGAATTGTTAAAAGGGATTACTGTATCAGATGAAACCTATGCTATTGCTTGGTCTACATTAGTTGATCAATATGATAAACCTAGGCAACTAGCTGCTAGCATTATTGAGAATATGTTAAAAGCCTCTATTGGCACTTCAGAAAATGTTGCTAGCCTTAGACAGTTTATTCATACATTTGATGAAGGTATTGCTACACTATTGTTCATGAGGATACCAGATCTCGGTTCATTTCTTCTATTTTCTATTGCAGCTCGGTGTTTACCTACTCATAGTAGACGGTTATTTGAAGCAGAAAATAGTCTAGAGTATCCAGTGGTTCAGGATATCATTAAATTTGTTAAAAATCGAATCAAAATTTTAGAAAATGCCGGGATAGCTCCTTCTAATTCAGGGGTCTCTAAAAAACCAGTTGGTAATTTTGCTCAAAAACCGAATTACCAGTCACAGCATGAGAAACGTGTTGCTTTCCTTTCAACTGCTAAGGGTCAGCGACTCCCTATACAAAAACCAGCCAGCACAGGTAAATGTTTTTGCTGCTCAGCTTACCATGTTCTTCAAGATTGTCCACAATTTAATAAGCTGTCTATTGATGAACGGTATGATATTGCTTGTAAACATAGATTGTGCCTTGTCTGTTTTGCTGAGGGTCATATGTCGTATAAATGTCCATCAGCATGCTCGATCTGTTCCCGTCGCCATCATGCTCTTTTACACAGAGACCAGCCTCGGTCACAACCAGTTGCTGGACCATCCCAAGCGGCCATGTTAGGAAGACTTCAAATACCTTCTATACTATTAGGTACTGCCATAATTTGTGTTCAGGACATAGCCGGTAATAATCACTTAATTCGAGCTTTAATTGATCCTGGCTCTCAGATCACCGCTCTAACATTAAATTGTTGTAACAAACTCGGCTTTCGGCCATCTCGTTGGACTATTCCTGTTACTGGTTTATCTAGCCAAAAGATTCCAGATATAAGTGGTTCTGTAGAAGTACTTATTGGACCAAAAGATATACAGTCTCCTAAAATTAAAATTAAAGCGTGGGTTATTAGCTCAATAACTACAAATATGCCATCTCAACAGTTACCATCTCAAGTTCGGGCTGAATGTAAACATTTATCTCTGGCCGATCCATCATTTGATACACCAGCTCCTGTTGATCTACTTTTAGGTGCAGATATATTCCCACAGATATGGAATAATGATAATATTCAGTTAGGGCCTGGTCTACCATCCGCTTACAGCTCGGTATTCGGATGGGTCCTAATTGGTCCTGTTCAGCAATCATTAGAAATTTTCCCTCAATCATTAGCCGTTACATTATCTACTTCTATTGAGTCATTGATGGAAAGATTCTGGAATATTGAAGAACCAGCAGCAGCTCCTCTTGATTTCACTGAAGATGGGCAGTGTGAAACTATTTTTAATTCAGAGATGTACAGAAATTATGCAGGTCAATATTTTGTTCCTTTACCTTTTCGCTCTGACAGCTCAGATAGATTGTTCCCTGGTATGCATGAAGTTGCTCTGCGGCGATTTTATCAGCTAGAACGCAAGCTCTTGCGCGACCCAATACTGCACAATGCTTATAGAGCATTCATGAGAGAATATGAAGAGTTAGGTCACATGTCACGTTCAGAAGAGTCCGGTGATTATTTTATCCCTCATCATGCAGTTCATAAGTTAGTGGGTGACGAGCTAAAATTAAGAGTGGTTTTTGATGCATCTGCAAAATGTCAGGCTGGATATTCACTTAATGATAGGTTGTATGTAGGGCCTAAACTTCAGCAAGAAATCATAGATGTGTTAACTGGGTTTAGGGTTCATAAGTTTGTTTTTACCACTGACATTTGCAAAATGTATAGGAAAATATGGCTTCATGATAAATACCATGGTTATCAGCACATTTTGTGGAGGGATTATGCCCATGAACAGGTAAAAGAATATACACTTCACACTGTTACCTATGGTGTAAATTGTGCTCCATATTTAGCTCTAAGAGTATTACAACATATTGCTGACAATGAGTGTGATGATTTTCCTGCAGTTCAACAAACTTTACGTTATCAAACATATATGAATGATATCTGTGCTGGTGCAGAATCAATTGTAGCTGCTAAAATTTTAAAAAATAATTTAATAGAAGTGTTGGCAAGAGCTGGTCTCTCACTTAAGAAGTGGTCAAGTAATTGTGTGGACCTCTTGGATGACTTATTAGATGAAGATTGTGCATGCAATCCTCTGGCTTTTGATCGTGGCGATGGAATTCATGTTTTAGGCATGGAATGGATACCTGATACCGATTGCTTTACTTATGATATAAGTGCTATAAAGTGTGTTCCCACAAAGCGAGGAGTACTTTCGGTAATTGCTAGGATTTTTGATCCTTTAGGGTTTTTGGCTCCTATGTTATTTTATGCCAAATGTTTATTGCAGCAACTGTGGAAGGCAAAGTTAACTTGGGATGATCCGTTGACGACAGATATAGCTGAAGAGTGGTATAAGTTTGTCAGTTCTCTTGGCTGTATAACATCAATCCGAGTCCNTAGTTCCCTTGGCTGTATAACATCAATCCGAGTCCCTAGGTACATTGGAGCTGCACTGGGAAATTCTTATGTTATTTGTGGATTTTGTGATGCTTCTGAAAAGGGCTATGCTGCTGTAGCTTATCTTAGAGTAATGGATTCTGCTCAGAACGTGTATTTATACCTGCTCGGGTCCAAAACAAAACTGGCTCCAATGAAATCTTCTACAATCCCTAGACTAGAGTTATGTGGTGCTGTTATATTAGCAATATGGTTAGCGCGTCTTAAGAAAATTTTAGAAACCCATTTAGGTTCTCTTAATGTCTATGCTTGGTCTGACTCAACAATTGTTTTATCTTGGTTGCTCAATCCACATGTTTCTTTAAAACCATTTGTTTCAAATCGTGTCAATCAAATCCATAAGCTGCTCCCTGATTGTCATTGGGCTCATATCTATTCAGAGGAAAACCCTGCAGACTGTGCTTCACGTGGGTTGTCACCATCTGAACTTCCTAACCATAAATTATATTGGAAGGGTCCAGCTTTTTTAAAGAAACCAGTAGTTGAATGGAATTTACATTGGGAATCTATGCCAACCAGTCTGTTGCCCGATATTCAACAAGTTAATGTTCAATCCTTCAACATTCAAGTCCAGGTTGAATGGTACAGTGGATTTTNCAGTCCAGGTTGAATGGTATAGTGGATTTTCTTCTTATATACATTTACTTTGTGTTGTTGCTTGGATAAGACACTGGGTGCTCACCAAGCAGGGAGTAATTGTTAGGCCAGTAGTTAAATTAGTTTTATTACCTACCAATTAAATTCGAAATCATTATTTTTAATTTTGATTTAGCTTAATTAGCATTAAAAAAAAGAAAAAAAAATGTTTATAAGATCATTTGCTTTATATTTAACTAAGCTCCTAGTTAAATACTTACTCTATATAGTCCTAATTATTCTTAGATATTCCTTTTTTTCCTTGTGCCTTACACTTTACAAAGGAAACTTATTAATTGATTTATTGATTTTTTTACTTATTACAATAGAGAGAGAAATTTATAAGAGCTACCATTGCGTGATGCTACTACATAATGGTTTGTCTGATATGTTTAATAAATTGTTATTTAGGTCATTATGTTTTATATAGCTACTTTGTTAAGTATTTATGTTGTATGATTTTACTTGCTAGATTAAATTGTTTATTAATTATTTAAATTGTTACCTATATTTTGGTTGTTATACAGATTATTTATTAATTATGTTGATGTTAATTGTTTGTGAAAAAACAGAGTCTGATATGTAACTTAAGTTCCTATAAGATAAAATGTTGAAATATTAAATTGTTCCTATTATGATTTTTTTTAATATTGTTTTTTTTGTATGTTGCAGTCTTTAATATTATATAATGTTTGTATTCCCCCCCTGAAACTCTCATCTGGTGTGTGAAGACTTCTCAACAACCTCCACTGTCTCTACAAGTGAATCATGNTTCCACTGTCTCTACTAGTGAATCATGGTCCAAGCTCAAATACTGTTGTAACTCTAACTAGGACTTCCAAGGGGGAGTATGTTTGAGCCCCATAAAAGAGCTATCAATTTAGTATATGTTAACCTTTAATTGGTAATACTGGATATGGTGCAACACCCACTTGTACCGTTGTTATCAGCTGCTGTTGCTGTTGTCAGTACAATTTAACGTTTCTGTGGTTTTTAAATATGTGAGTGTTCTCTCTAACCTGCAAGCTCATGCATTGTTTTAACGTGCTCTACGTACTTCTACACACCGTAGATGGTTTTTATGTAAGCTCATACAGTGCTCTGTTCATAATTGTGCTCTCAAACAAAACCACATTGTTGCTATGAACAATGTAGACACTATTCTACAGTTTTAATGCACTGCTGTCCTATGCAGAGGATTCAATGAAATAGAGAATATCAGCTCAGATAACCAAGTCAATGTACAGCTCATGTGATCCATAAAGAGNAAATATCAGCTCAGATAACCATGTCAATGTACAGCTCATGTGATCCATAAAGAGGCAGCTCAGCTAAACATCAAGTAGTATCCAAACACCAGAGAGAGTATTTGTTATATCCCTTAGCTCATAAGGCGACAATTGCGTTTTAAATATATAAATTAATTATTTAAAGGTTATGTACTTTATTTTAGGTTAAGTATTATCGGTCCACATGATCCTTATAAGCTATTGACGCCAACCGTTAATTTAGGAGTGTCATGGCGCAACACATTCAAAACGGGCTTATTTCTCTCTCAATGGTCGGCGCCTGCGGTACCGGACCGACACGTCTTCGCGAATGAAGCGGCGGAAGAGTTGGACCGGAGGGTGGCCGCAGCCTGCGACTTCGCTCTTCCGGTCAAACGACTGCCGTCGACTCGCGGACCGCCAGTCTACTGGTGGAATGGCGAGGTGGCGGCCAGGCGTGAGGAGTGCGTCAGGGTCAGGAGGGCCATGACGTGGTCCAACCGTTGGCCGAGGGACCCGGAATCCCCGGACCCGAGGGAGACGCTGAGGTCGGCCCGCAAAGAGCTGAAGCTCGCCATCAGGCGGGCCAAAGCGAAATGCTGGGCCGAACTCGTGAAGTCGGTGGACCACGACCCGTGGGGGAAATCCTACCGGGTCGTTATGCAGAAGCTTCGCGGTTCACCGGCTTCTGGTCAGCTGGAGGCGGAAGTACTGGAAAGGGCGGTAGACACGCTCTTTCCGACACACCCGCCTCTGCCTTCCCCTGCATTCGGGGACGACGTGTCGGTGGAGAAATTCACCACCCAGGAGGTGGCCGACGCGGTGGCGCGCGTACGGGGCCGGAACACAGCTAGTGATTTAATAGTGATTATAAATTAGTGATTAAATAGTGATTTTAATAATATAACTGTTTTCAATATATTCTCTCCATTATCGATTCAATATAAAATATTTTTCCAGTCATAAGATTATACTTCTCCAATACATAAAGAACTATATTTTAGCTTCGATGCGAAGCTGAGAAGGTATTAATTTTACTATGATATGTTTTTTTTTTGTGTGTCTGTTACCACTTTTTCTCAGCCATCACCGAACGGATTTCTTTCAATGATACGTCAAAAGATCACAAATAGAATCTAGTCAAAGACATTACCCTCAAAAATTGAAAAAATGTCCCTCGTTCCCCATAAATGGTGGAAACCTCCAAAAAAATTTAAAATTTAAAAATCACTAGTTTTACGAATTTTTTCAATTTTTTTTACTTAAAACTGCCATAACTTTTTCAAAAATGAACAAATTAATATTGTTTTTTTTATATAGATGCATTATATCATTAACTTTCATTTGGTATATTTTTTTTATAAATCTGAGACTTTACCTGACACTTTAAATGTAATGTACTTTATTATGGAAAATAAAAATTTCGGACTTTATTTTGTCTTCATTGTAAAAATGGCTACCGAATTCTATTATTGTATGAAAATTCTCGGTTTTATTTTTTACATTTTTAACTTTATAATGCTATAACTTATTGAAAAGTGTATGGATCAATACAATTTTTGTATAAGAAATAATATTTATATCCTTATTTTATTCGACATACTGTATTTTTAAATCGGACCATTTCCCTTAATACGGGGTGAGTTCAAAACATAAAAATTCATATAGAAAGAAAAACGTTTTCAACTTAACTTTTGAAAATGTTCCGGAAGGTCTGACACTTTTATATATATCTTAAATTAAAGCTAATGTAATATACTTTAATTTGAAAAAAAAAATTTGACCTCTGGACTTTTTTTCACGGCGAAATTGACTACCGAATGCTATTTTCGTGTGAAAATTCTCGATTTTATTATTCACATTATATTTAACTTTATAATGCTATAACTTATTGAAAAGTTTATGGATCCACACAATTTTTTATAAGAAATAATATTTTTTAATAAACCCTTTTTCATTCGACATACTTTATCTTAATCGAGATATTAAGGAACCAGCAAATCAAGTAGCTTTTGGAATAAAACACCAATTTTTTTAAAATTAAACACTATCTAAAGATTTGCATCGAAGCGTTTATTTTTGATAGTGATTTTAATCACTGTCAGATATCATTATACTTGATCCAACTATACCACGTCACAACTGTGCCGCGACCCCCCTGTGCTGGGTTTTT
>NW_026099572.1:31425257-31426228 GCF_025091365.1 Daktulosphaira vitifoliae | reverse complement strand
ATATATATATATATATATATATATATATATTTATAATATATAAATATATAAAGGAAAATGGTCCTTTTTTATCGTTATGTTCTAATTTTTATAACGTGAACTATTTTGTACTATTTATATCATACTGTGCTATGATTTGTGGATTCGTTTGATAAACCTTTTTACTAATAATTTTTTTAAGTACAATAACAAAAAAAAAAATATCTTAGAATAATAAAGTACTATCATTAACAGAGTTATAAGACGTGATAACACATTATTTTTATAGTTTCTGAACTTTTTATCTCTACTAGTAATTGTCTTTTTTTATATTATAATGAGTATTAATTTTTTAATTGTGTTTAATATGCCGTCACTTCGACAAAAAATTTTTCTTGTTGGATTTTTTAAACATCAAATAAACGGAAATAAATTACCTTCGAATGGTGACTGTGTAACGTATTTTATTCTATAATTTGCGAATTGCCAAGCTTAAATTTAATGNTATTCTATAATTTGCGAATTGCCAAGCTTAAATTTAATGTCAGTGCATCATTAGTTATTGAATGAAGTGTTATTTACTGGAAAAAAAGCAAAAATTCCGACACAAAAACTTTATGAGGTGTGGCAATCACTCTCAAAAACTATTTATAGAACAAGTGAAAGTTTGAATAATCAGCGAACTGAATTTAATAATTCTTTAAATGATTTGTTCGATATAGCACATAGAGATGCATTAATACTTATTAAGTACTTTTTAATCAAACAGCGTGAAAAAGGACGAATAGGTTGTATGGTAGGTATTGATAAAAAGAACTAATGGAAAACAACCCAGCACAGGGAGGTCGCGGCACAGTTGTGACGTGGTATAGTTGGATCAAGTATAATGATATCTGACAGTGATTAAAATCACTATCAAAAATAAACGCTTCGATGCAAATCTTTAGATAGTGTTTAATTTTAAAAAAATTGGTGTTTTATTCCAAAAGCTA
>NW_026099572.1:31408831-31424300 GCF_025091365.1 Daktulosphaira vitifoliae | reverse complement strand
AATTATATTGATATGTTCATTTTTGAAAAAGTTACGGCAGTTTTTAGTAAAAAAAATTGAAAAAATTTCGAAAATTAGCGATTTTTAAATTTGTAATTTTTTTGGAGGTTTCCCCCATTTACGGGGAACGAGGGAAATTTTTTCAATTTTGAAGGGTAATGTCTTCGACTAGATACAATTTGTGATCTTTTGACGTATCGTTGAAAGAAATCCGTTCAGTGAGAGCTGAGAAAAAGTGGTAACAGACACAAAAAAAAAAAAAACACATCATAGTAAAACCAATACCTTCTCAGCTTCGCATCGAAGCTAAAATCAGCTAAGGATAGAAAAAGAAAACGCTAATATGCAGGCATTGGCATTCCTTCTACTTCAGGTATGGCCATCAAAAGTACTAATATTAAAAAAAAACCATTTATTCTTAAGAGTATCGAAGCGTGAACAGTGAGGGTATGATGTATCATTCTATCCAATCGACTACAGTTCTTGACCTACAAATTTTATATTTAAGTCATATAAATAAAAATATAAGCTTTTATAAAAGGACAAAAATTATTATAATATTGTATTGTAATATTTTAGCGGAGTTTGATGTTGCCTATTCTGGAAATTATTCATCTGATTCACAAATTGATTGCATCAAAAAAGAAATAGTTCAAGAACAAGAAATAAATATCTATGAAATTCCCACAAAAAGGCCCCGCAAAGAATTATTAACCTCTCGACTATCTGCAGCTTTGGATAGATGTAACGTTAGTGGGCGAGATCGTATTCATTTAATAACGACTTTTTTGGATGCTGTATCTCTAGATCCATCGTCATATGTCTTAAATCGGACATCAATTGCAAAACAACGGAAACAATTTCGAAAAAAAAGTTACATAAGAATTGAAGAAAAATTTTCTCAGCTTAATGACAAAATAGTAACAATCCATTGGAACACTAAATTATTACATGATATAAGTGGCAAACCAGTCGAAAGATTGGCTGTAATTGCTACAGGTGCTGGTACTGAACAATTTTTAGGTATTCCAGAAATACCTTCTGCTACCGGACTTGAAATGGCTTCAGCTGTATATGAAACGTTGGAAAGTTAGAACTCAATAAAAAACGTCCAAGCAATTGGATTTGATACTACAGCGTCTAATACTGGCAGGATAAAAGAAGCATGCATGGTATTAGAACGAAAATTAGAAAGGGATTTATTATATTTTGGCTACTGACATCACGTTTCAGAAATAGTATTAGCAGCTGTATTTGGGAAATCTAAATTTTCAATTTCTGATATCCCACTAATTAAGAGGGTCCAAGCTAATGGTCCCAAGTAAATACAATTAATTTTGATCCAGGCATAAATAGTTCTGAAATAAGAAGTATTGTAGATGACAACTTAAATAATATTTTGAAAAATTATAATATTGCTGTTAATAAAAAATATCCTCATGCAGACTATCGTGAGTTTATTGATCTTGCAATCATTTGTTTTGGGAGGCATACCCCCCGAAGGTATACAATTTAAGAAACTAGGAGCCTATCACATGGCAAGATAGAAGGCTAAAGATATATATGCATTAAACATTTATTTATTTCGTACTGAGTTCAATTTAACTAAAAATAAAAAAAAATCATTAACTCTATTTACATGTTATTTACATATTTAAAATGCTACATTATATATTGGATTTATGCACCAGAGGCAATATGTGCACCATTAAAAGATATTCAGTTTTTACGAAAATTGTATCCATATAAAGATATTGACCAAAATATCTCTGAGATAGCTATTGGAAAGTTAGTCAATCATTTATACTATTTAACAAAAGAATGTGTAGCTTTTTCATTGTCTGATGATAGTATAAGTGTTGATACTAAAATCAAAATGGTAAAACAAATGACAACACTTGTTGAAATTAACGAAGACAATAAAGACTACCAAATAAAAAATCTGTCTTTAAATTTAAATCAGATACCATTATTTTTATAAAAATGTGTTGATGATGTATTAATGTCCCTGTTTAATGGATATTCAAAGAATATTTTTTAACGATACAAAATTAAACTTTTTTTACATATACACCCATCTCAATGGTCAAGCTCTCGCGAATACCAACAAGGTAAACAAATTATTAAGGAAGCTAAAAGTAGTAAATAATTTATCTGAGAGGCATAAAACTTATACAAGATTTCAATAAAAGTATAACAAGAAATGAATCACAAAAACAGTTTTTGTTACAAGTAAATATATATATTTTTTTAAAAGGTTGCTTAAAATTATTTTTAACAATATTTTTTTTAGGTGGTACAAGATTATAGAACTCAATACTCTCAGGCGACAAAAAATGTTTTGAAGCAGGAGTATAATAAATAAAATCGTTGATTTCAATAGTAAATCATATAGAATATATACATATAAATATAACCGCACTTTTATTATAATTATTTTTTTTTTAAGTGTTTTGTAAAATTATTGGACAATTATTTTTAATAATTTTATCAATACTTCAAAAACTATCAGTTTACGCGAAATTATCTAATAACTTTTTTTATTTAAAATATTATTTTAAACAAATTTTATGTTTAGAATTTTTTTAGTAATGCGAAAATTAAACTAGATAATTATAAAAAACCAAATAGTTGGAAATTTTCATAAATAATGTGTATTGACGAGTTTTATTATTTTAACCAAAAAGTATTAACTAAACGCGAAATTGTAAAAAGAGCTTTTTTATAGAAAATTACAATAGCTACAATATTATATGTAATAATATGTTTCGTAAAACTAAGTCTATAGTCTAAAAATGTAAAACACTGGCATTTTTCTTATTTTTCCAAAACTTTGAACTTTACGTGCGCTCAGTGAATCAATTAGTATAAAGGTCAAATTTGTTAGAGATTATCTTTAAACATAAAAGAACAAATTTACGACCGGCGCTCCTGAAATTTCACACAAAAATTTTCCTTCATATATAAATAGCGGCCACCCTAAGTAACATGTTACCAAAAAAATGGAACATTATAGACAGGTAGTAGCACACACAAATAGAGTTAAAAAATTAATAAATTACAAAGTAATATAATTTAATTTTATAGTTGAAACCAATTATCATATCAAACCTAATTCGACAATAAATAGAATAAAAATTAGAAATGAATAATTTTAATTGTCTAAATGGAGAAAGCTGGTTAGGCAACTTTTTATTTGATAAAGGTGATTTTTTTTTTAATTTTGAGGGAAATATCTTTAACTAGATATTAGTTTTGATCAAAAATTTGATCACAAAAAGTTCAAAAAATGGGTCAAGTAAGAGCTCAAAAAATAAATGACAGCCACAAAAATAACTACATTGTAATATAAATTTAGTATGAATAAGATATTTCTTTTCACGAGGGGAGACTACAGTGATGAAGTCTTTGATATTTATGAAAGTTATTTAATTTAAATAAGACAAAAATCAAATGAGTTTAACGTTTTTTCTAACTCAAAAAAAATTAAAAAAAATTCATTGACACAGGCTAGAGTGGTTGGAACTTCGTACCACAAGCGTGAATGACAAAAGTGTTACCAACTCGGCTACTATAAGTCACATTCGTCCGACGATAACAATTTAATGGCAATTTAAGCTAGATTACATTTCAAAGTTATTATTCTCAACTTAAAAGAAGCAAAAAAAAATTAAATAAGTGTTGAACTTTATATTACATGTCAATTAGATTTATATAATATTCATGAAAATTAGTGTAATTCCCTTATAATGTATTTTAAAATACAATACCAAGAAATTTAACACAAAAATAGCATATTTTTGAATATGGTAACGATTTTGCCTTGAAGACGTTCTATATCTCGAAATTTTTTTTATTTAGTAAAGTATATTACATACGCTTTAATTTAAGATATATATAAAAGTGTCAATATTTTCGGAACATTTACAAAAATTAAGTTGAAAAATTTTAACTCGTGTGCAAAAATTGTTATTTTGAATCTCCTTTTATAGGCAGATTAAGTGTCAGATTTTCAAAAAATGTATATCAAATGTAAGAGATATATTTAAGGTTTCAATGTAAAAAAAATTTTTTTGGCTTGTTCATTTTTTAAAAAGTAATGGCAGTTTTAAGTATCTATATATTGAAATGTTAAACGATGGTTTTTATATAAAAATTATATTTATCGTCAAATTCGACGGCCATTTTTTTTTTTTTTTTTTGAACTTATAGAATTTATCATAAACTTTAATTTGACATATATTCGGAATATTTCGGGAACATTATGAAATGTTATGTTGAAAAAGTTCTACTTTTTACTCGTAATTTTAAAGGTTTAAACCCCCATGTATAAAGGAAAATGGTTCGATTTAAAAAAACCTATGTCGGCTAAAGAGTGTGTATAAAGTATTTATCAATATATATTAATCCATACATTTTTCAACCATTTACACTTAGAAGATAAGTTGCCGGACAATATTTTTTTTTAACTTAAGTACATAACATAATCTTTATTTTAACATATGTTTGAAGCTCGGAGTATTTTCGGAACATTTTCAAAATTTAAGTTGAAAAAGATAAATTTTTGTGCAGGAGTCGTTATTTTGAATCCTTCCCTGTGGTTAGGTAAAGGGTTAAATGTTCACAAAAATATAACAAATGATAGAAAAATTTCTAAGGCATCAATATAAAAAAGTTATTTAGATTTGTTCATACTTCAATAAGTTATGGCAATTTTTAGAAAAAAAAGTTTAAAAAATGTCGAAATTTACCAATTTTAAAAATTGTAATTTTTTGGAGATTTCTGTCACTTATGGGGAACGAAGGATTTTTTTTCAATTTTTAAGGGTAATCTCTTCAACTGCATCTAGTTTGTAATATTTTATTATATCGTTGAGAAAAATCAGTCCAGTGCGAGCTGAGAAAAATTAGTGACAGACACAAAAAAAAAAGAAACACATCATGGTAAAATTAATACCTTCTTAGCATCGCATCGAAGCTAAAATAATTAAACAAGAAATACTCAAATAGAAGTATATTTATAGATCTTTACATATAAATAATGTAATACATTTCATTTTAATTGTCTTATGATATCTGAAAAAAATATAAGATTTATTAATTATTTTAATTAATATTTCTTTTGGGTTTATACAAATAAAACTTAAATGTCTTTATAAAAGCAAAATAATTTTGATTTTCTACGCGATAATCAAGAACTGGAACCATAATTTTTTATAGGTTTTATATTATAAATATAAGTTTCGAAACTAAGATGAGAATTAATCTAAGTAGTAATGTAATTTTTTTTTTCTGGAAAAACTAAGTTTCCTAAATTGAGATTTTTAAGTCATGTAACAGTGAGATGCCCTTTGATGAAAAACATAATTTATTTTCGTCTTATATAGGATATACAAATATATTAAGATGTATTTTGAAAATACAAAAAATTCTTATGCAAATACCATAATAAAGAAAATTCGTAATTTCGTATCTAAGATCGTATCTACTGTTATGATTAAAATTATTCTTCAGGGAGAAAATAAAAAATAAAATAGTGACCATTAAAAATGCTATATAGTACCCTCATTTTCATTGAGTATATGGTCGATAAATAACCTTGTATATACAATGTATATTATACATGGTGATTTGTTTTTCTGAAGAGCAAAAATAAAATTATATATTCCTGTTCCATTAGTGAGAAAACAAAAAAATCACTTCAATATTTGTAAAATGAAATAATTTTTTATCAAAAAAAATATATTACTTGATACTATTGCTAATAGACTATTAAATTTAACCATAAATTAAATTTGAACGAAAATGGACTATTACCGTTTTTCCCCTGTACTCTTCATATCCGAAACGATGAAATCTAAATAGCTATTACAATTTTTACGGCTATCATTATAAAAAAATACATAGAACTTTTACATAACTTTTTTGGAAGAAATATTTAAAATACATATTAAAATTTCATTAATTATTATTATAATTAAATTAAGTACTTTATTTTTTTTTTTTTTCGAGAAATTAAATTTAATAGAAGATCTAGGCATTTATCTTTGAATATATTTTTTTTTAATGTCTAACTTTTATTTTGGTTGTAAAGTTGTTAGACTAAAACAAAAGTATTATTCATAATTTAAAAATTACCATCATAATTAACATTATTATTATCTTTTATTGACAATTTTTTTCGAATCTCGTTTTGTATTTCTTTATTTAAACTAAAGTGTCCAAATATTTCAAATATTTTTTCCACTGGAATATATCCATTTATATTTTTGAACAATTGAAGTTGCGTAGCTATTCTATTTACGTAATTGATATGATTTTCATCAAAATTTTTCATTAATTCATCTATTGAGTATTTAGTATTTTCTAATAAAACATAAATTAAACATGCATTAGTACAATTAAATGAGTTTCTCTTAATTGCTCATTGTCTGAAGATTGTAAGGTATTAGTTTTAAGAATGAATATTATTTGCGTTTTCATTACATCTATAACTTTTTTATACGATTTTAAAAAAACTTTAAATAATAGTTATTATCAAAAATTTAATAATATTTATTAGAATGTGAATGTATTTTATAAAAATGTACTTTAACGGATAAGTTTAATACATTTAGATATCTTTTTGTAGTTTACAATTCCGCGCCCAACGTTCAAAATGTATGAGTTTTAAGTTATTAAAAAGTTTTAATTATGTATTATAAATTTATTAAAATATAGTCATAGTATGCCATAAAAAAGTTATAAAATATGATTTACATATTTCCTTAAAAACTAATAAAATATTTTCAATTTATGATAAAACTTATGACATTTTTTTTTTCCAAAATATACTTTTAGGTACGAAAAAACAATATTACATTCACATTTTTTAATCATACTTTTTAGTTTTCTTTCTCATCATTTTTAAATTTTACGACTTATAATTAAATAAACAAATTTTTCAATTCGGGATAAATATTTGGCTATTGAACATTTTCAAATTTTTTTTTATTCAACTAATACTTTTTTTATAGTAAAATTGGAGAAAATTTTGAAAGTATATATATTTTTAGTCATTAATCAATTATATATTGAAATATGAAAATTAGGCTGAATATTTTCAATCAATCATATATGCGAAATATAAAAACAAAAAAATTTTCTATAAATTTAGTGATTGTTAATATTTTTTACTTTCGCTGAATTGCAAAAAGTCAATAAATATATGTAGAGAACATTAGAGTTAGTTTATACACTTTTTACATTTTATGCTCTCGTTTAGTGATGTAAAATTACAATGATAATCTTTTTTGAGAATATACTTTAAAACGAGAATGTTCTTTTTAACTTGTATTCATTATATTCTACATTATTATAAAATGGTCCTAAAATGGCCAACAAGTATAAAATTGATCACTTCCTCTTTAGCTTTAAATAATTAAATCAAACGAAAATAGGGATACAATCTACTTAGAATAAAAGTTAACCAATTAATCAATTTTTGTTTTAGAGTATAAAAATACTTTAGAGTTATATTTAGAGGCAATCAATTTTATATTTGACCTCCAAATTATTATACGGTAATTATATAAAATGTTTTTCGACTGAGAATGTTTCGATGATATTTAAACTGGAGCATTTATTTGGGAGTGTTATTATTTTTAGTCTTTGAACGACGAATAAAACATAAAGATACGATAGAAATGCAAAAACATTAATAAGTCATAGAAATGTAAAAACAAAAAGCCATAGAATCATTTTTTGACACAAATATTTTCTAAAGAATTTGTGATGTTTTTGTTATTATGGTACTATCAATCAAAAAAAAAATAATTATTATTTTTCAATCATAAATTTTCAATAAATAGTTTTTGAGTTCGATTAAATATTATACTACTAAGTAAATAATTACTTCATTTTTTTTAGTTATATTCTCCTGTAATTATCTGCAGAAGAATATTCATCTTACCGAGAATATTTTTTCGTTATATCACTACTATCGTATCTATAATTTAGATTAGTGTGTCATGAAACTTCACAGATAACTTTAAAAATATATATGCTTTAAAAATATAAAAATTTTTTTTGTCTGAATTATTGACTTCATTTAGTCTACAAATGAAAACTAGTTAAAAATAGTTTTTGTGTCAATATGCCTCAGCAACGAGGTAAATTTTCCGTTAACTATATATTTACAATTGTGAATTTAGTAATGTGTTTATTAAAGTACAAAACTATTAACTACCTGGAGGCCAATTCTGGAAAAACAGTAAATTATAAATATAAAACATAATACAGTACAAAAAGTATAAAATCTAAGCCTTATCCAAATGGCTGTAGGGCATAGCTAATTACCCAGATAGCAAAATGTCAATATTATGGTATTATAAAAAAACTACTATTATAATGACTAAGAATACTATAATATTATGAATTAATTGCAAACGCTTAAGAAATAAAACATTAACATTATATTATTTGTCAAGAGCTTCATTACTATTAAAACATAATTTTTAAAATGTTTTTTTTAAAAATACTTTTATAACCTTTTAATATCCTTTAATAACGATTATTTTATTATTATACTATAAAAAAATAATATTATAAATTTGATACTTTATAGTCATAATAATGTTATTTTACTAAATAAATAATCTTTATAGAATGGGGGCTTTTACTTGCATTCTTAAACGTTTCGATTTTCTTAATAATTTTTTGATCTAGTTTATAAGAAATATATTATAATTATAGGAAAATAGTGTCTATATATTTTGTTAATGAATATAAACAGTCCATTACATTATACAATTAAATCAAATAGTATTTTAAATTCTCCATTATGTCTTCATTATACTACAATGAACAAGAATAACACAAATATATATATTATTGATAAAAATAGTAGCTAGTTAGAGGTTAATTTAAAAACACCAAGGCAAAAATAAGCATTTTTCAATATTAAAATTTTTTTAGAAGATTAAAAAAATAGACTATAAAATTCATCATAAGCATAAATATTATAATTGAATTTTTTTTCTGAATAAATGACTTCCAATATATAACAGTGTCTTAAAATGTTTATTATAGTGTTAGTATGGAGAGCCTTCATTTTTCATTTATCTATGGTTAATAAACATACAATATGATAATTAATTATTATTAAAATGGTCGAATAAATTAAAAAAAAAATTCATATCACTAGAAAATTTACTATACTGGTTTAATCATTATAATTCCTTAAATAATGAAAATTTTATTCTTTTCCAAAAAATATAATAATATTTTATGCTATTGGGAGAAACTTGCTAAAAAGAAAAGCTGTTAATATAACCATAAAGTTATGAAATATTCTTAATATACATGTTCTTCGATCAACAAAAAAAAATTATTGTGTTGAATGAATATTTAAATGTTAAAAGTGTTTTTATATTACACAATACACCTTTACCTAGTAATACATCAGTTGAACAGTTATTCGTTGTAAGCAATGCATCACTACATAGGATATTAGGAAAAATAGTCTTAATAAATACAATTTCACTAACTTATAGTAATAATTAATAATAAGTAAACCAATATTATTACATTACAAAATTGCTATCTGGGTAATGTTGTATATTTGTATTATTATATCTATTTGTGTTTGTTGTCGTTGTGTCGTGTGTGTTGATTTTATTATTTGAGAAATACCAGTTAGTTATCGTTGCCCACTAAATGAATACTGTATTCGCGAATAATAATAATTTAAATGTTTATGAGAAATATTCTTTAATTTTTTATGTATTTAATATATTTATAATAATTTTTAATAATTATAAAAAAACATGAGAAATTAATAAAAATATAATTATTTTAATTATTAAATAAAGTAGCTAAATTTATATAACCTAAAGGACCATAGGTTTTCATATCTAAGTCGTCATTTATAAATTATAGATATACTCACTTTATTAATTACATTAATTAACTAACAAATAAATAATAGACAAAAATTTGTTATAATTACGTTTTATTCTGTAATTTTCTTCAGGCATGTTCGCACTGATATCTTTTCCAACTTCATTTCGATAAACTTCAACTAAGTCTTTAAAAAAAATCTGATTGTCATTATTTTTACCTGCTAATAATAACTTTGATTTTACTCGCGTCCGTAAATTTTGAAAAACACTCACATTATCGTTTTTCTAAAAAAATAAACTGTTAATTTTACTATAATTCCATATGAATTCATATAAAAATTGTAAACAAAAAATTAGTTGTTCTGTTAAATAAATAAAGTTTTTATTTTTCTGTAATTTTTTTATCTTTCATAGTTAGTGTAATAATTTGATTTTATAAATTATAACATAAAAACTTTCCAAAAAAAATACTAATTACCGGTATTTCAACTTGTTCTTTTGGAGAATCTTCAGTTTTTGATGGTCCAGAATTAAAACTACTCGGTACACATAAAGTTGCTATAATGCAACATGCAAACAGTAATATTTTAAAATGAATATTCATCATTTAATATATTCGTTTCAAATTTAATTAATTTTAAACAGGAAAACAGTTGTTTATGTACTAATGATAAAATGAAATTTTTTAGTTTTTTATACAAAAAATGTTTAGCTATACGGAATATTTTAACTCTTATTTACTTAAGTTTAATATTTTAAGGTAAAAAATAATTTATCTGTTAATGTTATAATTAAGTTTTAATAATAAGTGGTGAACAATATGTTTAGCTGTATCATTATATTATTGTAAGATAGTTAAAAATAAAATAAAAAGTCCACATTTTTTTTTTATTATGACTAGTTGAAGACATTACCCTCAATAATTGAAACAATTTTCCTCGTTCTCCACAAATGGATCATGAGTCATAAATTATTTTCATATGCAAATTTCATATAAATCATCGGCTTAAGCGTTACGAAACACATTAGTAATTTTTTTTCCAACTAACAAAAAACTACTAAAAAGATGACTTATGAAAATAAGATTATTATTAATTTTCAGAATTTTTTTCATAATTACATGTTTTCGTTAATAACACACAAAATTAACTTAATAACAGTTTTACAACTATGTAGTGTTGTAAAATTGCTATGTATTTAATGCAGGCAAATTTTTATAAAGAATAACTCTTATATCTTATATAGGTCTCAACTTTATTTTTTTAATGACAGCATAAATATTTAACTAACTTATAAAGTAGAAAACGATCAAACTTAGAAAATACTTGGTTATGCTTACGACTAGTATTTCCAATATTATAACTATTTTAAAATACATACATTTTAAAAATAAAACATATTTATCCCTAGGCAAAGAGAGACTGAGAAATGTCTAATGATATATATTTGAAAGTTACTTACAATTACTTAAAATTAAATTTAGAGATGATTAAATAGAAAAATACAGTAAGTTTAATAAAAATTTCCAAGTTTTCCAAAACTGTCCAAAAAATATTACCAGCCATAAATTCTTGGAAATGTGACTACACTATCTTCAACAAAATGACCTTGTTCCGCCCATTTTACTTTGCTTATTCAGAATTTTAATATGATAACGTTACATTTCTTACTAAGATTTTATAATATTTCACAAATTTTGTATTATTGAGTGAGGTGCGCAACGTTGAAGAATTTTTACTTATGCTTCACGATAAATATAGATTTTCCCTGAATAACTATCCCGCTCCCTACTTTTTCTAAATCTTTAAAGAATCAAAAATTCATGTTACAAAATAATGGAATACTAAACAATTAATGAAAAGTTTTTGAACCATTTTTCATTTTAGTAATCAAATAATAATAAGTTCCCGATGAACTTTTGAAAGTTACCTCTAAATCTATCCTTATAAATAATTTTTTCTTATAATTAATTTGAAATTTACTTAAGTTCGTAAAATAAATCAAATTTTAACCTGTAAATTTTTGTTGAAAAAGTTATTATTTCATCAAAAAATTGGGGGGTAGTGTTCTTAATAAATCACTATATATACTGGGAGCGGAATAAGTAATGCAACCCTGAGATGTCTAATGATAAAAATAACACTTACAACTTAAAGTATTAATGATATACGATGAGCTGTATGTACATAAAATATGGTTAGGATACAATCGAGACTTAAGATATTTTTGGTGTTCGGAACTAGCGAAGGCGCCGCAACAGTGCCAAATTGCCAAAAGAAAGTAAAAAGAAGTTATTGATGCAAGATTTTCCTATTCGTATAATAATTATCTATGATTTGTTAATAGATGCCGAAATATAGATGAAATAGTCACTATGGTTTAATTTACAATCACAATAAATTTAAGAAATGCAGCAAAATGTAACCATACCATGAAAATATGATTTTAAAAACAATCGATTTTAAGTGATGACATTAATATCTATATTCAATATTACAAAGAATAAAAATGAAGTATTGTTAAAATTATATATATTTTAAATTAATACTTTTTAATTAAGATTTCGCAGTTATAATTTTATTATGTAGTCCATAAATTTGCATACAATATAGTTATAAAAATAAAGCACAAGCAAATTTCATGAAAAAATTTGGTACTTGTTTTTTTTTTGCTTTATTTTTAGTTTAATAGTAATAAATTATTTAAATCGATTAAATATGAAAATACGCTGACACTGCAAGGTTGAAGACATCTAAAAATAAAAAGTATCTACTTGTACACCAAATTTGTTCAGATGCTATTGAAAAATGGGACAAATTGATCATGGTAAATTCAGCTAAGTTACTGAAATTTATAAAATTTGATTTATTATTATCATAAAAATATCAATATAAAAAAATTTTGATTATTGAATAATCGTAATGGAAAGAGTGCTACTGGTTCATAACATTAATATGGTGTACAGTTTATTGTATTTTATATACATCAGTAGAGTTTATTTGTATTCGACATAATAATATTGTAAAATTTACGAAAATTTAAAACTTTTATTTAAGAACCTTAAGTTTACTATATTCTTTATTAAATAATTTTTTTAATTTAATTTTTAATAATTGTGAATAACTTTCATACATATACCATTACAATATATTATTGTATATTATAACAATATAATAATTCCTAAAATTCTTTTCCATATTAATTCAAAAGCATTATTAGTCAAAAATAAATATTTTTTGCATCGATATAACGTCACACGTTACTATCATTAAATTATTTTCAAAGTTACATAAAAACGATTTTATAGATTAACTTTACTAAAATTCTATTTTTTCTATAAATTTCTGTTTTAGAAATTACTTAATAAACAATTTTTATTTAAAAATTCTAACTAATAGCATTATAATGTCATCGTATAAATAAAAGTATCTTTATTTCTGATTGCTTCTAATTTTTTAATTTCTATAATTTGTTGAAAATAAAATAGTATAAAACAAATTTTTTTTTCAATTCAATATGTCACAAACTCATATTTTCCATAATCATTTCAAAAATACACTGACAACAATTCTACTTTTACAATAATCTTGCGCATAAACTGCCACATTACAGTTTATACAATTACAGGCTGTTTGTTTTAATACACTATGATAAACAGCCTAGTTTTATTTGAATCAATTTATTAACAACTATATCTACTACTGTTTTACAGTCATTTTTTTATCTCATACACTATTAAATAAAAGACCGTTTAAAAAATTTATTCTCGAGCACGAATAAATAAACGAGACTCTAAGCAATCATCATTCTACTTTTTTTAAGAAACACACTTATTTTCTTTTTTTCTTATATTTACCTTGTTACTCCTAGTATTTACACTTTTATTGTGAATAAGTGAATTTGGTTTTATAACTAAATTACACGTATGAATATTGTGTTTAGAACTGTATTCAAATGTCTATATATTTAATTAAACCGTATTCAGAATAAAAAAACTCATTGTCACCCATAGGCATTGTGTTAATGTTATTTAATCGAGCACACATTATCCTGTCATCACCAGTGGTACATCAAATAATATTATTATTCGTATCACAAAAACTTAGTATTAGCCTAAACCATAAGTAGTTTTGCCTAACCAAATTAATATTAATTTTGAATGTGTTGAAACTTTCATGGATTGTCATATTATTTGAAAAGCTTGAAGATTTATCCACGTTTGTAGTTGATTGCTGACGTTTCGAACTCATTACAGAGTCCATCTTCGGAGCGATAATTACTGCTCGGTGGCTGAAACTATACTGATAGTTTAGTTTAGTTTAGTTTCAGCCACCGAGCAGTAACTATCGCTCCGAAGATGGATTCTGAATTGAGTTCGAAACGTCAGCAATCAACTGCAAACATGGTTAAATCCTCAAGCTTTTCAAATAATATTAATTTCTCTCAAAAATTTTATCCCACCATCTAATTTTCACATATTAATATTATTATATGGTTTTATTGAAAATCTTGTATTGTTATTTAAGATTCTTTTCAGAATTTTAAGTACAAACTTTGATTATAAATTAAACTGGACAGTATCTTGAAAAAAATTTTCCATTAAAATATATTTATCTATTTATATTGATTATAGAATATTATTAATATTAAAAATAAAATCTCTCATAAAATATACAGGTTGATTTTTTTATAAAACATTTTTTTTTTTTTGGTTTCCTTAGTTACATATCATTTAATATTAGCTATGTAATGGGAACACATATTTTTAATTTAATGAAATGTCTTCTTTTGATAATAACGACACCCATTACAATGTTGTATCTATACAATTGAAAACTTAATTATATTATTAATCAATAACAAGAAATGATAAATTTATTCCATGAATTAGAATATTATTTCGAGTTAATATGTTGTGTATCTACACAGGGGCGGACTTGGGTATGTGGTGGCCCCTGGGCGGAATGCATTGTGGGGGTCCCTTATACATAAACAAGGAAATATATTTTTTTACTTATTAAATAACAATTATTATCATATTTATGATACCAATGTATACCAAATTTGTGGGGGCCCTTGGGCTGCAGCCCACTCAGCCCTTTCCTAAATCCCGCCCTGTATCTAGTAGAGTACTCACAGTGCGATATATTTAACTTCTGTACATATCCGAGAAGCTATTGGTTTTACTCTGCCGTGTTTTACTTTTTTGTATCAATATAAATGATTATGCCGCTCTTACTGGACCAATATTACTCAACTATTCATCAGAAGATCACAAAACTAATCTAGTTGGCTCTAAATATTAACCCTTTCAATTTTTGTAGAAATGTCATATTTTATATTTCAGAGCTATATACATGTGAAATACTTGTATAATACGTATTTTATAAAAAAAAATAGAAATTTTATGATTACAATAANAAAAAAAAATAGAAATTTTATGATTACAATAACAACAGAATTGATCATTTAAGAAGTCAAAAAAGTATACCAAAACTTTTGATAGATGAATTTAATGAAAATATTGTTGCTTAGATATAAGATCAATGGTTACTATTGAAGGTGAAGGTCTTTTGAAACTTGATTAG
>NW_026099572.1:31393880-31408731 GCF_025091365.1 Daktulosphaira vitifoliae | reverse complement strand
AAATGCACTGTCTAAGCTTTAGACAATGCCTTAATTAAATAGCATTGATATGAAACTTGTTCTATAATATTATTTTAATAAAATCAATGTTTATTCTACTTTATTATACTTAACATTACACAATGAGTAAGATATTATTTTTAACATTGTATTTGTTAATGTATTCATTGGGTAATTTTCCTTCATTATTACATTAAACTCTTCTACTCATATATGTTATAAAAAAATTTAAATTTTTGTCTTATTTTATAACGTAAAATTATACACATAATTTATGATATTTATTATTTATTTGCAGGGTTCGTGTCATATGATAATGCATACAGTGCTCAAGCTGCTATACAAACTATGAACTCTTACCAAGTAGGAAATAAGCGATTAAAAGTACAGCTTAAGAGGCCTAAAGAAGCGTCGAGGCCATATTAAATTGAATAGTTGATCACACACATTCAAAAATTTTACACACAAAATAAAAATTAAAAAATAAAATAAAAATTGTATATCATCGTATATTTTTAGTTATTTAACGCGTGTGTGCGTGTGATTCTGTCCAAATAAAATATATTTTAAATAATAATTACAACGACGAGATTTATATGTGTGTACTGATATATAATTGTTTGTACATTATTTTTATTGTTTATTTGTTATAAGATCCACATAACACAGGGTTATTGTGGAATAGGAAATATTTATTATGTATTTATAGGAATCAATCATTTAATATTATGTATGAAACTATAGCTAATGACTTTCAAACGATCTTTATATAAAATTTTTAAAAAAAAAATTCTACACTTTTTATTAGTAATTTTACTTCACGTGTTTTTAATCTATTTACTTTATTTTTTCGTTAAACTATCAAAGGACCAATTTTATTTAGTCTATTGTCGATGTTTATTGTTTATGCTGTTCATTGATACTTATAGTAATAGTGTGAGAGTTCAATTAAGACAATTACTTAAAATATTGTTGTAATTAAGATATTATACAATTTTTTATTGTTATTTAAGTAGTATGATTTTTTTTCTTGTTTTATTTTAAAAAATGTACCCGTGCATGTTCGGCAATCAGGGTATTAAATTTATCATCAAAAATATTTCTCGTTTGAAATCATAGTACTGTACTGATTATAATACCTTAAAAGGTTCCTGTAGTTAAATAGTGCTTATATTTGTTTGATAGTCAATCTTATATTATGTTTTAATTTATAATATGATTTACAATGTTTTTTTGTTTTGTTGAATTTAAATAATGTTATTTTATGTTCAGTATTAATTTTAATTTAATTTTTTGTGCATGCATTAATCGTTTTATAAACATTTTCCAGTAAATGCTATTTTTGACAATATGTTACTATACTATTTAACAATAAAGACTTTAATTTTCGTTTTAGATAATATTATCAGTATGTTTTTGTGCTTAGTAAAATAACGTGTCCATAAATGTGAGAATTATGTTTTCTTTTGTCTTTTGTCTCTTGTTGGCATTTATATTGTATAAACTACAACTAATATTGTTTATATCAATCATCACTATTGTTAACGGGCATTATTGTGATACTAATAGCCTATTTTGTTTTAAATTAATTTTATTTAACTTATTTAAAAGCGCCAAAACCAAATATTGTACAGTGCCATAATATGATGAACTTTTTAGAAAACTACATATTTTTTCAAAATAGTGTTTTGGTGCTATAATGATTTTTAACAAGGTTTTAGTTAGATTATTTATGTAGAATTTATATTAAGTAATAAGTGCCAGTAACCAGATGTTTTTTTATCTCCTCCCGTTTTTGAAGTCTCTTTTAAATTATATTATTAGGCGAAATACCTTATAATATTATGTTTTTAATGTTCACTTATTGTTTGTGAAAAAAAAGTTTTTCGTGTTTATTTTTTTCTTTGTATGAAGTTTTATGAATACTTAATTGAAAATACAATTGCATGTAATAATGCTGTATATTATTTATTTATTGTGTTTAATTGTTAATTCCATCATTATAAAGTTTATTGAAAATATTCATTACAATAATATCAGTTGATCAAATTTGTGTGTAAATAGATTTTTATCTATTTATATTGAGATTTTATCTCAATTGTTAAATCAAATTTGAAACCTGAATGTTTGTGCTTATTTTAAACTTAATTGAATCAACAAAAAGTATGCTATCGCAATTATAAAAGTTCTAAGGAAATCCAGATTACCTTTTATATGATATTTGAAGGGCTTGCTGCCACAATAAGAAAATATTATTTTTAAAATCGAAGAAAAAGCAAATAAATATTATTTAAGTAATTTTTGTATTTAATGAATAATAATTCTAGAAATGATACTTAAACATTCATATAATAATTCTATAAAGTATAATTAACATTAAAAATAATTATAACAAGTCTAGACTTGGCTTGGTTTTGTTCAAGGACCAGACAAGGTCTTTTTGAGTTAAACAATTTATAATCAATTTATTTATTTTATTGTTGAGGAGTTATAAAAATAAGTACTTGTTGTATTCAAAGTAGTTTAAATATAAATTCCAAACATTGTATTGATATTGTAGATAGCCCTTCATTTGTTTCAACACAACATGCAGTTAGGGTTTATTTACTTATTAACATATACTAGGAAAAGAACTTAATTCGTTAAAATTGTTTTATTTTGTTCATTAAACAAATTCTAAATTAATTCTAAACAATTTTTTTTTATTAAGTCAGAAAAATTAAGATGAAGAATTGAGTTTTTTTTCTTAAGATACACGAGATAAAAATAATAACATAAATTGTATTTAATTTAAAAATGACAAATATACAACATCATGATATGTGATGTCCTGAGAAATATTTTTAAAATAAAAAAAAATATTAAAACGTGATGAAAAAATTAATTTAAATTTTATACAAACATGCAGCTCGATCTACCGGTGAACAGAAGTGTATCGCTACTTGAGTTTTTACTGGTAGATCTTATTGCTCAAATAAAACACGTGTAATGTAAGTTCATTAGAACTCGTGCACGTTTAGTCTTATAATTTAATTTTCGAAATTAATTCAAAACTCGAAAAAAAAATCCTAAATCTAATCTTGCCCTTAAAAATTTTGAAATTCATTTATAAAAACGTGTTTTTACACAACGATTGACATCCAATTTTTATTAAGTTTGAACAAAACATTTTTTTTCCTAGCATTGACATTATACGCGAGTTTGTACAACTCAAATTCATCTGACAGGTAATGTGTCCCTACCGCCTTTTTTAGTGATCGTACTATTATGACGTAGTTTATAAGTCAAGTGTTGAAATACTCAGTGTGACTGAAAGAGCCGCCACGCAACTGACTTCATATAATTTTTTCCGATTTTCGTAGCAGGAGGAATTGCAACTCGAGTTTTCATAACTAATATTTTAGACCAGTTTTAGATTTTGTATCGAATATCATAATTTTTTTACCAGGAATTCATAAGGTCTACTGTATCGTTAAAACATGTGTACAGACGGTGATGTCCAATCTGCAATAGCGTCCAAGCGACACGGCAGCAACGCGCTGTTGTTTAACTTATCAATAATTAATTTTTATGCTTGTTCGTCATAAGTTGATATTCTTATATTACAAAAAAAAAAAAGTAATGTTTTTGAACTTAAAAAAAATAATTTTAAGGAACTCGTGTGTTTATTTTAAATCGCACGTATACCTTTTTTGCAAAAAAAATATATTATGATCATTTTACTGCGTAGGTTTTAACTAGAGCATCGATAAATAAATCTAACATTTTTATTATTATAATAGTTAAAGAAAAACATTAAGAATTAAAAGTATTTAAAATTATAAATTTCATTCAAATTAGGGGAATACTAGGGACAGTTTTAAATAAAAACGAAATAGAAAAATTTGGTTTTTCTCTTAATTGTATATGACATTTTTATATAATTTGGTCTTCNTCTCTTAATTGTATATGACATCTTTATATAATTTGGTCTTAATTAGTTACACTGCTCAATTATTTAAACAAAAAACCTACTAATACTTTATTATTAAAAAAAATAAAACTAAAGTTATTTATTAAGTATTAAAGTTAAATATAACGTTTAACTAACTTATCTTTCAAATTTTTAACGCATAAGTGCTCAGCATTGGAAAAAAATAAAACAAAATATTTGATAAAATAGCGAATGAATGTACAATAAGATTGTGTTGTATAATAAAATTTAAAACTTAAACAAAGGTTAATTTTTTTTTTATACTAATGTATGACGGGTCAATTGGTATTGTGTAACTATAACTTTAACCAGTATTCTAAAAATTCTGGTTAAAAAGTTGTTATCGACCAGTAATTATCTTAATTAAATAATTTTCTATGGTGTATACTGATAATATATAAGTTACCATATAAAAATCTCGGTAGAATCTTAGATATCTGTTGAAGGTGGTATATGAGAAGGGAGTATAACTTAATTGTTTTCTTCAATTAGTAGTATGTAGAGTGTTTTAAGCTTTTAAAAAGGAAAAATAACAAATTATTATTATGTATTTTTGAAGATATTGCGTAAAGCATAGTTAATAAATCGTTCCATAGATTAATTTAATTTTCACAAAAACTTGAACTTTTAAAAATAATGTAATAATTTATTTTACTATCCAAAGAGTAAGCTGAAAATTATACCTCGAATATTTACTAAATTATTTCTAACCACAAAGTTAATCGAGTTCAAATAAATGAAATATTACTAATATTCGCAATGACCTTAGAGTAATAATTGTAACATAATACTTAAATTTGTACCAATATGTTAATCCACTGGCGAAATATTGTCTAACAACGTTATTAATAAATTGAAACTTAAAACTACTTTAGAATTCACGAGTTTTATTGGTATTGCATCGTGTTGGTTTTTTAATTACATTTTTGTGGTTGTAAGACGAACTCACACAGTGTTATAACAAAGTATCAGTATTAACATAATCAATTGCGTTTAATAGGAAGTTCACATAAAATGCAATTTTTTTCAAGTGACAAAAAATTAATTAAATACATTGACATTGCACACATACTTGTAAAATATAATATTTAACGTTATGTTACATCCTGTTTTTTGCATTCACGTATTTTGTTATGCTAATGTATAAATGTAGATAATGTTAAAATGTATAAATAATTTTATAATATCGAATTTTACTCGGTTCGCTCGACAGTAACGATATGTTTCTTGTCAAAGACCACATATCTGTTATCGGAGCCGATAGATAACCCAAAGAAATGATGAAATATGATCTAAGAAATACTTTGTAACCACAGAGTTTGTGACTATACCGGTTTCGACCGTTAAATATAATGTTTGAAGGTTCAAGAAGCTGATTTTGCAAAATAAGTTAGTCAAGTTTACACAAATGTATGTTTGGAGTTTTTAGGTGACCATGTTAAATGTATAAAAAGTGGCTGAAAATAAGTGGTTTAAATGATAATTGACGAAGGGAATATAATATAAATCTAATTATTAAATCCGTTTCATATATTTCTTTATGTTTAACGTGTTCTCTAAAAGCTATGGCTTGTATCAGAGTAGACTAAAAAACTTACATAGCCTAGTTCAGTTAGCGTCGTTATTTTGAAAGTTTATTTATATTGAGTCAGAGAACTGTTTGGTTTACAAAATTTTGAATAGTTTTGGTGTATTCAATAAAGTAGGGGTGCCAAACGAGCGAGTAATTTATTTTCATTTCACTGACCTACTCAAAAATTATATTTTAAGAAAATAATCGAAGTAAAATTTAATCATCGATAATATTATAACATTCATAATTTTATTTTATTTAAAAAAAAAATGTTAAACGATTTCATTATTGACATTTTTTAAATTTCTATTAGTTTAATATCTCATAATGGGTATCAATCAATAACTAAGTAATTTTAATTGCATTTATATTTCAAAGTGTACCTAGAAATCGGACTGTTTCAAAGAAGATGTTCACCTTAAAAACGGTTGCTCGGCTCGGTAATATTTCAATACATTCGCCACATTTCAAACAAAATGTTGACCACTAAACGTGTTAGTTGTCAGTAAGAATCTTGAATTATTATTCTGTAATGGACAACACGTACACTATCGTCTGGCTCTTCGACAGTTGCTTATTAGTATAAGTTTTTAGGGCCAGTTATCGAACTGGTTCTTTTTGGCGAAATTCATGATCACTCGGATTTTTTTAAACTCAACCACCAGGAGGTCCACGTACGAGTTCCCGTAACGAACATTAAATAAAGAAAAAAGGGGCAAATAATAACAATTATCTGGATGAATACTGTTCGAGTAACAATGGCTAGTTAGGCTTACGGGTCGAAGAAGGCGTACTGAAAAAATAATAAAATGAAAAAAAGCCTCATAAATCCAAAACATGTGACCACTGTTCGGAGCTTATTAGTGAGACTCTGAAGTCTGTACCATATATGCCCGTGAACACGTATGAATAAAATAACGGCCGCGCAATTAAATAGATTTGCATTTTTACCCCTCCGCAGTAGTTTAGTGCGTATACATTTTTTTGCTCGTCTACAGTCTCTTTTGTCAAGCGGTATTCTATTGTATCCATCTTCTTCATTAAGCGACGGATATCCTCGAATGAACGTACACATACCGGCTATATGGAAATATATACGACTAATGCAAAAACAGGCGACAAAATCCAGTTCTTTTTAACGAGATGCCTCTACATTGTTGTACGTCACTGTAACACATGGTCGACGTGGTGGCTCAATATCGAGGCGTCGTAACTCGCCAACCTCCGAACAACTGAGAGAGATGATTTTTGATCTGGCCAACGTTATCAATATTTAAACTGTTTGTCTGATTAGGTCGCGTACTTAATTATATTATCAGTCCCTTTTCAAATCTAACCACAAGTCTCCGTAGAAACGGTTGAATCAGATTTTTGAGGCTTCGAGTACGAAAATTAGACTTTTAATTTAGTTAACTATGCACACTTTAAAGATAAATATTCATTTTTTAGATATACTTTCAAGTGATTTTGTATTGTTTTTACTATGTTTAGAAGAGTTAATGTTGAACTACTCGTAAAATGATACGTGAATGAACAGGATATAACAATATATTTGAAAAAACAAACCATAGTTTGTAACTTCCACTAAAAGTGAGCAAAGAATTATATCAAAAAAGACATCATTCCTGCTCGTTGTGAATGCTTTTGAGATCATATGTAATCTTGTTTTTACTTCATTACAGTTCTCTACTACTGTCGAACAATGTTGTAAGTGTTTAAAATAAGCCAAGAAACAATTACGATTGTAACTATTGTGAAGGTTTGAACCCCTAATACATATTCAGAAGCTCTTCACATTAATTAATGTTATGAATACTTTGGTGTTCATGTAAGTATGTATGATTGTATAGTTTCTGTTACATAATTTAGATAAGAATAGCTTCCGATGTAAAATTTAAACAGCAGTGTTACTAGATTTAATTAAGCCCACCTCGTAACCGTCTTCGATCACAAACTAATTTATCGGTATAGTCGAAAATAAATTACTAGCTGGTCCGGTAACCAATAGCGATGCGCCTTTAATAACAAAAACGATAATAATAACATAACAACAAATATACATAAGTGTGTGTAGCTGCTGTATGACTGCTGAAGTTAATATCATATTTCGATGATAATGAAAAAGGGGCGGCCGGAGAGGTACATTGAGAGTAGACTGTTAAAGAACAGCGACCGATGTTTGATATTAAACAGTAGCCATTGCGTATATGATCTACACAACTACCGTAATGAGAATATTAAAATTATTTTCTCGTTGCGTACGTGTTTAATAATGTTTAATAATGGGAAATAATGACAAAAGGTAATGAGAAAGCGTAGAAGAAACTACCGTAGAATGAAAAACAAATCGATTACGATTAAAACCTCCAAAAGCTTTACTTATTAGATTTTTGTATAATTCAAACAGTAAAAACAAAAAGCAATAACAACGCATCTTGTAGTATTTCAATAATCATACCCATAAAATCCCGCAACTATTAGATAGTATTATTATACTTCATTAACATTGAATGACGATACACACGATGGTCTTAAGATAAATACAAATTGATAATAGGACGTGATACGGTATGTATTTTAAATTGTCGAACGAGTAATGCGGTTTACGATCAGTTCAATGTTTAAATGATTTTCATCTAGTTGCTCGATTGGTTGTGTCCATAGGCATATCGAGCAAAATAAAAATGATTGTGTTATAAAGTTAAACGACAATAGATGAGAAGGGAAGAGAAATGGTAAAGTTAATTTTATGCATTTGGCCACTTGACCGTGACAACGATGTGTTCATCTTATAGTATCCGATGAGCACATCCGATATCAATCAATGTGTAAAATTATGTTCGAATGTCAATTTCTCTTAAAATAATTTATATAATGAAATTTTTTTTTGTTATTTTCTAGTTTCAAATACATTTGTATATTATTTTATTCATTAGTTTATCAGTTATTAGTTACTCTTTATATTAATTTCTAATAATAAACTGAGGTAAAAGTCTATAAAGAATAAGAGTACAGTATTGCAACAAATAATTCAATTTTATAGTTATGAACTAATGGTTGATAAATATCATATTTTGGGCTATTTATACATATTTTTATAGTTGTTGTAAAATCATTGTGCTAGAATTGAATACATTATAAAAATAATACATTTTTTTTATAATTTTGTTATATTTCGCTTTACAAGAATACTATTTTAAGTATATAGAAAAAATTTATTGTGCTTAAAATTTTTTTGGTTGTATTTAAAATATTTTTATAAATTAGTATTGAGTAATGACGTACTTTGATTTTCAGGCACAATTTTTAGCATGGAAAACATTTCAAATTGGGATATAAGTCCAACGTAGTTTTAAAAGAATACATTTCATATTTATTTTGAAAAAAAAAATTATCCCTAAATTGTTAATTATTTTTCACTTGTTTCGAACAAATATTATAACACTTAGTTGCAATATCACCAAAATCAATAAAATTTCTTTCTTTTTTATTTTGTTATTTCGAGTAATAAAAACTGGTTGAACAGTTATACATTTATTAATTTGGTTGTTATAACTTACACAATACTAAGAAACTCATCAATGGAGTATGATTAAACTTTTATTTTTTATTTTATATTTCAATTCATTTCTCATTAAGTAATGTTCAAATCTGATCATTATTACTTAACTGTTATTTTTTGATAGTTTATCTAGCTAAAAAAAAAAAAAATTGTTTTAAAATTTCCATATATTAGAAATTATATTCAATAGAAAAATACTTTTATTCCATGTTACTATATAATGATGTCATCATTATTTTAGCTTCGATGCGAAGCTGAGAAGGTATTAATTTTACCATGATGTGTTTATTTTTTTTTTTTTTTTTGTCTGTCACTACTTTTTCTCAGCTTTTCAACGATACGTCAAATGATTACAATTCGTATTTAGTTTAAGTTATTACTCTAAAAAATCGAAAAAATATTCCTTATTCAAATAAAAAGTAGCTTAATCAGCTTTTTCCATAAAAACAATTAAAATCATTCATTTCTAATATTCTTAAAGTATTTATTGTCGAATTAGATTTGATATGATAAAAGTATTCAACTACAAAAGTAAATAATTTTACTTTGTAATTTATTAATTTTTTAACTCTATTTGTGTGTGCTACTACCAGTCTATAATATTCCAAATTTTTTTGTAATATGTTGCTATATAAATCATAAATTTAAAAGAAAAATGATATTTAGTTTCACCTGAATTTAAAGATGGATTTTTACAATTATAATCAAATTTTATAATACACTCACAATTGAGTAAATCTTTTTAACTATTTTTTTTATTGGTTTTTTTAGTTAAAGTAAATCATTAAAATTAATTGAGTTGTGCATATTTCAATTGTAGAATCTTTAAACACCAAAAGTTAATTAGAAATGATTACTATGATTTTTATTTAAGTGATCCATTACGATGAAAATGTAAAAAAAAAATTTTCTGATAAATAGTAATTAGTAATTAAACTGTAAATAGTAATTATAAAATTTCCGGAGTGCATATTAATCTTAACAATTTCATTTTTTTTTTTTATTAAAACTTTCACTTTAAAGGACAAAAAAAAGTAGGTTCAAAATGATTACTTTTAACATATTAAAAATCAAAATCAATAATAATTTAAAAAAAATTAATTTAAAAAATTATATAATGTATAATTTAAAGAATTACTAATCTGGGTATAATTAAGGAAATAGAAGTTGATGTTGCTTTTGTAATTATTCATCAATTTCTTAGAATTAAACACTATCTACAGATTTGCATCGAAGCGTTTCTTATGATAGTGATTTTAATGACTGTTAGATTAAATCTATACTAGACCCAACTATACAACGTCCCCACTATGCCACGATCCCACTGTGCTGGGTTTTTTTATTTTATAAATTAGTTATATATGTATGTTCCTATTTAAAAAACTACGTTTATAATCATATCGGGTATAAGTGATGAATTCAAAATGTAATTAATAATTGATGATTCATCAATTATTAAGATAAGATATATATATTTATAAGAAATATATGAAACTAAAAAATATTTTTCTTAATATAATTATAATTTAAGAGCAATGGAGTGAGTAATGTTAAAAGAATTGCCTTGAATAATAAATTTTGTGAAATTAAAGTTTTTCCGTATTCTATTCTGATAATTTTATATCAACCATTTCACTGTTGTAATGTTTTTTTTGTTTGTAGTATTATTATAGTTATTTTTTTTATTGTGGTCAATGTGATTGGAATAACATCTTAATTGCGTTAAGTAAAAGCTAAACTACATTAAACATAAATTAAAAATAATTATTACTTTTACAACAATTATATACTTTTTGTACGAGCGAATATTTGACAATAATTTTTTTTCTTTTTACGTGGTATATAATGGAGTAGGCATGTATATGTAACTAACAAGGCAAGTTTTTTACAGACAATTTTATTGATTCATATATATAATAATAAACTGTTTATCTGATGGAGTACATTAGAGTGTTTGTCTTGTTTCTCTAAACGCATATACCTTACTCTTAAACTTAAGGTTATAATTTATTGCAATGCAACAGGTAGTTTTATAAAATTAATAGATTAGTTTCAGTTCATAACAATACAATAATCAGTGGGTCACCGTCTACAGTAAGTAAGACAATGGATTTTAACCACTGAAGTGTATCGTATAAATTTTATGATATTGTAAATATATGAATGAATCGGTTATTGTGAAACACGACCCTTAGAGGTCGCCAAACGGGTTAGTACAATCATTATTATTATAATATTGCTATAATTGTTTTTTAATTTATTCATCTTACTTTTAATTGGCTTTTCTCAAAATATACAGATTATATAATGGTTCATAAATTATAAATAATAATAATCATTAGAAAATTATTTTTGAAAATGACAGAGATTGAGTTTTATAGTATAATTATAATACTCAAAACTTCATATACATATGAAAAATCGTGTAAAAAAAAAATTTGAATTCAAGTTTTTTTTTCAATATTTGAAATTAAAAAAATAATAATAGAGACTCATTTAAAATTCAACTAATATAGTTAATTAATGAAACTATATAATTTTTTCTTTAGTTTAAAGAAAGTTCTTTAGTTCCAGGATGAAAATTAAAATGATTTGGCATACGCTTATTTAATAGAGGACATTTCATCAAAAAATAAAAATCTTTTTAGTTTTCCAAGATTTGTATCAAATAATGGATGGATAGTTTGTCGCTGCAGAAAGTAATGACGACTCCAATTACCAAACTGATCTTTCACTTGGCAAATGAAGACTGTCGTGAGCGAGTTTCGAACACGAGGTAGAGCGCGTCTAGCACTGCTGCTAACCAACTCGGCCACACCATCTTTCTTTGATTGTTACCTTTGTATATTGTATAACGCATTATGCTATACAATTTATTGATAAAGAAAATGTAGAATATAAGTATTGTCAGGGGTATAGTTTATATTCCATAGATCTCAGTCAATAGCAATGATCGAAAGCAACTCGATTTCTTACTATGTAAGGTGTGTCTGTCAAATACCTAACTAACAACGCTTATAATTTTTTGTACAATTTTAATTATTTTGAAACTTTTTTTAAATGATTATTGTATTCTGAAACTACTATTAACGTATTTACTTATTGTTTATCACTGATAAGAAAAAAAAATTAAAATTTTTTTAACATTTCAAAATAGCTAATTTTCAGCACTTTATTATTAGCAAAAATATTTCATTAGTCGATAACAATTTTATGACAAGTACTTATTGAGTTACAAGCCTTTTAATACATTAAGATTGCAAAATTAATAATCGTATGTTTTATTTATGCTCTACTTTATACAAGTCCATTGTTCAGTTCAAAATTCCTTCCAATGCTTTTTAAACACTTAACTAAGCTCTTAACTAAGATTTCATATTGTTGATATTGTATTATTTTCATGATTAGTAATAAATGTTATATTAGACATTAAGTCACAAGTAGTTTTTTATTTACAGCAACACTTATTTGAAAGAAAAAAAAATGTATAAAAAACGTTTTATATTTTCCTGAGTATTAATTTGATTTAAAGGAAATGAACCAGTGGAAAGTAAACGATTTTTTAATTTCCAGTTATTTTCTATGTAGTATAAAGTAACTGATACAGTATTTTTTACAACAGTTATCTATCCACATGTCGCAAATTGGTGCACAATATTTATTCTTATATATACTATATTATAAAAGAGTCTATGAAAATTGTTTTAATTCTTAGTGGTTTTCTCTATTAGTCGATATAACAAATTGACAAAATAAATATTACGAATAAAGTTTTACCAAATTTTGTAATGATAATCTAATAAAAACTGATCAAGTTTCAAAAGACCTTCACCTTCAATAGTAACCATTGATCTTATATCTAAGCAACAATATTTTCAGTAAATTCATCTATCAAATGTTTTGGTATAATTTTTTGACTTTATTTGGCGACACGATAAACTCATTAATATATTATTGAATACCATTTTCCATGTTACATTTGTGTATTGCAAGATTATGTAATAAATCAAAAATAAATAAAAAAATAAATAAAAATTTGAAAGCATGAATAAAATTATTATAAGTAATATAACAAAAAAAAAAGAAGAAGATATTATAATGATTGTTAATTAACAAAATAAATACTTTAAAATAGTGGAGGTGGTAAAATAGACAAGATTGTGTAGTGATTTCGGACGTTGAACAATATTGTGTAATTGATATTAAATATCCTTATTTAAATTTATATTTTAACTTATTATGAAATGGATTGTTTTTTGTACAAAATAATGAATTAAAGTTGCTTTTACCTTATATCTTTTGTCACGTAATAACATTTTAAGTAATCCGACGTCGATTCCGTCTATTGAATGCAATACTTATACATTTCATGCCATACGTTGTATTGTCAATATAATTATTTACGAAAACGTGTTAATTTTAAGTCATTCGACTTCGTTACATAAATTATACAACTGAGTATTAAATGTAAAAGATTCTAAACACTCTCCGTGTTTTTATCAGAAACATATCTTTTATGATATACGTATGAACACTCATTTAAGTTCCAAATTTTTCTTTCTTTTTGTTACAGTAGTTGTAAAATAAAAAAAAATGTTTTATAATTATTACTTATTTTGATTTTTAATATGTTAAAAATAATCAGTGTAAAATATCATTTTTAATCTATTTTTTTCTTTAAAGTGGATATTTTGTAATTTATAATAAAAAAAAAACGGTAGCACAGTGGGGTTGCGGCACAGTGTGGAGTGGCATAGATGATATTTGACAGTGATTAAAATCACTATCATAAGAAACGCTTCGATGCAAATCTATAGATTTATTAAACTTAATTAAATAAAAGTTAATATAGTTCGTATAGCCTAATAAATGTTTGTATAAAAACAACAAATTTTTTTTTTATCAATTACGTCACTCGTACCAGCAAGATATGTTATACATATTAATTACTAATAAGTAGTGTTTACGACCAGTTTTTATTTTGTAATTTATAAAATTTTATTTTGATTTTTACTCGAAAAAGAAAAAAAAAACTAAGTTGTTAATTTTAACAAATTAATATAATATTGTTTTTGAATTCCCTGAATTAAAACGTTTAAGAATTTTAATGTCTTTATCATAAACAAAATATAAAGTTATTATTTAAAAAATTAAATCCAAACATTAATTAAATAGAAAAAGATACACCCAATTATACTATAAAATTTCAAATGTAGTATAATTGTTGGATACATTTTTAGTTCACACATATTTAAATTAATTTTTAAGTTATTTTATTTAAAAGATATTACAAAAATTTGATAATAAATAAAATAGTATACGCTTAATAAAAAAAAAAATATTCTTAATTTTTAAAGAAACGCTTCGATGCAAATCTGTAGATAGTGTTTAATTTTAAAAAATTGATGGATAATTGCAAAAGCAACATCAACTTCTATTAATATAAAATACAAAACCCATAATTATCATACAAAAATAGTATATTTTTCAATATGGTAGCCATTTGCGTATAGAAGATAGATCGTCGGGACAAATTTTTTTTTTTCATTTTATAGTACATAAAATAAGCTTTAATTTTATATATGTTTAAAGGACGCAGTATTTCCGGAACATTTTCAAAAATTAAGTTGAAAAAGTTATTTTTTGTAAAAAAGTTACTATTTTAAATCCTCCCAGTGAGCAGAATAAGTGTTAGATTTTCAAAAAAAATTATATCAAATGAAAGGGAAATATCTAAGGTTTC
>NW_026099572.1:31386053-31392868 GCF_025091365.1 Daktulosphaira vitifoliae | reverse complement strand
AAAAAAAAAAAAAAAAAAACACATCATAGTAAAATTAATACCTTCTCCGCTTCGCATCGAAGCTAAAAAATATTCTTAATTTTTAAGCCAGATAATTTTTTTCTAGCTAATTAAAATGAAAATTATTTGTTCATACGTTGAGTGTCAATGGCGTATTTTTTGTTATAATTAGGTACCGTATTTTAAATGCATTTATAATTTTTTTAATTTATTCTAAACACACGTCCTCTTGCAAGCTCGTATACATTTTTATTAATTGACTTGAAAATTTAGTTATATGTCGTTACTGAATTTATAGTACAGAGGAACTTTAGGGGGTTTACTTTCCTAAAATTTCTACGTTACCATACAGGTGGTCCACCCCGAATTGATACATCTAATAATTTTTGATCTGCAGAATATTTTGTCTTGATTTTTTTAAAATTATCTTATTATATTATAAAACATTGAAGAATATGTTAATTCTGAAAAAATTTCTTAATAATGTCCGATTTAAATTTTTTTTTTTTTTTATGAAAGAACTCGACGACGTTATTTTAGAAAAAATACACGCGTATGTTTACTTTAAAAGGTATTGGCTCGTTTTTTGCATATGGGGTCAATCCATGTCAAATCATCCAGAAGTGGTTGCACGACCACCTCATATTTTTCTGAAATTTTCAGGGTTTATTCATTATGCTATATTTAGATTGAAACAATTTTTTTTTTTTTTTTATGATCTTCCCATTTTTATGGTTATTTCAATGTAAAAAAGTTAAAAATAGCTAGATTGTTAAAAAACACACAGATTATTCAACTTCAACTCAATCGAATTAAAATTTTAGATTTGACCCTATTATAACTTAAAGTTTACATTAAAAAAAAAAATTATGTGAAATTCTAAACTTTAATGACTTTCAAAAAATGGCGCTTTTTTTTTGTGAAAATTGGTGTTCTTAAGCTCACTTAAAACCATTAAGAAATTATTATTTTATTGTGATTTTTACATGTGGTATTGTATAGCGTATAATCTATGTTTCAACTAAATTTCAAATATTTAAAACAATTATCTTGGGATTTAGAGGCCTACAAAGTTAGAAATTTTATAAAAATACGTGTATTCTAAGTGCAATATCTCTGTTGGGTAACCTAATTTCCAAAAATTTTTTTTTTTAGTTTTGTAGATATATATCTGTTTTATACACCATAAAAATTTGAAGTTTTAGAAAAATGTGTGACATGTAAAATTTAGCATTAGAAAATTAGTAAAAATCAAATAATTTAATGATAGTTTTTTGTTGTTTTCAAACCACATTTTTGTAATTTTTTTTGTATATCATTGTATTTGTAATATATTATAATTCAATATAATTATTAGACACGTTATGAATATTCAATTCATTATTTTAGTTCGAAAATAAAAAATAAATAAATAAAATTATTATGATAATATTGTAAAATATTTATAATCATGGTTTTTTTAGTAGTTAGAATATTTTGTCTTCATAAATGTCAGTTAATGATATCTTAAGACTTCTTATGATATTGTTATATGGATACCCTATTTTTTTATTATTCTTTTGATTTTTAGCAAAAAATTTTCTATAGGATGTTTACCAAAATAAAATAAAACAAAATATCATCCTAAACTTATCTCTGAATACGCCTCTGGAATTATTGAATACTTCAATAATCAAACTTCAATTTTATATCCAAAACATTTTACTATTTCCTCTTTTTGAATCTTCCTGATTTTAATATATTTTTTAGCTTCGATGCGAAGCTGAGAAGGTTTTGGTTTTACTAAGATGTGTTTATTTTTATTTTTATTTTTTGTGTCTGTTACCACTTTTTCTCAGCTCTCACCAAACGGATTTTATTCAACGATACGTCAAAAGATTACAAATCGTATCTAGTCAAAGACATTACCCTCAAAAATTGAAAAAATTTACCTCGTTCCCAGTAAATGGGGGAAACCTCCAAAAAAATTACAAATTTAAAAATCGCTAATTTTCGAAATTTTTTCAATTTTTTTACTAAAAACTGCCGTAACTTTTTCAAAAATGAACATATTAATATAATTTTTTTTTTTATAGATGCTTGATTTTTTTATCTATCATTTGGTGTATATTTTTTTTAAATTTGACACTTAACCTGTCCACAAGGGGTGATTTAAAATGACAACTTTTTTACAAAAAATTTACTTTTTCAACTTAACTTTTGAAAATGTTCCGGAAGATCTGACACTTTTATATATATCTTAAATTAAAGCTAATGTAATATGCTTTATCATGAAAAAAAAAAAATTTCGGACTTTATCTTATCTTCATGGTGAAAATGGCTACCGAATGCTATTTTTGTGCCATTACTGTGTATACATAAGATGATAATGTGTATACATTACAAACTTGGCATTAATACCATGATAAGAATTAGATAAGGCAATTATTACTTATCACTCTCATTCAAAAGTATAAGTCATTTTCATGGAAAAAGTTACACACCTCCAAATTATAGTAATCATGAAAAGATAGGGTTTTCTTCTGTCCTTTTCTCAATACGTATTTCAATGTTTAATACCGTAAAATAATACATGAAAATTCAAATTTTCACAAACTTCAAAACGCTACAGAATATTTACTACTGAATATTAATAAGATATTTTTTTACTAAAATTTTTCTTAAATTCTACTCTACAAAATAGCNGATATTTTTTTACTAAAATTTTTCTTAAATTCTACTCTACAAAATATCTGTCTTAGATTTTTTTTTACATTTTATTTAAAATTTAAAAATAATTAATTTTTTTAATAAAATGTAAAAAAATTAATTATTGAGATATAGCTATAGACCTAACGTATAACTATTATTTAAAAAAATCAGCTAAAAATATTAACTGGATCAAAAGTTATTTAAGTTGTCAGTGAGTGGTGGGCCATCCTGTATATAACTTCCGATAGTAGTATTTATCATCCTCTAAGACGTATATAATATTTTCATATCTACGACGACAACTATCTAAAGATCTTACGTGATAACACGGAACATTTCTTGATTAAATTACAATGTCATTTTCATCAACATTGGACTACTATATACTACTATGGNTAAATTACAATGTCATTTTCATCAACATTGGACTACTATATACTACTATGGATCAACATAGAACTATTATAACGTTTGTTTAAACCACAGCAGATGTTATCATTCCCAATTAAAACCAAACTATCATTATTTATATAAAAAGTGAAATACATAGGGCTGAAGATATTTAAAATTAATAACTGATTTTCAGTATTAACTTCAATACTGGTTTTATTGGATATGCTGAAAATTTCGATATTCCAGTTAAATCTATCGTTTTTAGTAATTTTTTATTAGTTTTTTACCCAACCAAAATTTTACCCAACCAAAACCCAACCCAACCAAAACCCAACAAAATGTAAAGTTTTTTACATTGTCACAATAATACCAATATCGTAAGTTCAAAGCAAAATACATTTTGTTTTTGAAGAAAAGACAATTAAAATTTCATGTAAATAGCAGTTGAAATAATATTTGTATAAGATTTTGCAGTAATATTTTTTATGTAGTCAATAAATTTAAGTATAAATAAAAATAAAGCACACGCAAATTTCATGAAAAAATCTGGTCTTTATTTTTTTTGCTTTATTTTTAGTTTTAAAATAATAAATTATATAATCCAAGAAAATATGAGTATACGGTGTAGACAGTTAAAAATAAAAATTATTTAAAAGTACATCATTTTTCTTCAGCTGATTTAAAAAAAGTGACCATTTGAAAATGCTAAATTGAGCTAACTTACTGAAAATTATAAAATTTCATTTATCATTGTCATAAACACATTTGGATAAAAAAATGATTTGATTATTGGAATAAGTGCTACCAGTTCATTACATGATAGCATGTACAGTTTATTGTTTTATATGAAACAATAGCGTTTATTGGTATATATTATAATAATGTTGTAAAATTTTCGAATATTTCGAAAAAGATGAATACTTTTATTTAAGAGCTTAAAAATTGGCTATTTTCTTTATTAAATTATCTCTAAATTTAATTTTAAATAATTATGATTAATTTTCATAGATATACCATTAAACATTTTTCGGCCTATTTTCGAAATATAAAATAAATTAAACTTTAAATTGCTATAACTCGTTTAAAATAAAATATTACAAAAATATTGTTTGATAAAAGAAATCTCAAATTTTCAAAACATTTTTTTTTTTTATATACTTAATAAATCTAGTGTCTGATAAAAATTTTTAAGGTCGATTTTTTTTGCTCCACATTAGTGCCTCAGTCACGTTGGTATTTTTAGTAACGAGGAGGCTGATCATTTTTCCAAACTTACCAACTTCATTACCCGTCGTCTAATCATCAAGATTCCTTCATCCGGCCTCCTTCATTAGACTATATCTCAAGCATGACAAGAATAGTAGTCTTCTCCTCTCTCCTTCATCGCATCTTGGTACAAATAAATTTCAACAACTATTCTTAGTCATCCTTGGTTTATAAACTTCTACTTCCACTGTTCTATATAATATCTATTTCACGGCTAAGACTTGGTCATAATCGCCTTCCTTTACATGTTTACAATATGTCTCTTAATAATTCTCCTTTTTGCATTAAATATGATAATGAAGTTTCTGCGATTTTTCCCATTTAATTTTTGAATGACGTGTTTGAGAAATGAATAGTTCCATTTTATTTAACTATTTATTTTGCTATAATGTCTTCCCAATTGATCGAATATTTTCAATTCAACCTCTCCCAAAGTAAATTCACTAGTTATTTCTTTTATTCATGCAGCTGGTTTTTAAATTTAACTACATTTATTGTAATTCCAATATTGTATCTCATCTTTTTTATGATTAAATTTTATCATACATATATTTATTAAAAACGAATTATACTTTTTTTTTAAACTAAATAGTTAATTCTTATTACTAGTTATTAACGTATATTATTACATTGTATTGAAAGCAATAAAAAAAAATTATTGTTTACTATCAAATCGCTAATTGTTTAAAAACTAATGTATAATAGAAATATTGCGATTTGGAATCAGCGTCCAAATTCTTCACAGAATTTACCTAAATATTATAAAAACAAAAAAATATATTTTTGATTATTTGATGTCTTGTGAAATTGGTATATTTNCAATATATTTTTGATTATTTGTTGTCTTGTGAAATTTGTATATTTTGCGATCTTATATACCTGATAGCAATTTTTTAATTAAAATATTATTTTAATAATCTATTATAAAAATAATATTACAAAAATCTTTGTTGTAATGTAAATTATTAGTTTGAATTTTGATTTCATATATAATATTTACTTTTAAATGAATATAATATCTTACAAGAACGTATTAATATAATTGAAGAAATAATATTATAAATTGTTTTTTATTTTCACAATATTTTAATGAAGTATTTTGATTTTCTTATATTATTATTATTTTAATGAAAAAATTACAGTTTAGAGTCATACCTGTGTGTGTGTATGTAAAAAATAAATTTACTGTACGTTTTTAAAGTTAATAAGTTTTGATTTATATTACGGTTTTTGATTTTACCATTATTCAATAAGATTCTTCTGAAGACTCTCGTATGTTATTTTGTGGTGAAATCAATAATTGTTTTAGACGGTTTAATGACTTTAGATAAAAATCTTTTTAAGTCAATATTAGTGATTATACAGATGATGTAACTCAATACTTTTCATTATCAGTATCATCACTGATCTAGTAATAATACATCGCAAAATTGATTTTGTCAAAATTTCAAAAGGTCGTTACTCTGTTACCTGCATAATAAAATTTCGAAAACAAAATATTCGGTATTATGTACAATTTTATAAAAACAAATTTTTTTTAACACAACCTATCTTATCCTCGAAAAATAGTATTATAAAAACATTTTTATAAGATTAACATAATATAATATAAAAATTACAATAAACAAAACAAACATAGTGTCTTAGTGCAGTTCNTAGTATTATAAAAACATTTTTATAAGATTAACATAATATAATATAAAAATTACAATAAACAAAACAAACATAGTGTCTTAGTCCAGTTCAATAGCACTATCACAACCATAATAATAGTACAAACGATTGGCTTTATTGACGTTTTATATGCGAAAGTATAAGCACATATTCTCGCGATTGTTGATATTGTATTTGCCGATAACAAAAACAAACAACCACTTGTATTTTTCATTTTTGTTAATTCGAACGAAATATAGTTAGTAACGTACACTATAACTGATATGTAAGTCAATACTTTGCACTTTCAGTACATCATTGATCTCGAAATAATATATTGCGAAATATTATTTTGTCAAGATTTCAAAAGATGCGTTACTCTAGTACCCGCAAAATGGAATTTCGAATATAAAATATTCGATATTATGTACTTTTCTATGTCTAATTTTAGCTTCGATGCGAAGCTGAAAAGGTTGTAGGGATTAACAAAGATGTTAAATAACATGTCACAATGAATGCGTTTATACAGGGTGGCCCACCAGTCACTGACAACTTAAATAACTTTTGATTCAGTTAATATTTTTAGCTGATTTTTTTTTTAAATAATAGTTATACGTTAGGTCTATAGCTATATCTCAATAATTAATTTTTTTACATTTTATTAAAAATATTAATTATTTTTAAATTTTAAATAAAATGTAAAAAAAAAATCTAAGATAGCTATTTTGTAGAGTAGAATTTAAGAAAAATTTTAGTAAAAAAATATCTTATTAATATTCAGTAGTAAATATTCTGTAGCGTTTTGAAGTTTG
>NW_026099572.1:31364813-31385588 GCF_025091365.1 Daktulosphaira vitifoliae | reverse complement strand
GTATTTGGAAGTACGATTAGATTACCTAATGAGTTTTTTATGCAGTCATCAGTGGCGACAGACCCTTGTTCCTTTGCTGAAACACTAAAGAAAACAATGGAAACCATACGCCCAGTGTCAACTTCAAACCACGGAAGTAAAAAAGTTTTTATATATAAAGATCTAGCATCCTGTTCACACGTTTTCGTTCGGGTCGACCGGGTCAAGAAACCGCTAGAACAACCATATGAAGGGCCGTACAAAATTGTTCAACGATACGAAAAAACCTTTAAATTATTAATTAGGCAAAAAGAATGTATCATATCAATAGACAGACTGAAGCCATGTTTCAACGAAAATGAAGATAATAACACAAATCTATCAATAACAACGAACCAGCACAACCAGAGAAATACAACTACAAGACCAACAATAATACAAACAAAACAAACCAAGTCAGGAAGAACCATCCGCCTCCCCGTAAGGTTTTTGTAAATTGTGAATTGTATCACTTTTATATTTGTATTTGTATTTTTATATTTGATATTTGTAACTATGTATGTTTAACGTAAAATTATCGTTTTCACTGGAAAGGGGGTAATGTAGGGATTAACAAAGATGTTAAATAACATGTCACAATGAATGCGTTTATATATGTTTATATGTTTTATCTTAAATGTACTGCAGTACGATATCACTCCGTGTATTATTTTTAGTATCGCGCTGTTCGTCAATCCAGTGACACTTTTTATTTGTACTTTTTTTTATGTATGTNTGACACTTTTTATTTGTACTTTTTTTTATGTATGTATACATCATATTTCATTATTAAAAATTATTAATTATTATAAATTTTAATTGTAGTATTTTTGTAATAAATATAAACACCAAAACACTACAAGGTATATGTTAAAAGGACGCAGTATTTCAGGAACATTTTCAAAAATTTGGTTGAAAAAGTTAGTTTTTGTAATAAAGTTTCTATTTTAAATCCCCCCCAGTGAGCAGGTTGTGTTAGATTTTCAAAAAAATTATATCAAATGAAAGATCTAAGGTTTTATTATAAAAAAATATTATTTTAATTTGTTAATATTTGAAAAAGTTATGGCAGTTTTATGTAAAAAAAACATCCTTATAGAAGGTGATTTTTATCGCAAATATTACATTTTTTTTTAAATTTTGACAACAATTTGCACATAATAGATAAGGTGTCGGGACAAATTTTAGCTTCGATGCGAAGCTGAGAAGGTATTAATTTTACCATGATGTGTTTTTTTTTTTTATGTCTGTTGCCACTTTTTCTCAGCTCTCACTGGACCGATTTCTTTTAACAATACGTCAAACAAATTAAAATAATTTTTTTTTATACTAAAACCTTAGATCTTTCCGTTTCATTTGATATAATTTTTTTGAAAATCTAACACTTAACCTGCTTATTGGGGGGGATTTAAAATAGCAACTCTTTTATAAAAACTAACTTTTTAAACTTAATTTTTGAAAATGTTGCGGAAATACTGCGTCCTTTAAACATATATCAAATTAAAGCTTATTTTATGTATTATAAAATGAAAAAAAAAAAAATTTGTCCCGACAAATCTATCTTCTATGCGAAAATGCCTACCGTATTCAAAAATATGCTATTATTGTGTTAATATTTTTGGTTATGTATTTTATTTTATTATAAGGGGATTACACTGATTTTCATAAATATTATATCAATCTAAATGACATAATATAAAAAATTAATCATATTTAAATTTTTTTGTTTTTTTGAAGTCGAGAAAAATAACTTTAAAATTTTAACTATCTAAATTTCTGTTTTTATTAAGTGACGAATGAGATGTACGGTTTTTGAGACGGTAACATTTGGATCTTTCACAACTTTGGCACAGAATTTTTTTTTTTTAATTCTTTTTGAGTTAAAAAAAAATGTTTAACTCATTTGATTTTTATCTCATTTAGATTCAATAACTTCAATAAATATCAAGGATTCCATTACTGTAGTCTCCTTTCGTGAGAAGAAATTCATATTAATATTATTTTACTATCTGATTTTTTTTTGTAGCTATCATTTGTTTTCTCAGCTCTCATTCGACCTACTTTTTTGAGAAATTTTTTTTTTTTATTAAACACTATCTACAGATTTGCATCGAAGCGTTTTTTATGATAGTGATTTTAATCACTGTCAGATATCATCACTGTGCTGGGTTTTGTTAAAATAAGTTTTTTTTTAATTAACCCCCTTATAATCGAAAAATATTTTATAATAACGTTAAAAAACATAAAAATACATTTTTGAAATGTACTTTGAGTTTGTAAATTTCTTTCTGCAAAGTGACATTTATGAAGAGGTTTTTATATACATTTAAAACCACCCCTATTCAGGTAGGGGTGTACAGATACGTGGAACGTGGAACATTCAAAATGGTGTTGTGATGATAGTCTCCTTAAATAACTTTCTACTCTTTAAGACCTTTGAATACTCTTATATTATTAATATTTATGAAATTTAAATAATTAAATATTCTTTTAGCTAATACAATTAGAATAAGATATTTTAATATTTATTTTTAAAATATTTCCTCTTAGTATCGATACCGAAAAAATTTTTTCAAATTATAACGTTAATAGTTTAAATTAGTTATAATTTATGATATTTGTTTATTAAAAATTTTTATATAATTATTTAAATATAAAAAATTTATTTTTAAAATTAAAAATAATTGGTTTAAGACAACTTCGTATATATGACACCTATTAATCAAAAGTTATGTTAATGTAATTATTTTAAACATTAAAAAATAATTTGTTAAGTAAACAATAATAATTTTAAGAAAATTATGCATTTATTTCTGAATCTATTAAAAAATTTAACTTTTTTAATAAGAATTTGAGTCCTTATATTTAAATAATTTTTTGTATAAATACTATAATTTTTCATTTATTCATTTATACATTAATATCTTATTACCTATTTAAAATTAATTAAATTTGAAACGGAAAATATTAAATGATGAATATTCAATTTATAATATTACTGTTTGCATATTGCATTATATCAACTTTTTGTGTCCCGATTATATTTAATGATGGACTATCAAAAACTGAAGATTCTCCAAAAGAACACGATGACATACCAAATAATAATGAAAATTCTCCAAAAGAACATGATGACATATTAAATAATAATGAAAATTCTCCAAAAGAACATGATGACATATTAAATAATAATGAAAATACTCCAAAAGAACACTATGAAATGCCAAATAATAATGAAGATACTCCTAAAGAACAAGTTGAAATGCCGGTAATTTAATAATTATATATAATAGATTATTATAGATATAACTAACTAAACGTTGACACAAAATTTCAACTTTTATACAAATTAAACACAATATTCATAATGTCAGACAATATTTAACAAAAAACCTTTTTATTAAGACTAAACGTTACTTAAAAAAAATAAGTATACGAACAGTTATAGTTAATTATCGTTCAAGTATTTAAAATGCAATAGTGTCACAAATTCCAATATCATTGATAATTTTTGTAACTGATAAAGGAATTGTACAATATTATTGTAAACTATTTGCACAATAATATGAAATTGTACAACAGTCTCTACTGCTTTGTCTTCTGCCCAATCAGAGAGCTTGATTTTTTTTTCTATTGTTCTCGGCTAAGTGAACTATCTGTTTTCATATAGTCTGTGGTAATATAGTAATATTTTACCATAAAAACAACGCTGCCGGTCTTACATAAGATTGCAGCTGAAACGCACGCATTTCACATAATGTATTAAAACTATTTTACTATTTAAAAAATTGCATTTTTAATAAAAAATATTTTTAAAAATTTAATATTAAGAATATACAATTAATTTTTTTATTTTAATTCATTTTAGTAAGTGGTGCAATCGTCCCGTCGTTCAAACCACCAGTCGCCACTGATTTTGATTACACAATAGACCAACTATTTTCTTGTTTAAAATTTTTATATGAATACTGTTAATAATTTCAACGCTGATTCTGAATTTGGCTTTAGATCTTTTCTATCAAATTTAGTTTTAGAGATAATTATCAATTAGTTATTAAGCAATAATTACACAGTAAAGTTATCATAAAAAATATAATTCTTATTTAACTTTTCTAAAATGATTTTATGATTAATAAGAGTTGTGCAAAATTTGAGACTGTTTCATCAAGTTATTACCATTTTTTGGTTTTTGAAAGTTGAATTTGATTGTAATTTTTCAAAAAATAAAAGCTGAACTTTTGAGTATACATTTTTTTTGGTTTGACTTTTTAAATTAGTTGTATGTTTCTTTATTTTTTTTTTAAATCTGCAGTTATATTTCATGAATCGTTTCACATTGAACTTCTTATGGTTTAAATGGGTCGTATGCTACGAGCTTGTATTAAAGATAATTTTGATTTTATTATGATAGCAAATCTAAAAATTTAATTATGAAATATAAAAAGATGTTTTTGCTAACAAATTATTAACCAAGTTGTACTTTAGAAAATACAAGAGTAATACAATATAGTAGATTTTTTACATTTTTTGAAAAAAAAAAATTTTTTTTCAGTAAATTAATAATATATAATTTTTAATAATATTTTCATACTTCTAAGGTATAATTAAAAAAACTCAAATTAATTTAAAAAAAAATGGCTCATAAATAAGAAGCGAAAAATTTGACTCAATTGTTTTACCAAATACAACTAAAATGTACAGATCATTTTTTAGGAAAACCATAATTTAAGTGTCATTCAAATTGTTTGGAATCGAGTAAAATCAATATTATTATTAGCAGATTCATATAATGATAATAAGATTGCTTTTAAAGACATGGTTGAAGTATGTCGAAAAGAATATGGGAAAGATATTAGTGATGACTATGAGGACATGAGTAATTATAATAAAATTTTTGTTTATAATTGATTTGGTAATGAATTAAGATATTTAATGTGAGTATAACTATTATTTATAAAACAGACTTATAAATAAAATAACAAAGAGCAAGTAATTATTAATATTAATTATGTTTTTATTAATTACTTGTGCTATCTCACTCTCATTAAAAATTATAATTAATATATTAAATACTAAATACATAAATTTGGAAGTGACTAATTTTATATTTGTAAACCAATTCAGGATCATTTTACAATAATGTCACATATAATAAAAACAAGTTAAAAAGAACATCCTCGTCTTTTGAGAATAACCTTAAAAACATTTACAAAAATTCCCTTAAAAAAGATTATTACAGTAATTTAAAATCACTACACGAGAACAAAAAATATAAGAAGTGTAAAATTTAGCTTAAGTGTTCCTTACATATTTTTATTGACTTAATGCAATTCAATGGAAGTAAGAAATTTTGACGATCACTAAGTATATAGAAATTTTTTTTTTATATTTTTGCATATTTAGAATATTCAGATTAATTTTAATATTTAAAAATATAATAGTTTATTGACTAAAAAATACATATTTCCATAATTTTCTACAATAATATTAGTTTAATTACTATTTCTAATTAATTTTAGTTTAATAAAAAAAAAATTGAAAATGTTCAATGACCAAATATTTAAGCCGTATTTAATCAAAAATTCGTCTATTTAAATGTGGGTCGTGAAATATGAAAATATATATATGAAAAAAAAACTAAGAATTAAACATAAAAATGTGATATATATAGTTGATTATTTTGAATAATATAATATATCGCCGACCTGGCCTCAAATAATCTTCCTGAAAACCCTTGCGTCACCTAAAAAGAAAATGGTGCTAACATAGACAAACAACACTTTTCAGTAATTGGCGTTCCATCACTGGAGGGATTTCCAACCATGTTTAACTGTGAATTGTAAATTAATTGTTAAGTTATCCTATATGCTTATTGTACGAATATAATGTACAGATTGTATATTTTCAAAAAAAAAAAAAATACAATATATTATATTGATTAATATAATATTTAATCAAACCTAAAGATTATTTATTAAAAATTTATGATTGAAAAATAATAATTTATTTTTTTTTGGTTGATAGTTGCATAATAATACAAACATCATAAATTCTCTAAAAATATTTGTGTCAGAAATCATTCTATGACTTCTTGTTTTTGCATTTTTATGGCATCTTAAGGTTTCATTCGTATTTCAATTACTAAAAATAATAAATCTTTCAAGAAAATACTCTAGATATCATCTAAACATTCTCAGTCAATAAACATTTTATATAATTACTGTATAATAATTTGGATGTCAAATATAAAATTGATTGCTTCTAAATATAACTCTAAAGTATTTTTATACACTAAAACAAAAAATTGAATAATTGGTAAACTTTTATTCCAGAAAAGTAGATTTTATCCCTATCTTCGTTTGATTTAATTATCTAAAGCTAAAGAGGAAGTGATCAATTTTATACTTGTTGGCCATTTCAGGACTATTTTATAATATTGTAGTATATAATGAATACAAGTTAAAAAGAACATTCTCATTTTTGAGAATATTCTCAAAAAAGATTATCATTGTAATTTTACATCACTAAACGAGAGCATAAAATGTAAAAAGTGTATAAACTAATTTTTGTTAACTAACTATGATTTTATATTTCGCATATTTGAATGATTGAAAATATTCAGCCTAATTTTCATATTTAAAAATATAATTGATTAATGACTAAAAATATATATACTTTCAAAATTTTCTCCAATTTTGCTGTAAAAAAGTATTAGTTAAATAAAAAAAAAATTGAAAATATTCAATAGCCAATTATTTATCCCAAATTGAAAAATTTTGATTAGTTTTTAAGGAAATTAATTTAAATAATATTTTATAACTTTTTTATGACATACTATGACTATACTTTAATATATTTATAATACATAATAGCATCATATTTCAAACTTTTTAACAACTTAAAATTCATATATTTCGTTCGTTAGGCCCGGAAAAATTTTCTAAATAAGTACCTTAATTAAAAAATTAAGTTAAAAATAACTATTTTATAGAAACCAAATAATATTTATAGTTACGAAAATTTTAAATTATATAAATTATTTTTAGGCAGACTTATTTCATGAAATAGCATTGTAAACTACAAGAAGATATCCAAATTGATTAAATTTATCCGTTAAAGCACATTTTTATACAATAATTTCACATTCTTATACATATTATTAAATTTTTTAATAATAACTATTATTTAAAGTTATTTAAATTCATAATCTAAATAATAGTTATAGATGTAGTGAATACGTAATTAATATTAATTCTTAAAACTAATATCTTACCAACTGTAGAAATTGAAAAATTAAGAAAATAATTTAATTTTACAAAAATGTTTAATTTATGTTCAATTAGAAGATACAGAAATCACAATGGATTTTGCAATGACATTATTTTATGATGGATATGGTGAACATTTAAAAAAATTAACTATAGATTTGGGAAGATTAGCAAATAAGGATGGATATATTCCTACATTATTTGTACGAATTTTGTTTTATCATTATAAATTAGATTCCCATATATTAAACGAAATTTTACAAAGTTTGGATACAAAAGATAATTTAGTAGAAGGTAATTTTTTTAATTGTGAATAAGAATTATTTTCTAGATTTTACAACTAAAATAAAAGTTAGACATTTAAAAATATTTTTAATCCAAGAAACATGCCTAAATGTCATTTTATATTTGATTTACTCAAAACAATGTATAGAATACTTAAATATATCTTTATAAAATCAATGATTTTTCAATATATATTTCAAATATTCCTTCCGTGAAAGTTATGTGAAAGTATCAACATTTGTGTTAATTTAAATAATCCGATATTAAGCGAAAAAAAATTAAACAGCTATTTTGATTTCATCGTTTTACAAATATTCATTTAATAATTGTATTATTTGTTCTTTAAAAAAAAAACATATATATAGAGTGATTTATTAGTCACAGTACCTCCTTTTTTTTTTTAATATATATATTTTTTTAACGTATATATTAAAATCTTTTTTTTTTTTTTACGAGTCATAATAAATGTTAAGTTTGTTGTAGTAAAAAATTATTCATAAGGGTAGTCTTTTGGAGGAACTTTAAAAGATTAATGGGAACCTATAAATATTATTTTACTATTAAATGGAGAACAGTCTAAATAAAATTTTGACTAGTCAATAACCAGTTTTGTATGATTTTTATCATTATATATTATATTTTTTGAGTTGTTATAGTTTTTACTTATAATCGAAAGGAATGCACAACATAAAAAAAATTCTTAATTGTTCGATATGGTAAAAATAGAGAATCGCTAATCAGTACCGTGCTTCATGCCAGTATTAAATCTTCAAATGCTAATTTTCAAAACTATCCCTTTCCAAAAAAAAATCACTTTTTAAATTATTTTCGTTATACTTTTTTACTCTTTTTAAAGTATAGGGTGAGTATTGTATTGTTATGAGAGTGAATAAAATTTATAGATGCAGTTAAAAAGTAAATAATATTAATTCTTAAAACTAAACTTGTAACAATATTCAAATTTAGAATATGGATCAATAATTTGGAGCCCACACCAGGATTACCAAATTCAAAAATTAGAACACATTCAAAATCGCTTTTTACGGATGTTAGCATATAAGACAAATAGAATCGATCAAACATTAAAATCTGTAGCAATAGATTTTAATATTGAAACGCTAGAATTTAGAAGGCAATTTAATGATTTGAACTGGCTGTATAAATTGTTAAATTCTAATATTGATTGTCCTGAGGTTTTATCCCTAATTTCTTTCAACGTCCCGAAATTCTAATTAAGGTCTACTTATACATTCTATGTTCCTACATTCAAGCGTAACTACTGTATCTTCACACTGCTAAACCGGATGTTGTCATTAGCTAATAAAATCGAAAACTTTGATTTCTTTTTCCATAAGCCCCATAAAATGAAAAATTGTTTAAGGGAATATTGTATTTAGTGCATCGATTTCATATTAATAAACTCTAATTAGAACTATGTACTATCTGTATATGCTTTTTTTTTGGTTGTATGTTATTTTCATATATTGTTATTATCTATTCTTATACTTTTGTTAAACCTATATGTATACTCTTTTGTGTTCATTTTGTCTGTACTTTATGCCTAATAGGCGTTTATTATTCAAATATAAATAAAAATATTACACAATAAATAATCAAAAAAACTCATTTAATTACACTAATACATGCTATATTCAATTAGAAAATGATGAAATATCAATAAATTTTGCAAGAAAATTATTGTTTGAAGATTATGGGGATCAAGTTAAGCAAACAGCTGACTTTGTGAAATTTTCATCAATAAAAGATCATATTTCTGCGGTAGAACTAAGTACACTACTTCTATTATGTAACTTCGGTGACAAAATGCAGAACGAGCTTCTTGGTATAATGGCAAAAGTAAACGATGAATATATTAAACATGAAGGTAATTTTTTATATTAAAAATAAAACTTTTGTTTTAGACTATCAACCTAACAACTAAAATAAAAGTTAGACATTTAAAAACAAATATGTTCCAAACAAATTCCTTAATTTTATTTGCTCAAAAAAAAAAAAAAAAAATAGAGAGTATTTAATTATAATATTATTATAAAAATAAATTAATTTTCGATAAATATTTCAATTATTTTTTCCAATAAAGTTGTGTAAAAGTATGAACTTTCTTTTTCATTAAGGAAAGCCATTAAGTAAAAACAATTTAAAAAGATATTTTGATTTCACCGTTTCGCAAATATTCGTTTAATCTTTTTAATTCTTTCTTCAAAAAAAAAAAATCACCTTTTATATACAGAGTTATTATTTGAGCATAGTACCACCCCCATATTTTTATTAAATAATTAAGTATGCAGATGTTTGCTACAGTTAAATTGGTTTTATAATTGGGAAAAAATCAAAATACACAAAAATAAACTTATATAAAATCATATTCTTCTTGAAAATATGAGTTTAATAATATCTAAAATTTCATTAATTAAAAAAATGTCACTTACAAGTTATTGTCAAATCAGTAATGATATGTGTTTTAATTTACAGTGTAATTTTTTAAAAGTACTGCCCTCCATTTTTTTGTTAAATAATGATTTATTTATCATATACACAGATTAAAAATTTACTTATTATATTGAACCATGAAAAATGAAAAGTTTATTTTAATTAAATTAATGTGAACATATTAATTAAATGGAGAACAGTCTAAATAAAATTTTGACTAGTCAATAACCAGTTTTGTATGATTTCTATCATTATATATTATATTTTTTGAGTTGTTATAGTTTTTACTTATAATCGAAAGGAATGCACAACATAAAAAAATTCTTATTTGTTCGATATGGTAACAATAGAGAATCGCTAATCAGTACCATGCTCTTCACCAGTACTAAATCTTCAAATGCTATTTTTCAAAACTATCCCTTTCTAAAAAAAAAATCACTTTTTAAAATATTTTCGTTATATATTTTTACTCTTTAAAAGTATAGGGTGAGTATTGTATTGTTATGAGGGTTACATTTTAATTTAAAGTCTCCCTGAAGAATATTTTTAATCGTAATAAGTTATTATACATATGTTTTTGAAATTTTGTTTTGGGTGGGATATGCATAAGAATTATTTCTTTACTAAAATACATTTTAATATAAATCGTCTATAAGACGAAAATGTATAATGATAATATATTAATATATATGACGAATATAATTTTTATTTTGGTCATCGAATTTATATCAATCATAAACCTCAATTTAGTTCTTCCAAATATCAGAATAAATATTTTATTACTACTTACATTAATCAGCCTCGGAACTTATATTTTAAATATAAGAAGAACCTGATCTCGAACCTATAAAAAATGTTGGTTTCAGTTCATGATTATCACGTTGATAATCAATATATTTTTACTTTTATAAAAATGTTTTGTATCTCAATATTTTTTATACAATGTTAAAAGAAATATTTATATTAGTAGAAAGAAAATAATAATTTTTTTTTTCAGATTTGGTTAAACATTTAATGTGATGTGCATTACTGTATTTCAATGTAAAGATCTATTAATTGACTACTAATGGAGTATTTGCTGTTTTAATTATTATTGTTTAATAAATTTCTTGTGACTACACAACATAACAAATATTTTTCTTTTTAACTTACATTTTTATATAATTTTGCTCACTTAAAATTAATCCATTGTCAGAGGTACACAATTTATATTCATGGATCTTGGTCAAAACCAAAAATCGAAAGCAACTCGACGTCTGCTTAACTATATGTTGTCCCCGTCTCCTTGAAAGAGTTATTATTACCCAAAGGAAAAACAAATAATAGTGTACTTTAATCTCTGTCTTGAGATTATATAATTAAGAGAAACAGCTATTTTATGTTAACTACAAAGTGATGTGATGTGTAATATAGTTAATAATTATAAGTAAATATAGTTGTTAAAATTAAGTTAATCTTCCTCTCTAAAAGCTATGGCATATATTAGAGAGAACTGGAAAAACTGCAATGGAATTGAACTCCGGTACCTACGAAACGAAGCATGATGCTTTACTGACTGAGTTATAAAGTCTTCCTCAATTAATTGATGTGTTATTCCCAATAAATTTTTAGTTTGGATACGAAGCTAAGTAGGTATTGGTTTTACCTGGATGTACGTTCTTTTTAGGACAGTCCATGAAAATTCTCAGCTCTCACTGGACTGATTTTAATTATCAATACGTCATAAAAACAAAATTTTAATCTAATTGAAGCTATTAGTGTTGAAAATTTGAAAAAATCCCTTGTTTTTAGAAATCAAAAAATATATCTTAAAATTATAATTCCGTAAAAAATGTTATTTTTCTGCATTTCAAAACTGGTGTAACTTATAGCTTCGATGCGAAGCTTAAAATGGTAAATAACGCCGAAGAAGAAAGTAGTAGCCACGACTCAGATTGATTTTTTTTTAATAATAATAAATTCTCAGAGTAATAAAAAAACGTACAGAGGAAAAATTAATTTTATAATGTAATAATTTTAAAAGATAAGTTTTAAAATAAATTTTTACTTAATTTTAATTTCAATGCGAAGCTGAGAAGGTATTAGTTTTACTATGATATATTTTTTTTTGTGTCTGTTACCACTTTTAGTCAGCTCTCACCAAGCCGATTTCTTTCAACGATACGTCAAAAGATTACTAATCGTATTAGTCAAAATCATTACCTTCATAAATTGAAAAAATTTCCCTCATTCCTCGTAAGTGGGGGAAATCTACAAATAAATTACTAATTTAAAAATTGCTAAATTTTTTCAATTTTTTCAATTTTTTTCAACTTATTTTTATTAAAATATACTTATTGATTATTCATACGTAACCTAATTATCAAACATAAATATTTGTTGTATTAATTAGAAAGATTTTGTTATTATTTAGGCCATGTATTTTAAAATTAAACACTATCTACAGATTTTCATCAAAGCCTTTTTTTTGATAGTGAATTTAATCACTGTCCGATTTAATCTATACTAGACCTAACTATGCCACATCCCCACTGTGCCGCGACCCCCTGCGCTGGTTTTTTTAAACTCTTATTCCTATGAAATTTTAATAGAGTATACTAATGAAAATAGAGTATGCTTTATCTGAAAATCTGATGTAAAAAATAAATACGGGAATTTATTTATTTAATAGGCCACCCATGTACATTTTATTTTTCATATTAATCCTTAAAATTGTTCGATTATGTGAAATTGGCCGTCAAAGCCAAAAAAATACAATATTATCAATTTTTGAAAATGTTCCAGGACGTGCACGTTCATAAATCATATATTAAGTTAAAACTTTTAAAAAGTGCCTTGTGATGAAAAAAAGTAAAACTTCTCGACATTATTATTTTTTTTAAGTATATTTTACTTTTAAGTCAACAATAGCGAAATTTCAATAAAAATTCGTCATTTTTTTCATTTTGCTATAACTCTTTCAAAAATACACTGATTATAATGCAATTGTTAAATTAATCACTATTTACAGATTTGCATCGAAGACATTTTTATAATAGTGACGGTAATCATTGTCAGATATCATTTATACTTGTTCTCATTGTACCGAAACACTATTGTGCTGGGTTTTTTCATCGTGAAAAAAAAATTAATAAAAAAAATGTATATAAAATCTTGCACATTTCAAGTCAGAACGCAGTATTGTGGAGGTCCGCTAAAGTGGACTAAAGAGTATAGAATCTGTACTATAGATTGATATTCGACTCTGTTTAACATCACTATCGTAAATACTTATATAAGGATTCTTTTTTTTTAATTTTTAAATACAATATGTTCATATAGATTTAATTCGATTTCTTACTAGCATAGTAATCATCGTAATCAGTCCAGTGAAAGCGTAGTAATACTATGGGCAGACATAGAAAAGAAGCTGATTAGTCTAAAATCGATAACACATAAATTTTAAACGGAAGATTAAATGTACATTTTACATTTTAAACTAATTTGATGACGATTATAATCATCATCATAATAATAATGTTTTTAATAAAAATTACAATTTTTACTGACCCATTCATTAAGAGTGATTGGGATTTATTTCTAATTTTTATAAAAATGAGTATAAAATACTTTAACAAAAACATAATTAAAGGGGATAAAGCGGTAGATACCATCAAAGTAAATTACATGGCGATAATACAATTTTTTTCCTTATAAACAAGGTGATAAAAATATTTCCTATGAATACCCTCCGACAGAACAAATCCCTAGTATGTCTAAGTACTTCAATCATAGTTCCATTTTATTTTCCGAAACTCTTTTAATTAACATTATTCTCTCGCTTGTTACATTTTTTTTTATTGTTTCTTTATCTGTATTTATGTAAGTAATCGTAGTTCAGTAGAAAATACTTTTTAAATAAGTAGTCTAATATTCGCACACTGTCCTTTCTACATTTTTTAATTTAAAGGTCTAAGTAATATTAAACCACTCTTGAGTTTTGTAAAAAGAACTATAAGGTATAAGTTCACATATTCAGCAAAATTGGATGTTCAATTAATTAAAGTCAGTTGTTCGCGCTTGTTAATATGATAGGAAGCGATAACAATAATAATGATGGTCAATGTAATAGACAGCAATGTTTAATCTAAGCACTCACGCGGACAAATCGCCGGCTTATAAGTAAATTTATAATAAACACGATACAGTCCACTATTTAATATTTGAATTTACGAATTATTTATTTATTATATTTATTAAACCATTTGGCAACATTTGGTCCATCGTGCCGCATCCATTAATTAGTTTATAATTTGATTTTGTAAGTTTGTCATCGCCGTGCTCGTCGTCGTATGTTTGTTTCGATTAAGTGCGTTTCGTATTTTTATTTTTTATTTATCGTATATCAATTTAGGATTCGTAATTAGTTTGAGGTTTGTTAAAGAATAGACTCGTTAGTTTTAATTCTCATCACGTGCTGTTACTGGTGTTGCGGTAAAAATGTCCAGAAGTCTTGCAATGTGTGCTATTATAGGAACATCATTGTTTTTTTTATTCGAAAGCCTATATAGTTCATTTAATACAATAGAGTGCTATTATAATCTCGTTATTCGATTGACGATCTGTATAGATATCAACCGTTATGGCAGATCAAGTACAGCTGAATATTCATCGCGGCCAATACAAACGCCAACTATCTGGATTTGTACCATTTGTTGATAGAAAGAGTGGTGAAGAAAACATTGATACCAGTCAAATAATACTGTGACGAGATAGGATATTGGAGGTCTGGCAAGATTGCGATTAGTTCAAGCTGAAATGGAAGAACTTACTGCGATTACTAATAAAACGAAAAAGTTTAGAGACGAGATGGAAAATATTTATTTTGGCGTTCTATCAGAATGCGAAAAACTAATAAAGAAATTTTGTTTTAAATATCAACATCAGTGATAGTTCTCCTTCCGTTGAAAATGGTGTTTCAAAAGAAGAAGTAGTTTTGAGTGACATATCAGGAGCCAATGCAGTTGGGTTGGCTATTAACGTCAAACTACCAAAGGGCAGTTGGGTTTGAGTGGGCGTTATAGACATAGTTTTCGATACTATCACTTTTGTTTTATTTATATTATTAATAACTAAACTTATTTTGTTCAACGATTTGTCTATCGTCAATTGTCATCATAGCTAACCATCTCCGTGCCACTTGGACATACCTATTAACCAACTGTGCTAGGATTCAGGTCAGTTGTATTGTACAATACATAAAACTTATATTTATTGAACATTTAAAATATAACTTTCCTTTGTCGTTGACATAAAACAATAGTTTAACTTTATTATATAATATCTGACTAATAACTTAGGTACACGGTTGCCTGTCTCCTCCTCTCAGGTAATTAAAACAATATTTAAGGAGATTGGGACAATATCTGGACAAACGTTCGGTAGCTTCCGATTCATGATTTCGACTAAGATCACTAAGTATTAAACGGACACCTAACACATTTTTATACCCACACAGAATAACATTTGTATGGGTATAAAAATTCTCTCAAAAATCACTTGTAATTAACATGATAATATTATTACTAATGTATCAAGTATTGTTATCAATAGGACAAAAAAAAAATGTATAATTTTTATGTCATTATGTTAAAGATGTCATACAGGTACGCTTAATTCTTATCGTAGTACGGTTATCGCCTGTATAAATGAAATGCATAGGCACAATAGTGCTTTGGTTAATCATTAAATGTATAAAGATTTCTTAACCCTTAATCAGTCGCGTGGGGGTCTAGCATACCCCCACATAAATAAAAACGGATGCATTATATTGCATAAAAGGTGTACATAGATATAAATTTAGAAAATGGTTTTTATAGTAATATTGAATCGATTTTCATAATATATACCTTCGAAAAAAAAATGTATGACTTAAAATATCCATCAAAGTTGAAATGGGTCATATTGACCTCCACGCGACTTGTAACGTTATAATTTTTTTTTGGACTTGTATTTTTTTCAAAATATCATTTTATCGTAAATGCAATGTTATAATTGATATAATATTGTGAAATTGGGATTATGTGGATCTGCCACCGACTGTGCAATTAAGTTTTAAAGTAAATAATCTATTGAGAATTTCCACTACTCGATTCCAACAAAACGTGTAATAAATACATTGCGTATAATAAACAGTATGCAAAGATTGTAGGGAGAAAAATCAATGTTCAACAGATTCAGAATAATTGTATATGCTCATATCATAATAACTATATGTATTGTAGTATTAATAATAAAAAAATTCAATTCAGAAAAATGATTATACAAATGTTAATACACATAAAATTAATAAATATAAGCCGTCTTTAAGATTAATGAAATATGAGAAAAATTAATTAAAATACATTTTGTAATAGTAAAATCTTTTGTTTACCGCCTTAAAAATAAGATTTTGCAGTTAAAATAATTTTTTTACAAACCAAAAGTTTTTAAAGAAATTTTGAAAATTAAGTTTTTTTTTCTCGTAATATAATTTTTCTAATGCACATAATTTTGTAATCTATTTATTTTTTAATTTTTATTATTGAATTTTAACNTCTATTTATTTTTTAATTTTTATTATTGAATTTTAACTTCGATGCGAAGCGGAGAAGGTATTAATTTTACTATGATGTGTTTTTTTTTTATGTCTGTTACCACTTTTTCTCAGCTCTCACTGGACCGATTTCTTTTAACAATACGTCAAAAGATCACAAATCGTATCTAGTTGAAGACATTACCCTTAAAAATTGAAAAAAATTCCCTCGTTCCCCGTAAATGGGGGAAACATCCAAAAAAATTACAAATTTATAAAACGCTAATTTTCGAAATTTTTTCACCTTTTTTTTTTTAAACTTTGATAACATTTTCAAAAATCAACATAATTTTTTTTTATACTAAAATCTTAGATATTTACCTTTCATTTGATATCGTTTTTTTGAAAATCTATCACTTAACCTGCCCATTGGGGAGATTTAAAATAGCAACTTTTTTACAAAAATTAATTTTTTCAACTTAATTTTTGAAAATGTTCCGGAAATACTGCGTCCTTTAAGCATATATCAAATTAAAGCTTATTTTATGTACTATAAAATGAAAAAAAAAATTTGTCCCAACATCTTATCTTCTATGAGAAGATGGCTGTTGAAAATTAAAAAAAAATGTAATGTTTACGATAAAAATTACCTTTTATCGGGATGTTTTTTGTACTTATAACTGCCATAACTTTTTCAAAAATGAACAAATAAAAATAATATTATTTTGTATTGAACCCTTAGATATTTCCTTTTCATTTGATATAATTTTTTTTGAAAATCTAACACTTAACCTGCTCATTGGGGGGGATTTAAAATAGCAACTCTTTTATAAAAACTAACTTTTTAAACTTAATTTTTGAAAATGTTCCGGAAATACTGCGTCCTTTAAACATATTTCAAATTAAAGCTTATTTTATGTACTATAAAATGAAAAAAAATTTGTCCCGACGATCTATCTTCTATGCGAAAATGGCTACCGTATTCAAAAATATGCTATTTTTCTATTAAAATTCTAGGTTTTGTATTTTATTTTATTTTAAAATATCTTATTAGGAGAATACACAGACTTTCATGAATATTATATAATTTAATTCACATAGAATAAAGTTCATAAGACATAAGAAATTAAACTTATTAAATTTGTTTTACTTTTTTAAAATTGAAAAAGTAATTTTTAAATTTGAGTTAGCTTAAATAGCCAATTTTTTCATGTCACGAAAGCAACGAACAGTTGTCGAGACGGTTACACTTGTGTTTTACATGCCATATCTTATACATCTTATACATTATGAGGTTCAAATCCATCGGTGGCCAATAAAATTTTGCATTTTTTTTTATTTTGAATAAAATGTTCAAATCATTTGATATTTATCTCATTTAGATTAAACAACTTCAATAAATATCAAGGATTCCATTACTATAGTCTCCTCTCGTGAGAAGAAATTCATATTAATATTATTTTACTATGTGGTTTTTTTTTGTAGCTATCATTTATTTTCTCAGCTCTCATTTGGCCTACTTTTTTAACAAATTTTTTTTTTAAATTAAACACTATCTACAGATTTGCATCGAAGCGTTTTTTATGATAGTGATTTTAATCACTGTCAGATATCATCTATACTGGACCCAACTATGCCACGACTCCACTATGCCGTCACCCCATTGTGCTGGGTCTTTTTTTTAAAACCTAAATAAAATATTAACCAATATAAATCATGAAATTTATATAGTCTTCAATACTCGAGGACTTTGATGGATTCTAAATTTAGAATAAATATATTAAAATTAATTTTTAACGTAATAAGTATTTGGTGTTTTTATAATTTATGAAATAATATCCCCTGTGGGTGGGGGACAGAATACACCCACGGCAGTCCATGCCCGTCGTAAAAGTCGACCAAAATGGACCTAACAATGGGCAGCAACATTGTTAGTATCAAGTATAGATTTATCTATACTTGAATAGCATCCCTTATTAATAAGAGATGTCATTGCGATGCAGAAGGCAACGGGAAACCACTGCATTAATTTTCCCAAACATCAAGCAATGAAGGTCAACCATATGAATGATATAAAACGAGACGATGGGATTCGGAACCCGGAGTCCGGCAGGGGGAGACAGAGCATGGCTTCTCAGGTCGTCAGCCAGCGAAATCCATGCCAAAGCACAAGACAAAACATTGAAAATGAAATCAAAAATAAAACAATTCCAACTAAAATAGGAACGTGGAACGTGAAAACGTTGTTAAGACCAGGAAGATTTGAAGAACTTAAACAACAAATGACACTTAAACAGCTTGATATTTTAGGAGTGTATGAAACTAGATGGGGTGACAACGGAGATTTCTGGAGTGATAATTTTCGAATGATACATAGTGGAGATAAACAAGGGAAAAACGGTGTTGGAATACTATTAAACAAAGATTTTTTGTTTTTGNATATGAGTTGACAGCATACATTCTATTCGAGGGCATCTGGACGGATTAACCGTCCTTTTAGTAGCTGATTTTTTAATAAATAATAAAAATAATTTAAATTCAAATAATTAATTCCCCAACAATTTCAGTTATATCCAATGTTTCAACTTGACTAAGTACCAAATACTAATTTATTACTAGATATTATTATTATAGATTTTATATAACACAAAGAACTATATAACGTGATCTATAAAATTTTTCATGGTTATGAATAAATTATTAACACTTAAAATACTATACTACTTTTTTAATTCACATACAATTTTCTATTTAATAATCTTAATTTCAAATTTGAAGTTGAGTTATAAGTTATGGTAACAAATAAACCTTTTTTTTTATTATAAACTTTCAAAAAATTAACTTTAAAGACCAAAAAATAGGTTAAAAATTATAATTTGCACTGATTATTTTTAACATATTAAATACGTTAAGTAATAATTATTTATGGCATAATTATTAATATTTTGCGCAAAGCATTTGAATAAATGTTGCAATAATTATATTGATTACATATTAAATATAAAAACTCCATACGCAAAATATTATTATAGTTCCGGAACAAATGGCCGGAACGATTTTTACTAATAGTTCCGTTCCGGAGCAAATAGTCGGAACGAATTTAAATAATAGTTCCGTTCCGGAAAAAATGACCGGAACGTTAGTTAGCAAAAGTTCCGTTCCGAGTTTGCTCCGGAACGGAACGAAATTTCACGTTCCGGAACAATATTTTTGTTCCGTTCCGAATCCCTGATAACAATTATCATAATACCTATGAGAAAAATAATATTCTTCGGTTTTCAACGAAAATAACTTTACATTTGATTAGGCTCCGCCTAGCTGGGACTCCGTCCAGGACCCTATGAGCCGTCATCATTAGTAGGCCACTGATTCCGGTAGGGGTACTCGGCTAAGCCGGTCACGATAAGTATTTTGGAGAAAAAATCTTACAACAGAATCAGTGTAACAAAAATATCATATCATATCATAAAATATGTTTATAAAATATAGTGCTATGTGCAAATGCAAAATAGTTTTTTAATAAAAATACATATTACACTGTATAATTAAGGTTCAGAATAAACGTATGAACAGAAATAAGTCGATGCGCATAATAAAACCATGCGCGTAGACTTTAAAAAAAGAAAAAGCTCGTAAAACGATGAAAAATTAACTGATTGAATTGATTTTTTTATTGTATCTCAGAAATATCATTGAAAGGGTCTGATAAAAACTNAAAAAGAAAAAGCTCGTAAAACGATGAAAAATTAACTGATTGAATTGATTTTTTTATTGTATCTCAGAAATATCATTGAAAGTAATAAAAATTTCAAACCTTAAGTCGTAAAACGCTGGCATCAGCGGATGTTTTTCTCGTAAACGGTCAATATTTTAAAACGCTTGCGGGTGAGCGGCAAAAATTTTCGACCTTCGCCAATAATTTTCCCAGAGTCTGGTGACCGAGTACTTTTGTTGAAAAAAAATTTTAAAAATCTGACCACGCTAAGTAATTTTTCCAGAAAAGCGTTTTTTTCCTTGTTTTTATTATTATAAATAAGATTATATTGTTGTAAAAAGTGGGATGGTATAGTCGACTCACGGTCATGCAGTAGTGCCTGATGTGTAATGTTTTGAAAAAAATATTATAGTGAAACCAACTTAAAAACAAGCAAAATCTTATTTTTTCAATAAATTTTTATCGTGAATATTTTTTTTTTTTTT
>NW_026099572.1:31363103-31364198 GCF_025091365.1 Daktulosphaira vitifoliae | reverse complement strand
CTAAAATCTACCCTTAGGAATAATTTTTTTTTAAATAGATTTTACATTATTTATGGTTTATAAAAATAGAAAAGATTTTAATTTATGCATTCTTATAAAAAAAACATTATTTAATAAAAAAAATGGGGGTACTATGATTAATAAATCACATTGTATAAACAATGTAATTTTTTTTTTTTTAAGGAACGAAAATTTGCAAAACGATGAAATCAAAAAAGCTGTATAAATTCATTTGATTTAATTTCGGCTCTTATTAATGAAAACGAAAGTTCATACTTTTACATAACTCTTCTGTAAGTAATGTATGAAATGTATATTGAAAATTCATTGATTTTTATAATGATATATTTAAGTACTCTTTATATTGTTTTTAGTAAATCAAATGTAAAATGAGATTTAGACATGTTTCTTGGAATATATATATTTAAATGTCTAATTTTAATTTAGTTGTAAAGTTGTTAGTCGAAAACATTAATATTATTTACAATTAAAAAAGTTACCTTCCAATTTAAGTAATTCATCGGGATTCCTACTCAATTTATGTAGAGTTTTCTCCATTATTTCGAAATCTAACTTATATATAATAAATATTAATTGTGCTTTTCACAAATTAATATATCCATTATATGCACAATTTCGCAAAACATCAGCTAATTTATTCATTTTTTCAACTTCCGATTCATGATATAATGCCATTGCATCTTGTATTGTCATTGAACTATTTTCTAATCGTATATAAATTAAACATGTATTACTATAATTAAATGATTTTCTTAATTGTTCATTGTATACAGTTTGTAAGGTATTAGTTTTAAAAATTAATATTATTTACATTTACACTACATCTGTTCGGTCGTATCAAAGAGAGTTCGGTTATCAACGTAATGAGCATGACCTGTCTTAACCAGTATTAATATTGGGGTAGTGTATGTGAGGGCTCTCCTACTCGTAATGTCGTATGCTCCGGATTTGTGTAGCTACATTTTTACTATGCATTATTATGCATTTTATTTTTATGACACTGTTATGTTGTTTTGACGTCTGGTAAGTTGTGTCGCATTTGATGTCGGATCACTATTCGACTTGCTTATTTTG
>NW_026099572.1:31314340-31363003 GCF_025091365.1 Daktulosphaira vitifoliae | reverse complement strand
AACTTTTAGCTCAATTAGCAATATTGAAATTGACATCATTAAATAGAAATATTTATGAGTATCAAAAAAATTGTATCGTTAGATTAATATGCAGTCAGAAAGTTTTATAAATACTATTTAGAANATCGTTATATTAATATGCAGTCAGAAAGTTTTATAAATACTATTTAGAGTAAATTTTCAGAATAGCTCAATATTTTTTTTGCATTTTTATCTTAATAGATAACTTAAATAGAAGTTATAGTATTCATTTCCTAATAACTTTTGGTGTTTAAAAGGATTCTACAATTGAAATATTCAGAATTTAATTAATTTTAATGATTTACTTTAACTAAATGAATCAATCAAAACAATGTTGTTAAAAAAATTTACTCAATTGAGCGTATTATAAAATTTGATTATAATTGTAAAAATCCATTGTTAATTCAGGAGAAACTAACAATAATTTTTTTTAGAAATGATTTCTATAGCAACATGTTACCAACAAATTTGGAATATTATAGTCTAGTTAGCACACACAAATAGAGTAAAAAATTATTAAATTACAAAGTAAAATGATTTAATTTTGTGTTTGAAACCTAACTNAAAATGATTTAATTTTGTGTTTGAAACCTAACTTATCAAATTATCATATCAAACTTGATTCGTCAATAAATATTTTGAAAACATTAGAAATGAATGATTTTAATTGTCTGTATGGAGAACATATGTCCATTTTTACCACGAAGATCCAAAGTCCAAAGGTCAAATTTTTTTTTTCAAAATAAAGTGTATTACATAATCTTTAATTTAAGGTATATATATAAGTGTCAGTCTTTCCGGAACATTATCAAAAATTAAGTTGAAAAAGTTACCATTTTGAAACACTTCCTATGGGCTGGTAAAGGGTCAAATATTCACAAAAATATATAAAACGATAGGTAAAAACCTAAGGTACCTATAAAAAAATATATATATAATAATTTGGTTATTTTTAAAAAAGTTATGGCAATTTTAAATAAAAAAAAAATTTTTAAAAGTCTAAAATTAGAGAATTTATATTTGTAATCTTTTGGAGGATTTCCCCATTTACGAGGAACGAGAGAGTTTTTTTCTAATTTTGAGGGTAATGTCTTCGACTAGATACGATTTGTGATCTTTTGACATATTTTTCATCAAAATCGATCCAGCGAAAGCTGATATTGAGCGTATAAAGAAACAAAAAAAAAATACCTTCTCAGCTTCGCATTGAAGCTAAAAGAGATCGAGATGGTTAAACTTATCTCTTAAAGCACAACAAAATTAAATTTTGACCTATTATTTGATTTTTTTTTTAATCATTATCTAAATAATAGTTAAGTTGTTGTATGACGCGAAATACTCGGATAACCACTCGCCCTTTTAAATCGCGTCTCTACCGGTTCCTTTTAAATTAAATAAAAAAAGAATAAAATAAAAATACATTTTTGTGTACTGTAATTTATATTCCCCTATTAATATTATCCAATACAATAATAACAATAATTTATACCTTAAACCTATGGTTAGTAATTTACACTTAAACAAATAATAAAATATAACAACGTAAAATATTCTTAGCAATTAATATTTAGACAAAAACATAAAATATAATTTGACCTGCGCTTTCTCGTACCAAGATGAAAAGTGTTTCAATGTGTCAATTATTACAGCCCAGCCCGACGAAATCAGCTGTAAAATATATACTTCTGTTGCTGAAGAACGGAATACTAATACGCACCGTTTTGTCCATTAATTCGTATAAACCAACGTACATAAAGTGAATTTAACACATAAAACACCAAAATAAGCAAATCGAATAGTGATCCGACATCAACTGCGACACAACTTACCAGATGTCAAAACAACACAACAGAATCATAAAAATAAAATGCATCTGAACTCTCTTTGACACGACCGATTGTAGTGCAAATATAAATAATATTAATTTTTAAAATTAATATCTTAACAAATGTAGAAAATGAACAATTAAGAAAATCATTTAATTTTACNACCGTTTTGTCCATTAATTCGTTGGTTTATACGAATTAATACATTTTTTCTTTATGTTCGATTAGAAGAAAATCCAATGACAATAAACGAAGCAATGGTATTATATCGTGATAATATAAATGAACTTTTGAGTGGATTAGCTGATGATTTGCAAAGTCATTCAAAGAATAACGAATATATTACTTTGGGGGTAGCACATGTTATATTTACGCTATATAAAATAAATGAAGAAATACTAGAGAAAACTCTATATACATTAGGTAGGGCACCCGAAAAAGTACTTAAATTGAAAGGTAATTTTTTAAATTTTAAATAATATTAATGTTTTAGACTAACAACTTTACTACTAAAATAAAAGTTATACATTTAGATATATATTTATATATTCCAAGAAACATGTCTAAATCTGGTTTTCATTTGATTTACTCAAAATAATATATAGACTACTTAAATATATCATTATAAAAATCAATGAATTTTTAATATACATTTAATACATTACTTCTAGAAGAGTTATGTAAAAGTATGAACTTTCGTTTTAATTAATGAGAGCCTATATTATATGAAATGATTTATACAGCTATTTTGATTTCATCGTTTTGCAAATATTCGTTCCTCAAAAAAAAAAAAAAATCACATTGTTATACTGTTTGATTTATTAATCATAGCACCTCCATTTTTTTATTAAATAATGTTTTTTTTTTTATAAGAATGCATATATTGAAATATTTTCTATATTTATGAACCAATATTAATGTAAAGTCTATTACAAAAATTAAAAAATTCCTATAGGTAAATTATAAGAGTTACCTTCAAAAGTTAAACAGGAACCTATTAATATTATTTTACTATTAAATGAAGTATAGTCTGAATACAATTTTGACTAGTCAGTAACTAGTTTTGTATTATTATTTTTTGAGTTATTATAGTTTTTAGTTAAAAGGAATGCGCAACGTAGAAGAATTCTTATTTGTTCGTTATGGTCAAAAAAGAGCAACGCTAAACATGATTAACACAAATACTAAATCTTGAAACTTTAATACCTCAAAACCATCCTTTTAAAAAAAAAAAAAAAAATGCTTTTTGAATTATTTTTGTTATACATTTTTACTCTTAAAAAGGGTGTGCATTGTATTGTTATATAGACTACATTTTATTTTAAATTATCCCCGATGAATATTTTTAATCCTAATAAATAGTAGTAACAGTTACAGTTACAGTTTAGCGGTTGTGCGGTAAACACGTATGGTGAACTACCGGTTTCTTATCTGTTTATTTCCATGATCGTTCGTTTTTTAGTTTCATTATGGCTACATCAACTAAATCTAAAGAAAACTCTCCAAACCTGCTTTATAACACTAGGAGTAAAACAAATAAAAATCCAACCAATGATACCACTGATATTATGCAATCTTTGCAAACGTTACAATCATCTATCAAATCTATGAACACCAAACTTGAAGCCATCCAAACTTCAGTCTTGGAGCAAAAATCTGAATTTGTTGAAATTAGGAAGTATTTCGATGAATTATCTGGTACTGTTTCTACTTTGAAAACTAATTATGATATGAAAACAGAGGTATCGAATTTGCGCCAACAAATCGATTTATTAAATAATAACAAAACTATTTTGCCTTTTGAGGCGGTTCACGAAACACAAGTTCGATTAAAAAAATCACGTAATAATATAATTTACAACGTTCCTGATAACAAAGAATCTATCGATGAAACTAATAAGTCTACCTCTAATATAATAAACCACATAGTTCCAAATCTACCTATCATTAAAACCACTCGGTTGGGTAATAACCAAAATAAACCTCGACCTATTTTAGTAGAATTGGAAAGTAATGATGCAGTACTGTCGATCTTGAAAACAAAGTCAAAATTGCGGCGATCTGACTACTGGAACCGCATATGGATCACCTGTGACCTAACGATGATGCAGAGAAACCAACTCAATGAAGTCAAATTGCAACTATGAATTAAAATCGACGCTGGAGACTCGAATTGGTATATCAAGTTAGTTCATGGAAATCCAATTCTGACTCAAAAAAACGTCCAACCCGCCCAAGAATAAATACACAAAATTCAAGTAACCAAGATAATTTTTTAAGTACTTCCATTAGTTTAAATAACAAACCATATAAGTGTAAATCTTTAAAATGCTATTATCAAAATGTAAGAGGTCTTCGTTCTAAATTATGTATACTTAGACGCAATATTTATACTATGTGTTTCGACTATTTTATATTAACTGAAACCTGGCTAAATAATAATATTAATGATTGTGAATTGGGCTTTGATAACTACTCTGTTTATAGATCTGATAGGAACTATGCAATCAGTAACTGTAATAGAGGCGGCGGTGTTGCAATATGCGTTAGTAATAAGTTTTTGTCTAAAATTATTGATATACCTAACAACACTATTGATCAATTGTTCATTGCCGTTACTATTGGTAAGGTTTTAACGTTTATTATTGGAACCTGTTATATCCCACCAAATAGCCATACCAGTTTGTATTCTATACACGCTCAAACAGTCGATTGGGTCTTATCTAAGAATGGCAATAAAGTATAATACATTGTCGCCGGTGACTTCAACCTACCGAAAACTGTCATAACCAGTGATAACACTGGACTAATTACTAACAACATACTTACACCACAGGCTAATGAAATTTTTGATATTTATGCCTATAATAATTTTTTTCAAGTTAACACACATTCAAATTTTATGGGCTCCACCCTCGATCTAGTATTTACTTCTGCAAACTCAACAACAATCGATATTTGTGATGAATTATTAGTCCCTTTGGATAAATACCACCCAGCACTTTCGATACATAGTAATTATGGTGTTATTCGAAATTTAAACTACAATGTCGATTCGAACTGGTATTATTATTTCAAAACAGCTGACTATACTTCAATATGTTGGTCGTTAGGACTCATAAATTGGAACAACTTATTCGAAAATAAAAATGTTAATGAAATTGTAAACATATTCTATGACAAAATTTATAATTTAATTACCAAATATGTACCAAAAAAAAATACCCAAAAAAGTATAATTTCCCACAATGATTTATTATAGATCTTAAAATGCTTATTCATAAGAAAAAAGAATTACATAATATATATAAATCAACTAATAATCAATCTGACTACAATAATTTTTCACAATGCCGGAAAAAATGTAAAAATTTATCTAAATCTTGTTATTTTAATTATTTAACCAAAACTCAAAATTCATTAATTTATAATCCTAGATATTTCTGGAAATACGTCAAAAACAAACAAGCGTCTAAACCAATATTAAACTCAATTACTTATAATAATCTCCATTCTGATAACATAAATGACATTCCTAATATCTTTAGTTCATATTTTGCATCTGTATACTTAAAACAAACACAACCAACATTATTGAATTTTGATAATAGTAATAATAATAATTGTAATGCAAGTGTGTCAAACGTAGATTTCTCATTAGGTGACATATTTCAAGCTCTTACTCAGGTTGGTAATAACCCTTCTCCTGGTCCTGATTTAATCCCTGCTCTCTTTTTGCAACATTGCAGATATGCCTTATCAGTTCCTATATTTACTATCTTCCAAAGGTCAATATCATCAGGTGTCTTACCCGACAAATGGAAATTAAACTATGTAACACCAATTTTCAAATCTGGTGATAAAGAATCTGTCATAAATTATTGGCCTATTTCAAAAATAAGTGTAATTCCAAAACTATTTGAGAAAATAATAAACNTGTAATTCCAAAACTACTCGAGAAAATAATAAACAATAAATTAACAACTATTTTTAAGCAAACTCTATCCTCTAATCAATATGGCTTCCGGTTACATCGATCAACTAGTACTAATTTATTAGTTTTTTATTCAGATTTAATTTCCACAGTTGAGAATGGTGGCCAAGTCGATGTTATCTATACGGATCTTAAAAAAGCTTTTGATACTGTGGATATTACAATATTATTATGTAAACTTAAATTACTGGGTATACATGGTCCATTATTAAGTTGGTTTGAGTCATATTTATCCAATAGACGACAACAGGTAAAAATTAATAATATTCTATCAGACTCTATTGAAGTTACCTCAGGTGTGCTTCAGGGAGGTCATATATCACCACTTCTATTTTTATTATTTGTAAATGATTTAGATAAAGTTTTTAAATATTCCAAATTTCTGCTGTTTGCTGATGATTTAAAATTATATAATCCAATTAGCACACTTAATAATTGTTTAGAGTTACAAGCAGACACAGATCGATTTTCCGATTGGTATAGAATTAATAAATTAAACATAAATGTTAATAAATGTCAACAAATATCATTCTCACGTCGTACTAATCCAATACTATTTAGTTATCAGATACATAAGATATCCTTGAATGTAGTTTTTTCTGTAAAGGATTTAGGTGTTTGGTTATCTAGTGACCTATCATTTAAATTACATCTAGATAAAATCTATAAAAAATCATTAAAAGTATTAGGTTTTATTAGACGCAATACTTGGGAATTCAATAATGCCGCTTGTATTAAAGTACTGTATTGCTCACTTGTTCGCTCCATTCTGGAATACTGTTCTGTTGTATGGAACCCCCATACAGGTATTTGGGTAAATAAACTTGAAAGTATTCAAAATCGCTTCCTAAAATTTTTAGCGCCTAAATTAAAATTACCAATTAATAATGTTTCTAACGTTGCTAAACATTGCGGTCTAGATCCGTTATCAAAACGTAGACTATTTAATAATGTAAATTTTGTATATAAAATTATTAATAATCAAATTGATTGTCCTGATTTATTAAATAAAATTAAATTTAATGTTCCTTCATTCAACGCATCACCCATTATTTCATATTGATTGCCACCGCCAGAATTACAGTTACTATAGTCCATTAAATCGTATGTGTATGTATTGTAATAAATTTATTAAGTTTGATTTTTTTTATGATCCACCGTGTTCACTATATTAAATATCTATTAATGTTATGTAATTATTGTAATATTTTCTGTAACTTTTGCTCATCTAAGGCGTAATAAATAAATTAATAAATAAATAAAATAACGTTCTCAAAATTTTTTCTATATGTGATATGTATAAGAATTATTATTTCCTTCCAAAATACATCTTAATATATATCATATATAAGACGAAAATATATATTTAAACCCTGAAGACAGACATACATATATCTCTCTAACAAATAAACTCAAAAACTACTAAAGAAGCACAAAAATGAGATGTACAAATCTCACCTGTCATCCCTATCACCAAATAATGGCTCCCTTTGGAAGAAAACTAAATCACTATTAAAACACAAATCAGTCACGTCTCAACTTCAACGTAAAAACAACTCCCTAGCTGTCTCTACTCAAGAAAAGGTCGAGCTACTTGCTGAACATTTCGCCAATGTCTTCAAGCCGCGCTTAATCTTCCCGGATACTACACACTTAGATCTAGTAACCGATTTAACACGTCTTCACTACCAATGGCCCTTCCTGCAAAACCCACCACTCCCAAAGAAATGTCATCAATGATCAAAAAACTCATGNAAAGAAATGTCATCAATGATTAAAAAACTCATGACCAACAAGTCACCTGCACACGATCTTATTAGTAACAAAATAATAAAAAATCTACCGCCCAAAACAATCATACTGCTTACATATATTTACAACGCGATCTTTCGCCTTTCTTACTTCCCCCTTACGTGAAAAACAGCAATTATTATCTCCATTTTAAACCTTNGATCTTTCGCCTTTCTTACTTCCCCCTTACATGGAAAACAGCAATTATTATCTTCATCTTAAAACCTGAAAAACCCCCAGAAAAGTCGACCTCATATAAACCAATTAGTCTTTTACCAGTTCTCGGAAAAATCTTCGAAAAGCTTCTCCTCAACAGACTTCTCCCATTAGCGCAAAAGAAAAATACCATACCTGAATTTCAGTTTGGTATCCGACCAAAACATGCCTTATTCCATCAACTCCACAGAGTCGTAGATACTATTGCTACATCTCTCAAATCCAAAAAATACTGCTCTGCCGTATTCCTCGACGTCGCGCAAGCATTCGACACGATCTGGCACACCGGTTTACTATATAAATTAAAAAAAATATTTCCTGCACCATACTTTTTACTACTAAAATCATACCTTGAAAACAGGTCTTTTAGAGTCAAACTTAATTCCACACTATCCGATCATCATAATATTCAAGCCGGAGTCCCCCAAGGTAACGATATTGCTCCTTTCTTATGCATCATCTACACAGCTAACATTCCACATACCACAAACACACTCATCGGAACATACGCAGACGACACTGCAATACTAGCTGCCGATTAAGATCCGCATAACTGTAGCAAATTTTTATAATCTCACCTCAACATATTATCTAAGTGGTGTGACACCTGGAAAATAAAAATCAACAAACTAAAATCTACCCACATCACCTTCACCCTTCGTCAAAATGACTGTCCTAACATAATTCCCAACAACACTATTATTCCACAAGCAAGGGAAGCGAAATACCTGGGCTTGCTAAAACTGCACCCATATACTACAAAAGACTACATTCCAAAATACAATCCCATCCAAACCGTCTCGTCACTCAGCTACACTCAACAATTCTTCCGGATAATCCAAACAGGTGCCTCAAACGCAACTAATCAAGAGACCTTCTCAATATTATTTAACCCACTTAACATTAATAATACACAGGTGGCTCTAATGTGAGCTTCATCCTCACCGCCATATCATTGTCAATTTTATTCGTATTCACATATTTACTTATTGTACATATAGCTGTATAGAATGTAAATTTTCTAATAAACGTTCTTAAAAAAAAATTTTATTTTGATAATTGGGGTTCTATCTATTATAAATCTTAAGATATGGACCTCAGTTTTCCGAAATATCAGAATAAATATTTATATTAGTACTTACATTAATTCTTATCAATTAGACCCGGAACTTATATTTTAAAAATAAGTAGAACCTAAAAAATAATTTATGAAAAATGATGGTTCCAGCTAATGATTATCGCGTTGAAAATCAACATTATTTTACTTTTATAAAAACATTTAAGACACAAAATGTTTTTATACAATCCTAAAAGAAATATTTATCATAGTAATTAACAAAATTATTTTTTTTTCAGATATCAAAAAACTCTTAAAATGAAAATTATTACATTATTTACAATGATCTATTATACAAAGATCTATAAATAAACTTCTATTTGAGTATTCCTGTTGTTAATTATTTTATCTTCGATGCGAAGCTGAGAAGAAATTAATTTTACAATGATGATTTTTTTTCTGTTACCACTTTTACTCAGTTCTCACATGACCAATTTCTTTTAATAATACGCCAAAAGATCACATATCGTATCTAGTTAAAGTCATTACCCTTAAAAATAGAAAATATTTCCTCGTTCCCCGTAAATGGGGGAATTCTTCAAAAAAATTACAATTTTTAAAATTGCTAAATTTTGTTATTTATTCATTTTTTTTTTCTTAAAACTGCAATAACATTTTTAAAAATTATCAAATCAAAATAATATGATTTTAAACCTGCCTTAAAGACTACATACACAGGTTTTTAATGACATCGATAATCGCAAGTTAACAGCATTTATTATCAATGGTAAATAGCACATTGTTGTGAGTTTATAAATACTGGCAATACAGAAATATATCTATTGATAGTCATAATTGACAATAAACATTCCGCAACTGTGACAGCGACGTCATACAAAACTACCTATAATTATAGTTATAATACCTAATATTACCACGAAAATTTGAAACTTTAAATGTTTATATCTAATAAAATATTAAAGTTACAATAAAAATTTAAACGCCATTTACTATTAAATTTAAAACAGAAACATTTTGTTAAATTCAAAATGTGTGTGTACCATTAAAAAAAAAAAAAAATTTACACCATTACAAGGTATAAGGGATGAACTTAAAAAGAATTAAAGAGTTCACAATGCAAGAACAATGTGTAACTAAAGAAAACAAAAAAAATGTTTAAATTATATTAATTCTGTAAGTAATTAAGTTATGATAAGAAAATCATTTTATATAGTGTGACTTAATTCATTGATGTGCTATTCTGAATATAATTTTAGTTTGGATATGTTACGTCGCTATTTAGGGGTTTAGCCTAAATGCCCGTCGACAGTATTCTAAGGGACCAACGGGGGATAGCTGGCTAGGCTATATCTACCTTAGGTACTGAAGTTTCCTATTTAATTTATATTCCCTTAGAGGAACTACCAAGGGTCGCACTACAATATATATATATAACACTTTAGGTTAACAACGATATAAATAAATATTTATTAAACAATTAAAATATTAAATAGATAATACAACCTGCTGGACACCTAGAGATGATATAATCCAACAGGGAGCTGACGGCGACACACACACACACTATAATATACGGGGTAGCAAGTTAAGTTAATTATTAGACAAGTAGTGATCGCGAAGATGGTAAAAGGTCAACTGTCGATAGGGATATCTTAATATGGCACATTGGCCGTGAATTGCAAAAAGTGTTTATGTGTGCAGTCCGCCCTCCTGTTAGTATTGTTGTATGCCACTGTGTTAATTATATATATATGTCTATTAAACGGTACAACGATGTTATGGGAGACAGAGATATGGGCACATGCAAATGTGATCGTATCAGATACGAAGCTGAGAAGTTATAAGTTTCACCATAATGTGCGTTCTTTTTATGTCTATACATGAAAATTCTCAGGTCTCACTGGCCTGATTTTAATGATCAATTCGCCATAGAATAGGATTTTAATTTAATTAAAGCTATAAGTGTTGTAAATTAGTAAAACACTTTATTTTTAAAAATTGAAAAAAATATCTTTAAATTACAATACAGTAAAAAATGATATTTTCAAAATTAATTTTCTGCAATTTAAAACTGGTATTATTTTTTTTTAAACTCTTATTAAAATTAAATTGTTATAGACTCTTTTACAACTTGTGCTATGCTTCTTTGACCAGATACATTATAAGTATAGTGTGAGGCATGGTGAATTTCAGCAGATGACAAAACATTATTTATTTTACGTCTTTTAGTACACTATTCACAACTCATAAATTCTTTTACAGGGTAACCAAGACTCTGTAGGGTTGAAATTGAATTCTTTTTAAGCGTGTTTTTATGAATACTAAAAGTCATATCAAGCCATTCTCTATTTTTTTCGCAAACTTGGTCGAATTTCGAAATGATGAAGTCCACTTTTTAGCTAATGCCAAAGTAAAATTTAAAATTGTACTTTCTATGGGTTTGATGTACTTTCCACTTTAAACCACTATACCTTTCATGTATGTGCGTAACTATTAATTTTCGGGCACCCACAGATGTCACACGTTGCATCGAACATTTTTGTCGCACGAGTTCGAACAAATCACGGTGTGTTATCCGTTTTTCAGTTATGTAATCATCTTAAAATAAACATTTTTAGAATATTTTTGATTAGTATTAATATTAATAAATAGTTTTTATATTTCATAGATCTAAAAACATGTTAAATTCTTAAATTAATTAATACTTTTGTCGAAAATCAAGAAATTATAATTCGATAAATGCATTTTTATAGAATACTCTTTAATTTTATTTTATTTTTTTATTTATATATATTGACGCCCTTATCGGGCAATAGAGTGTACAAATTATTTAACATAAAGTATTCACAAATTTATAATAATAATAATAATACATAATGCTATAAATTTTGGCATATAGATGGCATAAATTTATAAATATTAACTATTATACAAATACAAAGACCGAAGACTAGATTCATTATCAAAGTTAAAATCAAATGAAATTTTGTTACTTTCTCTTATCATTCGACTTATGGGTTCATTATAGCTATACAATTGAGAGTGAAATGACTCATAAAAGGTAGTCGCAGAGCGTGTATTGATAGTAGGAACATACCAATTTATTTTTCCAAGAATTTCAGGACAATTTATTTTATTGTTTAATAACTTATATATGAAGGAAACATCATTAAATTTTCGTCTCGATTCGAGAGATTGTAAATTCAGTTTAGATTGTAGATCATCAACTGAAATGTTTAACCTCAACTTAAATATTACAAATTTTAAAAAATGAAGTTGTAAATTTTCTAATTTACGAATATTGCAAATTTGGTAGGGGTTCCAAATTATTGAACCATATTCAATACCTGAACGAATAAGTTAACAATATAATGTTTTTAAACATAGTATGTTTTTAAAGTCCCAGCACTGTCGTTTTACAAATCCAATGAGTCTCATAGCCTTTGAATAAATATAGGATACATGATCATTAAATGAAAGATCAGTGGAAAAAATTATACCTAAATCTTTGATGGTGGAAACTACTTTAATTAAATGATTATCTAATGAATAATTATAAATGAAGTGATTTTTACTTCTTGTAAAAGATATAGCAGCGCATTTATTAATGTTAATTTTTAATCTATTATTGATACACCAACTAGAAAAGCAAGTAAGATCTTTTTGTAGTTTAACACAATCTTGCATTTATTCAACTTCGATATACATTTTAAGATCATCAGCGAATAATGAAAATTACAATATTTAAATACATTTTTTACATCATTAATGAATAACAAAAAAAACCATGGAGATAAATGTCCACCTTGAGGAACTCCCGAAGTTGTAACAAAAGAGTAAGATACAATATTTGATAAGGTTACCTGTTGGGTTCTATCTGAAAGGTAGGATTTAAACCATTGAAGCAATGAACCATTGATACCAATAACACTAAGTTTATTTATTAAAAGCTGATGGTCATTTTCCAACTATAAAAGTCATAAATGTTATCAAACAACTAAAATGATTTGAACATTGAACATAACATGGATAGATATAAATTTAGTAAAACATAGTCGAAGATGAATTGAATAATCTAAACAATTCAATATCAGAAATTGAAATAAATGAAAACTAATTGTAAATAAAAAATGTATTAATTGGTTTAATCTTATTAGCCTTATGCATAGTTATTTTTGTCCGCCGCAATAAAAAATATTATTTTTGAAATCTAGACTAGTTGCTCTACAATATCTATTCATTGATACTTGGGTAAAATAGGGTATAGTTAGTATTGTGCTTTTTAGTTCCAAAAACGCCTCAAAAATGCTCTATACTATTAAAACAATCATTACTCAGTCAAAAAAAAATTTTTTTTCGAAATTTTTTTTTTTATATCTTTAACCTTTATTTTGAATGAAATAATAAAAAAAATATAAACGGTAGCACAGTGGGGTCGTGGCATAGTTGAGTCCAGTATAGATGATATCTGACAGTGATTAAAATCACTATCATAAGAAACGCTTCGATGCAAATCTGTAGATAGTGTTTAATTTAAAAAAAAAAATTTGCAAAAATAGCATATTTTTGAATATGGTAGCCATTTGCGCATAGAAGATAGGTCGTCGGGAAAAATTTTTTTTTTCATTTTATAGTACATAAAATAAGCTTTAATTTGATGTGTTTAAAGGACGCAATATCTCAGGAACATTTTCAAAAATTAAGTTGAAAAAGTTATTTTTTGTAAAAAAGTTACTATTTTAAATCCCCCCAGTGAGCAGAATAAGTGTTAGATTTTCAAAAAAAATTATATCAAATGAAAGGGAAATATCTAAGGTTTCAATACAAAAAAATATTATTTTTATTTGTTCATTTTTGAAAAAGTTTTAAGTACAAAAAACATCCCGATAAAAGGTAATTTTTATCGCAAACATTACATTTTTTTTTAATTTTCGACAGCCATTTGCACATAGAAGATAGGTCGTCGGGACAAATGTTTTTTTTTCATTTGATAGTATATAACATAACCTTTGATTTGATACATGTTTAAAGGACGCAGTATTTTCGGAACATTTTCAAAAGTTCAGTTGAAAACGATCTATGTTTTTTTCAATATTTCAAGTTTTGAACGCCCCCTATATAAGGGAAATTGTCCAATTTTAATAAAAAGTATGTCAAATGAAAGATGTACTTATAATGTATTTAGAAGAAAAAAAATTTGTACTGATATATACATATTTCAAAAAGTTATAGCATTTTTAATTTGAAAATTTAAAATCGAATATCGAAAATTTTAACACAAAAATAATGTTTTTTTAACTACGGCAGCCGTTTAAATATAGAAGAAAAAGTGTCGGGACAATTTTTTTTTTTTCATTTGATAGTACATAAAATAAACTTTAATTTGATATATGTTTGAAGGACGCAGTATTTCCGGAACATTTTCAAAAATTAAGTTAAAAAAGTAAATTTTTGTAAATAAGTTACTATTTTAAATCCCCCTCAATGAGCAGGTTAATTGTTAGATTTTCAAAAAAATGATATCAAATGAAAGGTAGATATCTAAGATTTTAGTATAAAAAAAAACTATGTTGATTTGTTGATTTTTCAAAAAGTTATGGAAGTTTTAAGAAAAAAAAGTGAAAAAATTCCGAAAATTAGCGATTTTTTAATTTGTAATTTTTTTTGGATATTTCCCCCATTTGCGAGGAACGAAGGAATTTTTTTCAATTTTTAAGGGTAATGTCTTCAACTTGATACGATTTGTGATCTTTTGACGTATTTTTGAAAGAAATCGGTCCAGTGAGAGCTGAGAAAAAGTGGCAATAGACATAAAAAAAAACACATCTTAGTAAAATTAATACCTTCTCCGCTTCGCATAGAAGCTAAAATGTCGAAAAAAATTTTTTTTAACTTATTAAAAAACTTTACAACGCAAGACCTTTTTTATGTTGAAATAACCGTATTATAATTATATCTATACTACAAATGGCTATAAATAACGACCGGATTAACATGTGACTTTGAAATTTTATATTTTATCTAAGCAATATACTAGAATTGAGTTTTCATAATTATTTTAACATTATGAGTACAATTTAAAATTGGACTTATGAGCGCCGGGTCCCATAGAACCGTTTGTATTAATATTTTCGACCTTTACAAACATAAAGATTATACGACTCCTATCATAATAATTTCATTTCTATATACTATTTAGTATCTTAGTGCCATACTACAGTATCACAACAACAACAATAATAATACAAACGGCCGGCATTGTTGACGTTCTTACACGAACACATAGCGCGTATTTTCGCGAACGACGATATCGTATTTCCGAAAATAAACAAGCGCTTGCCGTTTATTTATTTATTTTTGTTAATTTTACGCAAAAGAACGTTCACTATGTCAGGTAAAACTTTGTCTCATTTGAACCGTCGAGAATTATTGCGTGAATGCGCTTAAGGCAGTTAAACGGCCCCACGGCAATAAGCGATATGATGGCAGCTTTGGAGAGTAGTTTACGCGAGTCTCAGGTAGACGAACGTCCCACGCTATGCCGAACCGTCGACCCACCCACGAACGCGGTTCAACCGGTCAACTTGGTGCTNGAACGCGGGTCAACCGGTCAACTTGGTGCTAGAAGACTCCACAGATGACTCCCTACACGAGTGGTCCCAGGCAACCGCCGTCCCAGCGGTAGTGTGAACGCAGCGTATACGAATGACATGTATAAAGTGCGTTCAATATCCCATGCAATGGAGGAGATAGGCGCGTTAAGGCTAAGTCTACGTGATATATCCCTAAACGCACGTGTTCGGGCCGAGCTGTGCGACCTAAAATAACGCGACATTACAACAACGTTTGACGGATTTCGAAGAGACATACGACGATTAGTCGCCCAGACCACGCCCGCGTCTCCATCACTACATCGAGCGAGCACGCACGAACCAACTTTTCATTTAGACGCGCGCCCACAACACACGGGACATTTCGGGCCGGACACATTCGTGCCACCGACACGCGACTTGTCACCGTCTTCATCAACCCGCTGATATACACATACGGCGACTGTACCGTCCAATAATTCACCTGTTATTCGTCCTCCGTCCCGTGAGTTCACGGGAAAATATAAGGACCCGAGGGAATATCTGGAGCAGCTAGAAAACCTCCTAACTCAATCCGGTATTCACTACGATTTGTGGGTGAAAACCCGGGTACAGTTTTTAAGGGACACGGCGTTTACTTGGTGGGAGTCCATTAAGCTGAACAACATGTCCTGACGTCAATTTTCAAGGGGGTTTCTCATGGCGTTCGATAATAACAGCATCCAAGCCGATCTGGAAAACGAACTCATGACAACATAACAGGGATCCCATCAGGGTATTACGGAATTTATTATAATTAAACAACGTTTAGCGATGCGAGCACGTCCCAGTTGTTCAGAGCAGCACATCGTAGATCGTGTAGTCAGTCTTTTGCTCGACGAATATTACGGCAACGTGAAAATGCAAAGTCCGCGTACTCTAAACGATTTGCGAGTAATCGCGAACGATCTTTTTTGTTTGTTTGTTATTTTTTAGCATGAACAGCAACAACAACAACAACTCTCCTGCCACCTCATTATCCGTCGTGGAAGTCCGCCTTGGTCTGGTTGGCCAATTTGCGGGCATGGTGAACCTCCCTCGCGTACTGCGCTCGGTGGAAGATGCCATACGTGCCCTCTATCCGAAATACTGCGGAATCCGGTGTCCAGCACCCATTACGAACGTGATGTGTGGGTAGGTCGTGAAGAGGCGATGCGGGAAATGCAGATCGCGCTGAACGCCCTTCTCCGCACCTCCCCGCCCACCAATGGAGTCCAAACTTCCCCCGACAAGCCGCCAGGTGATAAACGTGGTGGCTCAAAATTTCCACCACACAGTGGAGGCGCCCATAAGCAATACGCGGGTGGTCGCCTCCCCTCGACCTTGTTGTCTTTCCGCGCTACGTGGCCAGACAGCACCCCATCAACACCACGCCGTCCAAAGCATCCTTACACCAAGGGCGACGCTTACGTCTATGTGCATACGTTGACTTTAACATCTAAGTGAATACAATAAAATTTTATAAAAATAAAAATTTTGAAATCGTCCAGACGTAGCCAGTTACTAATTTACGTTTTATATTTGTAACTTCACATAGTTTTTATTATCTCGCTTAGGTCCCAAACGCGAAGTCTAATTATATTATAAAAATAGATATTAAAAAAATTCCCACACGAAGTCACTATCAAGTTGTAGAGAGGTTACAATTGAAATCTAAATATTGTTCTTATCAAAGATGACCGACGACAAGTGTAAGTATGACTGACGCCAGATTCTCATGGACTTTTTGCTGTATTCGCTTTATAGCTCATCTTAAACAAGTACTCTTTCAACCATAACTTTTTCTCCGCGCAATAATCGTTTTTGAAAATTATGGAGAGCTCAAATTTTAAACAGGTAAATAGTAAAATTTACTCTTAATTCTTTTTAAACCTTAGTCAAATATTCATCCTTGTACAGTACCCATTCTTAAATTTAAAAGTACAGCACTTGATTTATACATAAAGTCTATTAGCATACAGAGCGTATATGGAATGTGAGGGGACTTGTGTAAATTTTTAACTTCCAAACAATTTTTGTTCAAATTGCTCTAATTTAATGTAAATACTCCAGGACCTAATGCACTTCAAGTACTTTGTGTGCTTTAACACAAGGTATGAAATATAAATCCAAATGTGTGTTGACTAATAAGTCATTACACTCTTGGTTGGATTAAAGTTAGAATATTTAATGAACTTTACCAAAAACTATGTAACACAACAAATGACAAACCGAAATAGTACATCTTATTTTATTCTAAAATAGTCTAAATAAAATTTTGACTAGTCGATAACCAGTTTTCTATTATTAATTCTTGAGATATTAGCATTTAATGATTAAGTAAAGGTGACGAATGGCTAGTATTTAGCGACTCTGTAGTTTTACCATGACGCATAGTTGAACAATTTTCCACGTTGTGCAGCCCGCTCATCTATAACTCAAAAAGTAATTACACAATACAGATTATCCATTAGTCAACTTTTCAATTAGACTATTTATTAATAAAAAATAATAGGTTCCCATTTAACTTTCGAAATTTACCCCTTTTTTTTCACGTCCGGCATTATTGTGGGGCGCCCTGAAACTGCCGTGTGGCATTACTTCAGGGCTAATCCCTAACATCAATCCTTAAAAATTATTTTATTTTATAATAAACTCAATATTCAGTATGATTAAAAAAAATCAATCAAATTATAATATGTAGACTTCGTTAAAAAATTTAACGAAAAAATGGGGGCAAATATAATTAATAAATCAAACTTTTTATAATGTATATGTACATTATAATTAGTATATTATTTATTACACAAATTAATAGTAATATGATTACTTTTACTTCTACATTTGTGAAAAAATGTTATGTTGGAGATTTAAGTTTTCACTAATATACTATCTGATTAAATAATCTTTAATTAGCTAGGTTAAATGTATTTCTTAGTTCTATATTTTATACTGTATGTTTTATTCTATTAAGTGGGTTATTGTATTTTTTGCGCCGGAAATAAATATTCTATAGTACCAGTTAAATGGATTATTTACTGTGGAAAAATATATTTTTGTAAGTGGCCAAAAAGAAGGAAATATCAATAACACGATTAAAGATATTATTGAGCCAGAGAATAATTAGCCCCACATACCCCATCAGTATTTCAGTAAGTTTTATATTATCTTTTAAAAATTTAAGTTAATTTATATTAATGCTTTCTTCAAGATTATTCTGAAGCTTCTATAAAAGTAAAAGAAATATTTACATCTTCTGACACTACACCATACAAAAAAAAAAAAAAAGGACAAAACAGAGTGTAGCAATTTGTGATTGCCCTAGTGGTAAGTTCACTACCTAACTTTGTAGGATAGTTTTATTTCTTACACTTGAACAATATACTAAGATTTTCATAAGTGGTTTTGATTGCATACAGAAATATTAATACTTTACTAGTATTAATATTACTAAAATGTTATCAAGGTAATATGTTAGTGTTTTTTTTTACATCCTGAAAGTGTTCCATTCAAAATCTATAAACTTTCAATTACCAATATAATATCAAGTTAGTATAAACATCATTTTTAAATAAGTTCTCGGTTAATACTATTTTTTAAACTATTTATTTTAAATGCTACAGATACATCAATAAGATGTGATGAGGTAGATAATGCACTATAAAAACTTACTACAGAAAATGCAAGCATCTATCAAAATGGTATATATTTATTACTAAATTAAATACTTTTACTAGTTAAAATTATATTGAAGTCTACTTATTCAGTTTTTTTTTTAATATAATTTTTAGGTTGTAAGTTATTTACTTTTTTAAGTGAAAATATATAGTTAATTTTATCTTTCACTTATTTATACAAAACTAAATATACAATTTATAGTCTCATTAATTAAGTAAAATTTTATAAACATACGTATCTTGGAGTGGATGCCTAAAATTTTTGCAACTTTTTTTTTAAAATTGCAAGTAATTCTCATATTTGAATGCAATAAAGGTATCTAATTCACCATGAAATAAAACAAAATCTGTCATATGTATTAAGTTATGGACAGTTGTATCCTACAAACTCCTGTCCATATAAGTTGGAATATTCTTCAACAAATTAATACAACAAATTTTTTGCTAAAAAATTATGAGAGTCTTATACTTTAGGATTCATAAGAAATCGGACAGCATAGTGTAAGAGTATAAAGATATTGTAAAGATGATTTTTTAGTCTTCATTTAAAACTATAGGCCCAAAGTAGAGGAGAAAAGATCTGAATTCAACACAATTTGTATATACACAATCATTTACTCTTTGTGACATACGATATCCGACACATATCATATCTATACATACGTATATGGGAACTGATTTTCGATGTGCTTGTAATTCTCGAACTTGTGATATAACTGAGACTTATATATAACGTCTATGCGTGTACTTTTCAATTATCTGAAGAAGTCACAATGTAACTTCACATGGAAATTGGTTTTGTTACACCGCACGCAAAAACTTCACAAGTTGTGTTATTAAGGATCACCAGTACTTATTAACAACTAACATTCTAGTGTCTATATGTAACATAACACTTCTCAAAGTGATATCACTGTGACATTTCCAAAATAAGTATTTGCACACAGTCATCTTCGTGACACCGATATCGTTTTTTTCATCGTCCATCAGCTCGACCGAACCATAACCTACAATTTTAATTAAACCTCTTAATAGTAGTATTTACCATAATAATATGAAATTTGATGGAAATGTTCCTTATTACATTGAGACCAATCGATAAAAAGCTTATTAATTATTTTAAGAATTATTTAGAAAAAAATCAAATCGTATTATTAACAGGGCAAGTGACCTTAGATAAATTTAGGTAATGCTCAAAAAAATACTATACAAGACTAATGGTTTATCATAAGCTTTTTGATTATTCTCAAAATAAATACAATACTAAACAAAGTATTTTTTTTTTATATATATTTTTTGATTTATCAGATAATAATTACTTTTTAGAATTATCTTTTATCGGGATGTTAACTTAATTATTTTAAATGGCAACATACATATTTAAGTGCTCGTAATATAAAAAATGATCTAATTAAGAAAATAATTGGTCGGTAACAAATTTGGGGCCGGTATTACTAGAGATGAAGAGTGCANATTTGTATATACACAATCATTTACTCTTTGTGACATACGATATCCGACACATATCATATCTATACATACGTATATGGGAACTGATTTTCGATGTGCTTGTAATTCTCGCACTTGTGATATAACTGAGACTTATATATAACGTCTATGCGTGTACTTTTCAATTATCTGAAGAAGTCACAATGTAACTTCACATGGAAATTGGTTTTGTTACACCGCACGCAAAAACTTCACAAGTTGGGTTATTAAGGATCACCAGTACTTATTAACAACTAACATTCTAGTGTCTATATGTAACATAACACTTCTCAAAGTGATATCACTGTGACATTTCCGAGATAAGTATTTGCACACAGTCATCTTCGTGACACCGATATCGTTTTTTTCAACGTCCATCAGCTCGACCGAACCATAACCTACAATTTTAATTAAACCTCTTAATGGTAGTATTTACCATAATAATATGAAATTTGATGGAAATGTTCCTTATTACATTGAGACCAATCGATAAAAAGCTTATTAATTATTTTAAGAATTATTTAGAAAAAAATGAAATCGTATTATTAACAGGGCAAGTGACCTTAGATAAATTTAGGTAATGCTCAAAAAAATACTATACAAGACTAATGGTTTATCATAAGCTTTTTGATTATTCTCAAAATAAATACAATACTAAAAAAAGTATTTTTTTTTTTTATATATATATATTATGATTTGTCAGATAATAATTACTTTTTAGAATTATCTTTTATTGGGATGTTAACTTAATTTTTTTAATGGCAACATACATATTCAAGAAACTCGTAAAATAAAAAATTATCTAATTAAGAAAATGATTGGTCAATAACATTTTTGGGGCTAGTATTACTAGAGATGAGGAGTGCGTATATCAATTTTTAACGCATAAGAAATGCGTTATTCGATAATATTTATTAAAAATTTTACTATATTCAATTATCATTGAAGTATTTAAAATAATTTGCCATTGTATAAATAATAAAATACTACAAAACAAAAAATAAAAACATTATAGCAAATACATGAAATGAATTCAAAATATTTATCAATAAAAAACTGTAACTTATTTATAATATACGGATATTTAAAATATTGATGTACTGTACATCACTTTAATGAATATCGAATATCATATTATCTGGTACAAAAATGTGTCGGACGGTGTTATATCATTTGATAGTCTAGATACACAATTATATCATAAATAAATTGTTATGATTCCAATAATCATCAAACTTTGTTTATTTTTTGATAATTAACTTTCATTTCTTATAATTTTGATTAGTAAGTCGAAATCATAATTATATTTAATAGGAGTAAATAACTACAGAAAAAACCTAATAAAAAGTACCTTTGAAATTTGTATTGAGCTAAAATAATATGGAGCTAATAGTTCAAACATATTGCTTGGATTTCAAATTTGCTTTTTATTTTTCAGATAACGTTTTTTAAAGCATTATTGATCAATAAAGAAATAGTGAATATTTAATCAATAATTTTAGCTTCGATATGAAGCTGTTTAATTATAATAAGCTTAATTATTTATATTTTGAACTTAACAAAAAGACTATTTTTTTAATTTTTTTTACTGTCCAGTGTACAATAAAATATGGCGAAAATGGTTGTGTAGTTGGATTTTTTTCGTTCTGAATGGATAATTTTCTTTTGATTTTATTTACAAATATCTTATTATATAATAAAACATTTAAAAATTAACCAATATTGAATAAATTACTTTACGATGTTCAATTTTTAAATTTTTTTTATGAAATACTTGACGACGTTATTTTATGAAAATTATTTACAAAAACGAGAAAAAATTTTTTAACACACTGTGAGCGTTTAAAAATATTATTGAAAACGGTCATTGCTGCCAGTGGTTTTCGATTTAAAACTTAAAATTATTACCAGAATTACTTAGAGACATTCCAAAGATGCCCTGAAAGTTTCGTTGATATCTGTTGATTTTTTTTTAAGTCCACGTACATAGTATTTAGTAAGATATGATTTTGTTTTAATTTTATATTGTTTTACTTATAGCACGGCATTTAAAGAATGTTTTTAGTAATTATTAAGTTTTCTTTTGCCTAACTGTTGTTTTGAATAATAATTAGTAGGTAATTATGAAATATAATAATATGTAATACATCGAGTATTTTGTATANAGTTATTTAAGTTGTCAGTGAGTGGTGGGCCACCCTGTATATATTATTATTTAGTTTATAAGTGGGACTATTTTTCAGCTAAACTACTTTTGAGTTATATTTCTTTAACAAACGCGTATCGTCCAGACTACGTTGGTTACTCTTAGGAAATTGATATAAATATTCTATAATTAATAGAATGCTTACATTAAAAATACATTATGGTAAAATAATTTTAATTAATTGGAAAGTTTTATAATTATTTTAATAATTAAGAGTTATTGGGTGAACAACTCTTATTAAAAAATAATTGTAATCTACTAAGATTTTTTGGAAACGCCGACGATAAACAATATTGATATCAATTTTCTTAATACGTTGTATTTTACGATAATGAAATATTTTTTTTTTTTATTTTTTAGGGAGTAAAGTGAATATAGAGAGATGCGTATTTTCATCACGTTAGTATATATAAAGTAAAAATTATTATTATTATGATGTGAGGAGGTAGTTTATATATAATATCGTCTAGAGTAAGGCACCTATCTAGCTGTATGATATTTAAAACGCAATGTATTGGTTCTTCAACAATATTTTGATTACCTCCAAATGAGCTATTAACTATTTCCGTACAATTTGAACATTCATCACACCTGTATCATATACCAACACTATTTTTTGATAGATTTTCGTGAGAATTTGAAATTTTACTATTAGGTAAAGAAGGCAACTCAACAATGGCGTAAGAGGATAAAAAACCTTCCGTAATAATTGAGCTTTTTACGATCAGATGTTCAGTGACAATTAAAACGTATTTAGATTAACCACTATATTTAAACTACATTGACATACTAGAGTATTGTTCCGTCGGGAAGTATGCATAAGTAATATTTTTATCACCCTCTTCAGAAGGAAAACAATTGTATTGTCATCATGTAATTATGTTTATTTGAAGATATCTACCACTTGCGTCCTTTTAATTATGTTTTTAATAAAGTATTTTATACTCATTTTTATAAAAATTAGAAATAAATCCTAATCACTCTTAATGAATGGATCAGTAGAAATTGTAATTTTTTTATTAAAATCATTATCATTATTATGATGATTACAATTGTCATCGAAGTAGTTTAAATTGTAAAATCTTCAGTTTAAAATTGATATGGTAACGATTTTATAATAATAAGTTTTTTTTTGTATGTCTGCCCATAGTATTACTACGCTGTTACTGAACCGATTTTGATGATCATTATGCTAGTAACAACCCGAATTTAATCTATATGAACAAAAATTGAAAAAAAATCCTTCATGTAAGTATTTATGATAGTAATGTCAAATATAGTCAATCAAACATAGATATCAATCTAATACAACATGCAAGAATTTATATGCATTTTATTAATTAATATTATTTCACGATTAAAACACCCAGCACAATAGAGCCACGGCATAGTAGGAACAAGTATAAATGATTTTTGACAGCGGTTAACACAACTGTCACAATAAGGCTCCAATGCAAATCAATAAATAGTGAATAATTTAACAATTTCATTAGAATCAGTGTATTTTTGAATATCTTATAGCAAAATGAAAAAAGTGACGAATTTTTACAGAAATTTCATTATTGTTGACTTTAAAGTCAAATATCAGACCTTCTGGAATATTTTCAAATATCGAGTTGAAAAAAAAATTGTATCTGCGTGAGGGTGGTTTATTTAAAAGTCTTCCCGTATTTTCAAAAAAAGCATATTATATTATTATTAGTATACTCTATTACAATTTCATTTGAATAAAAATTTAAAAAAAAATTACACCAGTTTTAAAATACTGAAAAATAATTTTGAAAATACCATTTTTTACGGTAATTTAAAGATATTTTTTTTTAATTTTTAAAAATAAGGTGGTTTTACTAATTTTCTACACTAATAGCTTTGTTGTATCACATTCTAATACATGTAATAATTAATACTTATATTTAATCAAATATATCACCAAATCAGTGGATTTGATTAATTATTTTAATTTACCCCATGGATAAAATGAATAATAAAATAATACCCTTACACAAGATTTAACCACCCTCTTACGCATTCCATAAAACGCACACGTAAAAGATTCACATTAACCAATCAAATACAGCAAAAAAAAACATTTCAAGAATCTCACCAGAGATCGCTAAACCAGTTTTGCGGGCTGTAAAAAGGCCATTTTCCCCCAAATTCGGGTGGTTTCTTTACGGTGTGCTTCTTTTATGGTGCTTCTTTTACGGTGGTTATTTACAGTTTCTGAATATCCGTCTAGCGGACACTGGGACGTCTTGGCATTCTATTTCTGTATCTCTGCGGTTCTCTGGAATACTCAACCAAAATACAAAAAGTGAATGTGCGTGAGTTTATGTTTCATTCTTAGTTACAATTCTATATAAAATATGCACTATTTTTATCCTCTTTCGTAATTACTGAAAATATTATACATCTTATTTTCGGTCGAATACTTTTGGTGATATAAATATTCTAACACATATAAACATTGGTATTTATTTACTTTTTTTTTATCTACATTTATATATATAAACATACTAAAAGGTTACATGACTAGATTGCATTGTGTTCTATTATTTATTGAAGCGCCACAACCTGGCTGGACAGGGTACTAGTACAATAATATCATAATTAGAATTTTAGTTAATCACAAGATTTCTTCAAAGTGTCTCTCCATTTATCGACTAGCCAGTCTGATCTCTGACACAGTGCGGGCCATCGGAGTGTAGGACACTAACATAACTTATTGTGCATAAATCTATAATACAGTCGCATCTAATCTAGGTCATCCTATAGGTGATTGAAAAGAAGTAGGCCACATATCATAAGGGTCTTTGCATAAAGACAAAGATATTATTTGAGATCTCGCGTTGGTATATCCAACTACGAAATACAAATAAATCAGAGTCGAAATATTATACTAATCAACTAAACAACTAAAAAAGTGTCTCTCCACTTATCGACTAGCTAGTCTAATCTATGCCACAGTGTGGACCATCGAAGTGTAGGACACTAGTGTAATCTATTGTGCAAAGAACCCAAATTGAGCTTGCATCTACCCTAGATCACTCTTTGGACGACTTAAAAGACGTAGGCCACTTGGAAATAGTTTGTTGCACAAGACAGTTATGTTATTTAGAGTTTCTTTATTTGTTTTATAAATTATTAAATAATAAATATATTAATGTAAAACACCACGTACAAGATTAAAGATTATACTACATAAATATACAAAAGGGTTTTACAAAAAAAACAGAGTTATAATTAACTTAAATTTCACCTTAGGTAGGTTTAATATAGAATTGTACTAGGAAAGTAGTTAGACACGCGTGTTAATAATAACATAAACCGTATAAACATAATTGCGTACATTAATGCATATACGTATACATCGATAATTGTTACATCAACTACATCATTCATCTCAAGAGAATATCTGCCTTATCAGGATAGTCAGAGGTAAGTGAAACATTTGTTTATATAATAAGTCTATAATAAATCCTTTACTGAAAAATTTTTAGTAATAAACAATTAGAACAAGATAGATCATTGAGAATAAACTAAAATATTTTTATAAAGAAATACGATACTTGTGACTCGCCAAAAATTAGTGTAAGCGTTTCTGTGCAAGAGCTATGTAGTGACCCTTCTTTGTAATTCCATCTTATTCACATATTAGACGTCTTTACGCAAGCATACATACCCCGATATCCCTTTCTATTACATTTTATTGTAGTCACTGCCTGGTATCTATAGCCACTTTTACTTTCCATTTCTGCCCATCCTTTTTACACTACGCCTGCTACGATTATTATTTTCTTATTGGCCACCTGTGTTACATTTCTTCACATTTCTTCCTAACACCACCCACTTCCAACTAACATCTACCATTTTACTTCTTTTTTGTTTATTACAGTTTCAATTAGATTAAAATCCTATTCTTATGGTGTATTAATCATTAAAATCAGGCCAGTGAGAGCTAAAAATTTTCATGTACAGACATAAAAAGAACGCACTTTGAAAGGTTACAAATATATAAAAAAAAATCAAACTAATTGGCCGCAACGAAAAATTTGTAGCTTTCATGGCGTTTTACAAAGTTATAAGTAAAGGGTCGCCAACCTACTGGGCGAGACAGTATATTGTCGGACCACAGTAGGATTTTAAAAAAAAATTAACTTTTTTATATTAAAGCAATTAGAAAAATATATAATTAATAAATATTAAAGTTGATGTCCGTTGAGTCGTTGATAGTAGATGTACACCAAAACCTCGTGACAGTTGTCACATAACCATATAGATCAGGGATGACCTTATACAAGGCCGTTGCCCGTACCTTATAAACTAGGGGAGTTGATTTTTGAAAGGAGAAAAAAAAATACACGAGTCCATTGAAGATGGAACACGCAAAAAAAGAAGAAACAGATGATGGTTAAGTTAAATTAAGGGGACTTTATTAAGTAAAAAAAAAAACAAAAAATTAAGTTAACACGAGGCAAAAAACCGAATGATCAAAAAACCTCGTCTATAAATTAAAGGGGACAAAGAGAGAGAGAAAAAAAAAACAGATATTAATAAAAAAAATAGTTACACCTACACTTTTATTATTAGAGAATACGATGAACGTCTTCGGGTACCCGCCGGCTATTAATCGCAGCATTGCCGCTAAGCACGGCGGGTATACGTCCCAAGTAAGCGACTGGTTTTTGGCAGTTAGGCTTAGCTTGCAAGACGTTGGGACACCCCGGAATAAAATGCACTAAGTCACCACATTGTACCAATAATATATACATTACCCAATAAAATATAACATATAACCTATAAAAAAATATATATAACATGACAGGTGGTATTGGAACACGCCTGCCATGTTGAGGGACCTAAATAAAAAAATATAAGGACACCTACAAAAAAAATTATATAAAAAAATATAAAAAAAATTCGCCACACGTGCTTATGGCACGGCGCACTAAAAAAAAACTGGCTCAACACATTAAAGCAAAAATATACATTACCAGCCCCTAAGGGCTAAAGAAACTGGAGGCAGGCTTAGCCGACGCCATAAACAAAAAATTACATATTAAAAAAAATAGCGGGCACTCACGAAAAAATATATCTATATAAAAAAAAACAGTTGTAACGCACACAACAAAAAATCACAACCGCTACGGACGAAAATTAGCGTACCAGTTCCGACGATGGCTAATTTCCGACCACCCGTCCGACGTTTGACCCGGCGGTCCGTTGGCGACCAAACGGCTAGCATTTAGAGTAGGGGTCAAAAAGTAACTAAATACCCAGTGCCAGAAATTATTAAAAACAATTTAAATCATATGGCGACAATGTATGCGGTGAGCAGTGCAAATGACGTTCAAGATAGGAAAGGAGCGGGGTGAATGTACACACAAATGCCGTCCATGAACCGGTCTGAAGTAGTACACAGCTGACTATCTCGCACGCGCATAAACAAATCACAACACCTTATCACGATAATTTTACCAACAAACGCCGTCGCAGTCCGCATTCGACTCAACACAAATATATATATACAAATAGACCAAAAAAAACAACCAGATACTTTTGTCACGTTACAACTTTATGGTAAAAATTTATGCCTTCTCAGCTTCGCATCCAAACTAAAAATACATTAAGAATAGTACATCAATGAATTGAGGCGCACTATATAAAATGATTTTCTTATCATAACTCAATTACTTATAGAATTAATATAATTTAAATATTTTTTTTGTTTTCTTTAGTTACACATTGTTCTTGAATTATTAAAATTTTAATACTTTTTAAGTTCATTCCTTATGCCTTGTAATGGTGTCAAAGTTTTTTTTTTTTAATGGTACACACACATTTTGAATTTAATAAAATGTTTATGTATTTAATTTAATAGTAAATGGCATTTGAATTTTTAATATAACACTATTAATTTATTATATATAAACATTTAAAGTTTCAAATTTTTGAAGTAATATACATGTATAATATACAAAAGATTACAAATACAGGTAGAAAATTGGTTTTGTATCACATCGCTGTCACAGTCGCGGAATGTTTATTGTCAATTATGACTGTCAATAGATATACTTTCTATATTGCCAGTATAAACTCACAACAATGTGCTATTTACCATTGATAATAAATGCTGTGTACTTGCGAATATCAATGTAGTGAAAAACCTGTATTTGTAATTCTTAAGGCATATTTTAAGTGAAATTATATTAATTTGATCATTTTTAAAAAAGTTATGTTAGCTTTATGAAAATAACAAAATTTAACGATTTCAAAGTTTGTAATTTTTTTGGAGATCCCCCCATTTATGGGGAAAGAGAAAAATTTTCTATTTTTAAGGGTAATGTCTTCAACTAGATACGATATATGATCTTTTGGCGTATTGTTGAAAGAAATCGGTCATGTAAGAGCTGAGAAAAAGTGGCAACAGAAAAAAAAACACATAGTAAAATTAATTCCTTCTCAGCTTCGCATCGAAGCTAAATAAATTAACACAAGAAATACTCAAGTAGAAGTTTATTTATAGATCTTTACATATAAATAATGTAATACATTTCATTTTAAGACTTTTATGAGATCTGAAAAAAAATTATTTTTGTTAATTACTATCACAAATATTTCTTTTAGGATTGTATAAAAACATTTAAGATACAAAACGTTTTTATAAAAGTGAAATAATGTTGATTTTCAACACGATAATCATTAACTAGAACCATAATTTTTTATAAATTCTATTTCAGGTACTACTTATTTTTAAATATAAGTTCCGGGTCTAATTGACGAGAATTAATCTAAGTACTAATATAAATATTTATTCTGATATTTCGGAGAACTGATCTTAAGATTTACGATTGATAGAACCTCAATTATTAAAATAATATTTATTTCATAATATATTTATGTATATTTTCGTCTTATATATGATAAATATTCAGATGTATTTTGGAAGAAAAAAAATTCTTATACATATCACATCTAAAAAAATTTTTGAGAACGTTTATACTATTTATTAGGATTAAAAATAATCTTCAAGGAGAATTGAAAATAAAATGTGTTCTACATAACAATACAATGCCCACCCTTTTGTGATTAAAAAAGAGAGTAAAAAAGTATAACGAAAATAATTAAAAAAGTATTTTTTTTTTTTTGAAAGGGATGGTTTTGAGGTATTAGAGTTTCAAGATTTAGTATTTGTGAGGAGCACGGTAGTGTTTAGCGTTGCTCTTTTTTGACCATAACGAACAAATAAAATTCTTCTATGTTGCGCATTCTTTTTAAATAAAACTATAATAACTCAAAAAATAATAATACTAAATAGGTTATTGACTAGTCAACATTTTATTCAGACTATACTCCAATTAATAGTAAATGAAAATTAATAGGTTCCTGTTTAATTTTTGAAAGTTACTCCTAAAATCTACTCTTAGAAATAATTTTTTTTTTAAATAGACTTTACATTAAATATTGGTTAATAAAAATAGAAAAGATTTAAATTTATGAATTTTTATAAAAAAAATATTATTTAATAAAAAAATGGGGGTACAATGATTAATGAATCACACAGTATAAAAAATGTAATTTTTTTTTTAAAATTATTTCATTTAATATCGGCTCTCATTAATTAAAACGAAAGTTCATACTTTTACGTAACTCTTCTAGAAGTAATGTATTAAATGTATATTAAAAATTCATTGATTTTTATAATGATATATTTAAGTAGTCTATATATTATTTTGAGTAAATCAAATGAAAACCAGATTTAGACATGTTTCTTGGAATATATATATATATATCTAAATGTATAACTTTTATTTTAGTTGTAAAGTTGTTAGTCTAAAACATTAATATTATTCACAATTAAAAAAATTACCTTCCAATTTAAGTAAATGATCCTTTGTCGATTTTACTTTATATAGAGTTTGGCTTCGTATTTCATAATCTATTTGATGATTTTCAAATATTTCACGTGCATCCCCTAAAGCAATATATCCATCTTTTGCTTTATTTTGCAAATCTTCAGCTAATTTATTCATATATTCAATTTCTTTTATTCGAAATAATGCCATTAGTTCCTCCAATGTTATTGAACTATTTTCTAATCGTATATAAATTAAACATGTATTACTATAATTAAATGATTTTCTTAATTGTTCATTGTATACAGTTGGTAAGGTATTAGTTTTAAAAATTAATATTATTTACATTTACACTACATCTGTTCGGTCGTGTCAAATAGAATTCAGTTGTCAACGCAATGAGCGCGACCTGTCCTAACCAGTTTTAATGTTGGGGTAGTGTATGCGAGGGATCTCCTACTCGTAATGTCGTGTGCTCCGGATTTGTGTAGCTACATTTTTACTATGCATTATTATGCATTTTATTTATATGACTCTGATGTTTTGTTTTGACGTCTGGTAAGTTGTGTCGCAGTTCATGTCGGATCACTATTCGAATTCCTTATTTTGGTGTTTTATGTGTTAAATTCACTTTATGTTCGTTGGTTTATACGAATTAATGCACAAAACGGTGCGTATTAGTATTCTGTTCTTCAGCGAAAGAAGTATATATTTTACAGTTGGTTGCGTCGGGCTCGGTTGTAATAATTGACACATTGAAACACTTATCATCTTGGTACGAAGAAGCGCAAATTATACATTTTATGTTTTGTCTAAATATTAATTGTTAAGAATATTTTATGTTGTTATATTTTATTATTTGTTTAAGTGTAAATTACTAACCATAGGTTTATGGTATAAATTTATTGTTGTTATTGTATTGGATAATGTTAATAGGGGAATATAAATTACAGCCCACAAAACTTTATTTTTATTTAATTTAAAAGGAACTGAGAGAGATGCGATTTAACTTGGCGAGTGGTCGTCCGAGTATTTCGCGTCGCACAACATCATAACTATTATTTAGATAATGATTCAATAAAAAATCAAATAATAGGTCAAAATTTAATTTTGTCGTGCTTTAAGATTTCAGTTTGATCATCTTTGATCCCATTTTGTAGCTTATGAAGAAATTTGATGAAAATAAGTCAGTTTCTTTAAGAATGAATAAAANAATAAAAAAACAAAAAATAGGTCAAAATTTAATTTTGTCGTGCTTTAAGAAATATGTTTGATTATCTTTAAATTTTCGTAATGATAAAGATTATTTTGTTTATATAAAATCATAACCAGAAATAGTCTGTTTCTTTAGTACTCTATAAATTTTTAATTAAATTAATTATTTAGAAAATTATTCACGCCATACGACCGAGAATGTGTTTTTTAGGTTATTAAAAAGTTTAAAATATGATGCAAATATATTATAAATATATCAAAATATGTTTATAGTATACTATAAAAGAGTTTTAACATATGACATATTAATATGTATAATTTTTAGTTTACTTTCCCGTATTTTCATATTTTACGACTTATAATTAAATTTTTGATTTAAAATTTGACGAATTTTTGATTGAATTCGCTTAAATATTTGGTCAAACATTTTCAATTTCTTTTTATTAATTTAAAATTAATTAGAAATAGTAATTAAACTAATGTCTTTGTAGAAAATTTGAGAAAATTATAGAAATAATNGTCTTTGTAGAAAATTTGAGAAAATTATAGAAATAATAATTTTTTCATATTATATTTCTAAATATGAAAATTAGTCTGAATATTCTTCAATCATCAAAATATGCGAAAATATAAAAAAAAAATTCTATTAACTTAATGATCGTTGAAATTTCTTACTTCCATTAAATCACATGAGGTCAATAAAATATGTAGNACTTCCATTAAATCACATGAGGTCAATAAAATATTTAGGGAACACTATGGTCAGTTTTTAAACTTTTTACATTTTCTGATCTCGTATAGTGATGTAAAATTACTATAATAATATTTTTCATTTATTTTACATTTATAGACAGAAATATTTATTTCTACATTTTCCTCAACTTAATCCCAACTACTTGGGGTCGGCCACCCGTATCTTAAACTTCCACTTAACACGATCTCCCACATCATCTACGCTCACATCAGCTGTCTTCATATAGCATTGAATAACATCCCTCCATCTCTTTTTTGGTCTTTAATATTAATTTTCTATAATTGTTCTTATAGCTGTTTTAAATACCTCTCTCCTCACAACATGACCAAACCAAACCATCTAAACCATATATAAGTATTCTCATCTCTGTTACACTCATTCTCTGCTCTACTTTCTTGTCAACCACCCAGCACTATAAACCATACATCATAGCTGGTCTTACTACAGTCTTATACAACTTACCTTTCAACCTCATTGGAATTCTTTTATCGCATAACACACTAAACGCTTCTCTCCACTTCAACCAACCGCACTTAATCCTATGTCATACATCCTCGTCAATACTACCGTTCATTTGTNAGTGAACACTATGGTCAGTTTTTAAACTTTTTACATTTTTGCTCTCTTATAGTGATGTAAAATTACTGTAATAATCTTTTTCTACAGAATTTCTTTTGAATGTTTTCGAGAGTTCTTAAAAACGAGAATATTCTTTTGTAACTTGTATTTATTATATGCTAAATTATTATAAATGGTCACTTTCAAATTTATCTCTTTTTCTTTAGATAATTAAATCAAACGGAGAGGGAGATACAATCCAGTTGTAATAAAAGTTCACAAATTATTCAATTTTTTTTTTAGAGTTTACAAACGCTTTAGAGTTATATTTAAAAGTAATCAAATTTATACTTGACTTCTAAATTAAACTTATTAAACGTTAATTATATAGAAATTTTTTTTGACTGATAATTTTTCGATGATACATTTTCCTCGCCTTAATCCCAACTACTTTGGGTCGGTTACCCATATCCTAAACTTCCACTTAACACGATCTCCCACATCATCTACGCTCACATCAGCCGTCTTCGTATCGCATTCAATAAAATCCCTCCTTCTCTTTTTTGGTCTTTAACATTAATTTTCTATAATTGTTCCTTATAGCTGTCTTGAATCCCTTTATCCTCATAACATGACCAAACCAAACCATCTAAACCATGTATAAGTATTCTCATCTCTGCAACACTCATTCTCTGCTCTACTTACTTGTCAACCGCCCAGCACTATAAACCATACATCATAGTTGGTTTTACTAAAGTCTTATAGAACTTACCTTTCAACCTCATTGGAATTCTTTTATCGCATAATACACCAGACGCTTCTCTCCACTTCAACCACCCACATTTAATCCTATGTCATACATCCTCGTTAATACTACCAGTCATTTCCACAACTGATCTTAAATACTTGAAACTTTCTACCACTCCTATCACGCCCTCACTTGTTATCACTGATCTTTTCATTTCACCTACCTCATGTTCTCCTTTGTCAAACTCGTACTTTATTTACTCTATCTTACTTCTACTTATTCTTAAATCGTTCTCTTTAAGAGCTGATCTTCACGCCTCTAGCCTTTGATTAATATCCTCCCTATTTTCTTCTATTAGCACTATATAGTCAGCGAACAACATGCACTAAGGCATCTTTCCTGGTATTTCTCTAGTAACTTCATCCATCACTATAGTAGGGGTTTAAAGCAAAACATTAATGTACTCCTACTCTTATCCTAGAATCTTCTGTTACTCCTTCCACACTTTATACCTTGATATAATCATACTAGGGTATCATACAAATTCTCTATTATAATAATGTACCTTTTCGGGACTCCTTTTCCCATTAATTCTCACTTTAATACCTCTCTCAGTATGCTATTGTACGTTTTCTCCAAATCTATAAATTCCATACACAAAATTTTCTTTTTTTCCATATATTTTTCTATTAGTCTCACACAAAATAANTGGGTCGGTTACCCATATCCTAAACTTCCACTTAACACGATCTCCCACATCATCTACGCTCACATCAGCCGTCTTCGTATCGCATTCAATAAAATCCCTCCTTCTCTTTTTTGGTCTTTAACATTAATTTTCTATAATTGTTCCTTATAGCTGTCTTGAATCCCTTTATCCTCATAACATGACCAAACCAAACCATCTAAACCATGTATAAGTATTCTCACCTCTGCAACACTCATTCTCTGCTCTACTTACTTGTCAACCGCCCAGCACTATAAACCATACATCATAGTTGGTTTTACTAAAGTCTTATAGAACTTACCTTTCAACCTCATTGGAATTCTTTTATCGCATAATACACCAGACGCTTCTCTCCACTTCAACCACCCACATTTAATCCTATGTCATACATCCTCGTTAATACTACCAGTCATTTCCACAACTGATCTTAAATACTTGAAACTTTCTACCACTCCTATCACGCCCTCACTTGTTATCACTGATCTTTTCATTTCACCTACCTCATGTTCTCCTTTGTCAAACTCGTACTTTATTTACTCTATCTTACTTCTACTTATTCTTAAATCGTTCTCTTTAAGAGCTGATCTTCACGCCTCTAGCCTTTGATTAATATCCTCCCTATTTTCTTCTATTAGCACTATATAGTCAGCGAACAACATGCACTAAGGCATCTTTCCTGGTATTTCTCTAGTAACTTCATCCATCACTATAGTAGGGGTTTAAAGCAAAACATTAGTGCACTCCTATTCTTATCCTAAAACCTTCTAACCTTTATTACTCCTTCCACACTTAATACCCTGATAAAATCATACCAGGGCATCATACATATCCTCTATTATATTAATATACCTTTTCGGGAATCCTTTTCTAATTAATTTTCACTTTAAAACCTCTCTCGGTATTCTATTGTACGTTTTCTCCAAATCTATAAATTCCATACACAACATTTTCTTTTTATCCCTATATTTTTTTATTGGTTGTCCCACATAAAATAATGGAACCATTATTGAATGTTAACTAATTTGACTATTTATTGACAAAAATTTTCTAGATAAATTTTTATGTTTATGTTAATATGCTACTATCAGCTAAAAAAAGATGATTAGTTTTCAATAATAAATTTTTAATAAATAATTGTAGAGTTTGATTTAATATTATATTATGAAATAAATATTTTGTTAATTTTTTTTTAATATATATTCTCCCGTTATTATCTGCAATAGAATATTATTACCCTTACCAAGAATCTTCTTTCGTTATATCACTACTCTCGTATCAATAATTTAGATAATGATGATAGTGATATAAGCATTGAAAAAGCAGGTATAAGACAAAATGATTTTGTTTTAATTATTGACTTTATTCAGTCTACAAATAAAAACGTTAAAAATAATTTTTGTGTCAATATGCCTCGGCAACGAAGTACGTTCGCTCTTTAACTACACATTTAAAAGTACTAATTGAGTAGCGTGTTTATTAAAGTATAAAATTATTAACCACCTAGAGACCAATTTTGTAAACAACAGTATAACAAAGANTTTTTCTCAGCTCTCACTAGACCGATTTCTTTTAACAATACGTCAAAAGATCACAAATTGTATCTAGTTGAAGACATTACCCTAAAAAATTTAAAATTTTTCCCTTGTTCCCTANTTGTATCTAGTTGAAGACATTACCCTAAAAAATTTTAAATTTTTCCCTTGTTCCCTACAAATGAGGGAAATATCCAAAAAAATTACAAATTTAAAAATCGGTAAATTTTGTCATTTTTTTCACTTTTTTTTCTTAAAACTTCCATAACTTTTCAAAAATCTACAAATCAACATAATTTTTTTTAAAACTAAAATCTTAGATATTTTCCTTTCATTTGATATCATTTTTTTGAAAATTTAACACTTAACCTGCTCATGGGGGGGATTTAAAACTGCAACTTTTTTACAAAAACTAAGTTTTTCAACTTAATTTTTGAAAATGTTCCAAAAATACTGCGTCCTTTAAACATATACCAAATGAAAGCTTATTTTATGTACTGTAAAACGAAAAAAAAAAATTTGTCCCGACACTTTATCTTCTGCATGCAAACGGCTGCCGTATTTTAAAAAATGCTATTTTTGTGTTAAAATTTTCGATTTAAAATTTTTAATTTTCAACTTAAAAATGCTATTTAAGTTTGTTGTCGTTGTGTCATGCTGTGTATGTTGATTTAATTATATGAGAAAAACCAGTTAGTCGTCGTTGTCCACTAAATGAATACTATGTTCGTAAGAAATAATAATGTAAATGTATATGAGAAAATATTCTTTAACTTTTGTGTTTTTAATGTATTAAATAATTTTTAATAAGTGTGAAATAGCATGAGTAATTAATAAAAACATAATTTATATTAATAATTACTTCCTCTTTGTTATTTTATTTATAATAAAATAGCAAATCTTATGTAACATATGGAACCATAGGTTTTTTCATAAATTAAAGTCGCCTTTTATAAATTTTATCTATACTCACTTTAAGTATCTTAATTCATTACGAAATCAATAATAAACGAAAATTAAATTATAATTACTCCATATCTCAAATTCTTCATCAGACATACTCTTCTTGATATCTATTCCATACATTGATTTACAAACAAAAATAAAATTCTTCAAATAAACCAAACCATTATCATTACTAGCTGCTGCTTCTAATTTTTCTCTAATCGTTTTCCTAAAAATATAATCTATTAGTTTTATTTGAATTTGTTGAAGTAAATGAGTCAAATTTTTCGAATATCGCATCTGTTTATAAAGGTAGTTTATATGAAATAACTTGAGTTTTCTATTATACTTTAGAAGTATGAAAATATTGTTAGAAATAATATATTTTTAATTTACTGAAAAAAAAATTTCTTTTTTCACTTTAAAAAAGTATAAAAATATAAATACTATTTAGTATTACTCTTGTATTTTATAGAAAACATCATATTATTATATTTCGTAGTTAAATTTTTAATTTTATAAACATTTGAATCTTTATATGTTTGAGACCGTATAATAAATATATGAAAATTTTATTTTTTATACAATTTTTAAAATATTAAAGAAAATATACTACTATAAAATATACAACATTAGTAAGATATTTTTTTAATAATAATAGTACAACATTATCGCCCATAAGGATATATAGAGTGCATAAAATTATAATAATAATTAGTCATGAACAATTAATACATAAACAAAAATAAAAATTATAAAAAAAAAAAAAAATTTAAAAATTGAATACTACTTTTTAATATTTATAAATTAACATAGAAATGATTAAAATTCAAAAGATAACGACAGAAGTTTAGATTCGCTATTTTAATTAAAATCGAAATTAACCTTAATACAAGCTTGTAGCATAAATGTGAAACGATTCATGAAAGATAACTGGAGATTTAGAGAAAAATAAAGGAACATACAACTAATTTAAAAAGTTCCATTTAATCTACTTTATTATATAAATATTTCTAAACAAAAAATATATAATTATATTGGAAAAACGTAGAAAATTTCGCGAGCTATCGAGATTTTCTGAGTGCTATTAAATCCAAGCTGGTTACCAAAGTCGATGAAATCGCAACTTTTCGACCTATTAAATATAATCTCCAATTAGAGGCCTTTTACCATATACCGTGATCGGAAGCACCGCTCGTTCAAGGACCGTGCGTTCAAGGCACGGGCTAGGGCGTTGTTGTCCGACACGGATATTGTAGGTGCGGTCAATGACGATTTCGAGATTATGCTCGCTGAGGATGATGTGTACTCGGGTAGGGGTAGCGGATTCACGCTAGCGCATATCGACGGTCTCATGCTCAGTGTATACAAGTATACGCCCCTCACCGGCTCATCATATATTCCGGTTTCACCTGAAATTTTACATAAAAAGGCAATCATCAACCCACAAAACATCAATCAGTCCTGTTTCAAGTGGGCCATTTTGGCCCAGCACGTTGGGGTTAATAATAATACGCGTGTTAATCAAAAATATTTCAACGAGAAACACAGGTATGATTTCAGAGGGTTGACGTTCCTCACTCCTGTGCCCCAAATTAAAATATTTGAACAACGTAACCCTAACGTGTCCGTCAACGTGTACGGCTTGGAACGAGACGACGTTAAGATGAAGTGGTTGGTGTATCCTCTAAGAGTCGCCAACCAAGAACAACAAAATCATTTTGACTTGTTGTACATCGGTGACTCTGATGAATATCATTTCAGAATTTTCGAGGTCCGTGCGCAGCCAAAAAACTATACGGTTTGTCGACACCTTCCGGTTCATGGCCTCCTCCCTGTCAACCTTGGCCGGTAGCCTAATGACATCCGATTTCGTTAAATTCCGAGAGACGGCCAAGGTGTTCCGCCCGGAAGACATGCCGTTGGTAACGCGTAAGGGCGTATACCCTTACGAGTACACTGATAGTTGGGCTAAATTGGACGAAACGGTACTACCACCCCGCGACGCTTTCTATAGTCAGTTGAATGAGTCGAATATCGATGACGACGACTATAGACACGCCACAGAGATTTGGGACCGTTTCGGTTGCTCAACCCGCGGCGACTACAACGATCTATACCTAAAGATTGACGTGCTGTTGTTGGCTGACGTGTTTGAGAACTTTTGCGACATCTGCATTACAATAAACAATTTGGACCCGGCGCACTATTATACCGCATCGGGTTTTATCTTCGATTGTATGTTGAAGTACACCAGGATGAAGCTGGAGCTCTTAAACGACTATGATATGCTACTGATGGTGGAACAGAGCATTCATGGTGGACTGGTGCAGGCTGTCAAGCACTATGACAAGACCAGCAATCCAAAGACACTTGGCTACGATCCGACAAAACCAGACTCATAGATCGTGTATCAAGATTGAAAGTATTATATAAAAGTACAACTATTGAGCTGTGGATTAAAAACGTTTAATATATATAGGCCATAACCTTTACGGGTGGGCTATGAGTCAGCTCATGCCGTACGGTGTCTTCCGGTGGTATGAAGGATCAGATCCTCTGGCCGACCACCAATTGCTTTCGGTCACTGGTAATACGGGGCGTATATATGAAGTAGATGTATCGTATCCAGAAGAGTTGCATGACGAGCACATTGACTTGCCGTTCTTGCCTGGCAACGATGTACCATAGGGTTCCAAAAGAGACCAAACTCATGGCCACTTTGAAACCCAAACAACGGTACGTCGTACACTATGTCAACTTGAAACAGGCGATCGCACACGGACTGCAATTCGATAAAGTATATACATCGTACCTAAAGCTATTAGCTATGATATTAATATGTTTGTCACATAGGTGCACCGCGTTTTAGAGTTTCAACAAAGTGCTTGGTTGAAACCGTACATTGAGTTTAGAGTTTAACACTGAAATGCGGAAACAGACGGCAAATGCTTTTGAAATATTGTTTTTCAAATTAATGAATAATGCCGTCTTTGGTAAGTGCATGCTCAATGGTAAAGCAGTTGTGGATTATTCGATAAATATTTATATTTTTATAGGGAAAACCATGGAGAACATGCGGAAACGCATCCGCATTGAACTAATCTCCAGTCCCGAACGTCTAAGCAAGCTCATAGACCAACCAACCTTCAACGAATGTATCAAATACGGCGAAAGGTTGTGCGACGTCGTAATGTAACATAATGTAACATAATAACATAGATAGTCAAGTTTACCAAACCAATATACGTCGATTTAGCAGTGCTTGATATTAGCAAGCCGCTAATGTACAAGTACTTCTACGACGTATTAGAACCTCATTAGGGTGACGCAATCAGCCTGGTTTACATAGATACTGGTGAGTACAACCGTACAGTAGAAATATTTTTACAATATTTATATATTTTTAATTTTTCTCAGACTCCTTGATATACCTGCTCAGAGTCAGCGACTTCTACCAGGATTTAGCCGACAGCCCTGATTTACTGATGCACGTGGACACATCTAGCCTGCCCAAGGATCACCCTTGTTACTCGACCTCGAGGAAGAAGACGCCTGGTCTGTTTTCAGACAAGACCGGCGGCCTCACCCTCTTTGAGATCGCTGCACTTCGTTCAAAGTGTTTCGCATTTAACATGGAAGGCAGCGAAATCATCAAGTCTAAGGGGATCCGCGGACATATCGTCCGGAACCATCTGTCTTTGGACGATTACAAGCGATGTTTGTTTGAAAACGATGGCAACAATGCGTCAAAACGAGCGTTGGCCGGAGAAAATGCCCGTGCAGTCATCAGAGCCGTGATGGTGAGATTCCACCGACATTATCATTACCGTACACTCCGTACCAACAGAACGTGTCAATTCGTTCTTAAAGAGGTACGCACTTTACGTACAACCAAGTTGGCGCTTAACCGTGTCGACGATAAGCGCTACACGCTCGACAATAGAATTGATACGCTGGCTTACGGTCATTATGCCATGCCATCGGAAGAAATTTAATAATTTTGCTCTGGACCAAATCCTAACCATTTAACGAAGCACTGGTCCCCTTGTGTTCGCAACACTCGTTCGACTAAATATATGTCTGGATAACTGGTCTTGTTCAGCTCTTTGGTGTAAAACAAACCACGTATTGGATTTCCCTGATAGTCTTCTAGATAGTATGTTGGCGGTATAGTTTGCCTAACCTTAACTATGGTAAACAGTTCGGTGCTCCAGTTTGGTTTTAAAATCAAAGAACTACTAATCAGGATATAATTAAAGAAATAAGAATTGATGTTGCTTTTTGAATAATCCACCAATTTCTCTAAATGAAACACTATCTACAAATTTGCATCGAAGCGTTTCTTATGATAGTGATTTTAATCACTGTCAGATATCATCTATACTTGTCCCATTTATGCCTCGTCCACACTGTTATTCGACCCCACTGTGCTACCGTTTTTTTTAATTTAAAGGTCTAAGTAATATTAAACCACTCTTGAGTTTTGTAAAAAGAACTATAAGGTGTAAGTTCACATATTCAGCAAAATTGGATGTTCAATTAATTGAAGTCAGTTGTTCGCGCTTGTTAATATTATAGGAAGCGATAACAATAATAATGATGGTCAATGTAATAGACAGCAATGTTTAATCTAAGCACTCACGCGGACAAATCGCCGGCTTATAAGTAAATTTATAATAAACATGATACAGTCCACTATTTAATATTTGCGTTTACGAATTATTTATTATATTTATTAAACCATTTTGTAACATTTGGTCCATCGTGCAGCATCTATTAATTAGTTTATAATTTGATTTTGTAAGTTTGTCATCGCCGTACTCGTCGTCGTATGTTTGTTTCGATTAAGTGCGTTTCGTATTTTTATTTTTTATTTATCGTATATCAATTTAGGATTCGTAATTAGTTTGAGGTTCGTTAAAGAATAGACTCGTTAGTTCTAATTCTCATCTCATGCTATTCCTGGTGTTGCGGTAAAAACGTCTTGTAATGTGTACTATTATAGAAACATCATTGTTTTTTTTTATTCGGAAGCCTATATAGTTCATTTGGAATTTAATACAATAGAGCGCTATTGTAATCTCGTTATTCGATTGACGATCTGTATAGATATCAACCGTTATGGCAGATCAAGTACAGCTGAATATTCGTCGCGGCCAATGCAAACTCCAACTATCTCGATTTGTATCATTTGTTGATAGAAAGAGTGGAGATTAAAACATTGATACCAGTCAAATAATACTGTGACAAGATAGGATATTGGAGGTCTAGCAAAATTACGATTAGTTCAAGATGAAATGGAAGAACTTACTGCGATTACTGATAAAACGGAGAAGTTTAGAGACGAGATGGAAAGTATATATATTGGCGTTCTATCAGAATGCGAAAAACTAATAAAGAAATTTTGTTTTAAATATCAACATCAATGATAGTTCTTCTTTCGTTGAAAATGATGTTTCAAAAGAAGAAGTAGTTTTGAGTAAAATATCAGAAGCCAATGCAGTTGGCTTGGCTATTAACTTCAAACTAACAAAGGGCAGTTGGGTTTGAGTGGCCGTTATAGACATAGTTTTCGATACTATCACTTTTGTCTTATTTATATTATTAATAACTAAACTAATTTTGTTTAACGATTTGTCTATCGTCAATTATCATCATAGCTAACCAACTCTGTGCCACTTGGACATACCTATTAACCAACTGTGCTAGGATTCAGGTCAGTCGTATTGCACAATACATAAAACTTATTTTTATTGAACATTTAAAATATAACTTTCCTTTGTCATTGGCATAAAACAATAGTTTAACTTTATTATATAATCTCTGACTAGTAACTAAGGTATACGGTGGCCTATCTCCTCCTATTCACTTAAAATTAATTTTCAACGTAATAAGTATTTGGTGTTTTTGTAATTTATGAAATAATAATTATCTTATATATTATTTCCAATTATTAGGAACAATGTGCGAAAAAAAAATGTACAATACAAAATATGAGTATTTAAAATTATTTTGGTATCAACTTTTGATTTTTTGCGGCTGAATAATGTATTTTATTTAATAAATAAAATGTAAAAATTGTTGTATTTGATATCATGTTTCAAAAAAGTATTCCTAAAGATATTCTAAATAATATTCTACCAAAATATGAAATTCAATAATAATTGCATAACTCGGCTGACAATAATTTATGTCTATTTACAGTTTTTCATGTTTGCAAAGCTGTGAAAAATAGTTTCAATAAGATATTTTCAAATTTATAACATGCACCTTAAAACTAAATTATTATAACAATTATCATAACACCTATGAAAAAAATAATATTCTTCGGTTTTCAACGAAAATAACTTTATATTTGATAAGGCTCCGCCTAACTGGGGCCCCGTCTCAGACCCGAGGCCCTACGAGCCGTCATCATAAGTAGGCCACTAATTCCAGTAGGGGTATCCCTAGTACGCCGGTCACGATAAGTATTTTGCAGAAAAAATATTACAACAGAATCAGTGTAACAAAAATATATTAAAAATGTTATTATTAAAATCAGGAAAATTCAAAAAGAGAAAATAGTAAAATGTGTTGGGTATAAGGTTGACGTTTGTTAATGAGGTATTCCATTTAGGCCTATTCAAAAATTATTTTAGAAGGATATTTAATAATTTTTACTTTGTTAAACATGCCATAGATTTTTTTTTGCTAAAAATCAAAGTAATGATGAAAAAGAAGGACATTAGGTCCTTATTTATTAGAAGTTGCCTAAAAAAATATTGAAAGCGCTGGTTCAAAAGGGGTTCATATCTCCCTTAAATACATCCCTGGTATACACAAAAATTATTAATATTCTAATTATAATAATTATGTTTATATTATAGAATAATTACAAAAAAATTCAGCAAGTTATAATAGCAAGTTATTAAATTTTTTATATAGTCCCATTATGTAAAAAATTTAATTCTGATAAAAATATTGGTTACTGCGATTTAACGTTGGACAGCATAGTTGTCATAGATGAATCCCAATTTAAACGATAAACTCATTTACTCATACATCATATATGAGAAAAAAAAGATTATTAATAATGTGCTGTTCTGATAATGAAAGTACGAACTTATACAATTATAACCGTTATGAAATTAATATATAACATATAATATTCCTCGATAAAATATGTATATAAAATAGTGTTATGTGCAAAAAAGTCCTAATAAAAATACATATTACACCATATAATTAAGGTTCAGAATAAACGTGTGAGCATAAATGTGTCGATGCGCATATTAAAACCATGTGCGTGGTTGGGTTGGGTTGGGTTTAATCTAATAATCTAACAATTTCTGACAATTAAACACTATCTACAAATTCGCATCGAAGCGTGTCTTATGATAGTGATTTCAATTACTGTCAGATATCATATATACTTGTACCCACTATGCCACGATCCCACTGTGCTACCGTTTTTTTAAATAATAATAAAGTCTCAGAGTTAAAATAAAGTGCACTTTTAAAAATTTTAAAATAAATTTTTATTTAATTTTTTCAAATATTTTAATTGAGAAAAACATATACATGTATATAAACAAATCCTAATGTATAATTTGAATTCAGTGACTTTATAAACATATATTTTGATATAACTTAAGTTGATTAAAGACTACCTTAAATCTCGCTAAAAAGAGGGGATGTAGAAAAAATAATGTTAAATTTGAATTTAGCAACGTCAAAAACATAATAATTGACCTCTTTACCAACTGAAAGGTAAAATTTCTGGCTCATATTAATTTTGTCAGCTAATATTGCATTTTGGTCCACTGTGGACCGTTTTTCTAATTATGCGTATTGCTACAATTAACCGATAGCTCTTATCGGTACATTAATTAATAATGTCAATGTTTCGAGGAATTACTGTAATTTTTTTTTAAATCTTCTAAATTTCATTGTAGCATATCTTGTTTAGAATTTATAAAAAATAATTTTTTTTATGACGAATAAGAATATATAAAAATAATAGGGATAGCCAGTTGAAAATCAAAAGTTGGTATTGTTCATGCATCAATGTACAAAATAATCTATTATTGTTAAACTTTTTTCGCATTTTTAAATCATCTGAAGAAAAATGGTGTACTAGTAAATACTTTATATTTTTAATTGTCTTCAACATTGCAGTGCCAATGTATACTCATATTTTCTCGATCTAAATAATTTATTACTATACAACTAAATAAAGCAAAAAATAAGTACCACATTTTTCAAAAAATTTGCGTTTGATTTATTTTTATAATTATATTCTATGCAAATTCATAGACTACATAATATAAATATAACTACGAAATTTTAATTAAATATTATTTCAACTGCTATTTTCATGAAATATTCTGTCTTTTCTTAAAAAACAAAATGTAATTTTGCGAATAATCTCATGATATTTGTATTATTGTGACAATGTAAAAAATTAAGGTAGTAGTAATTGCTATTAATAAAAAGCAATAATGACTATACAAAACTATTACAAAGGAATAAAATGATAAAAATTAGATTTTTTTTTATATCAATAGACAGGTCAACAGCTATTCTGCTATCTATAATGAATAGATGAATTTTGTATGAATTTTAAACTCTGATTCTGAATCTAGCCTCAGATGCTTTCAATTATATACAGTTTTTGAGAAATCCGTGAAGTTAAATTGCTTTTATAGATCAATAAATTTGAGTTTGCTGTGTTCTTTACAAAAAAAAATCTAAGCTATCCACTGCCGTACGACAGTAGTGCCCCGACGTAGGCACAAAAGTTTTACACAAATTCATTAATATTTTTTTTTTATATATCGATGACGAATTCGTCGTTTCAAGCTCTTCTTGAGTCCTCCCGTTGGATACGCTGGTCAGCTCCAATCCCTCCAATTAATGAACTACTAAAAGTTAGACCCGTCAGCACGATCTAGCTCAAAAGTAGCAGACTGAGGGGTGGCTCCTTGTCAGCCTCCATCACCACTTCTTTTTCACTATATCTACTAAAGAATAGTTAAGCCCATAAACTAGCCAGCACGCACACTAATTGTTATGATTGACTAAAATAACAGTAGTCCAACCTCGACTTTTGCCGCACCCACACACAAATTTTAATAACACGACGGATATAAAGTATTTACTCTCAATTACAGATTTTTAAATAATTATTTTATTTATATAAAGTAAAAACACAAAGTCAAAATATAATATAAAAATTTAATACAAAATTAATTAAGTCGTACAAAATACAAAGCTACTTGCCCACCAACGACCTAACACGTAACTCGACGTTTCTTCCACAAAAAGTCCAGTCACCGTATCCTTTTTATGATTCCCTTTTATATTCTTTTTCCCACCATTATTAATTTGCTTACTCTGATTTACATTTTGTATAACATTATTGTATTGCTTAAGCATTCAAAAATTGCTTATTACTATTGTTAATTTTGTATCAACGTTATTCAGCTATTTACTACACCGCTATAACTATTTTAGGGTAAATCCTATAGTGTATTAAGGGTAATTCCTTATAAAATTTAACTAAATATTTTATACGACAACACATTTTTGATTATCTGTTATACTGTGTAATTTGTTACAGATAGCAATTTCGTAATTAAAAAACCCAGCACAGGGGGATCGCGGCACAGTGGTGACGTGGCATAGTTGGATGAAGTATTATGATATCTGACAGTGATTAAAATCACTATAAAAAAAAACGCTTCGATGCAAATCTTTAGATAGTGTTTAATTTAAAAAAAAAACCCAGCACAGGGGGGTCGCGGCACAGTGGTGACGTGGCATAGTTGGATCAAGTAAATGATATCTGACAGTGATTAAAATCACTATCAAAAATAAACGCTTCGATGCAAATCTTTAGATAGTGTTTAATTTTAAAAAATTGGTGGATTATTCCAAAAGCTACATGATCTGCTAGTTCATTATTAATATCCTAATTAAGATAAAGTATGTAGAATGAAAAAGGGATTATTAAAAAATATTATTTCTCATAAAAAAATAATGTTGATCCATACACTTTTCAATATGTCATAGCATTATAAAGTTAAAAATATAAAAAATAAAATCGAGAATTTTCACACAATAATAGCATTCGGTAGCCATTTTCACCGTGAAGACTAAATAAAATAAAGTCCGAAATTTTTTTTTNTGAAAAGTGTATGGATCAACATTATTTTTTTATGAGAAATAATATTTTTTAATAATCCCTTTTTCATTTTACATACTTTATCTTAATTAGGATATTAATAATGAACTAGCAGATCATGTAGCTTTTGGAATAGTCCACCAATTTTTTAAAATAAAAAAGTATCTACAGATTTGCATCGAAGCGTTTCTTATGATAGTGATTTTAATCACTGTCAGATAACATTATACTTGATCCATCTATGCCACGTCACCACTGTGCCGCGACCCCCCTGTGCTGGGTTTTTNGGACTACAAGGAACTTTCATCAGAAGCAAAAATATACTTTTCTAAATCAAATTTTCGCGTTGTTTTCAAATCTGCAAGTAGACTATTTCTATCACTTCTAATTTTTTATATTATTACTAATTATATATATAAAATAATAATTAAAAGAAAAAAAAATTTGTTTTCAAATTATTACTGATTTGATTTTTAATATGTTAAAAATAATCAGTCCAAATTTTCAATTTTAACCTATTTTTTTGGTTCTTTAAAGTTGATGAAAAATTTTTGATAAAGATTTATGAAAGTTTATAGTAAAATAAATTGAATATATTACCATAACTTTTAGCTCAATTACAAGTTTAAAATTGACATCTAGGCAAGTTAACAAAGGAAAAATTTCTTATTAATAAACACATCTTAGTAAAACCAATACCTTCTCAGCTTCGCATCGAAGCTAAAAAAGTTGGTTGGGTATTTTTTCTGCTATTCTTCAAAATTACTCCTTCGTTGACTAGAACGAATCATTAAATAGAAAATTGTATGATAATTAAAACAATGTTTTTTTTAAGATTAATATGCAGTCAGAAAGTTTTATAATTACTATTTATTGTAATTTTATCAGAAAAACTCATTATTTTTTGCATTTTTATCGTAATAGAACACTTAAATAGAAATCATAGTAATCATTTCTAAGTAATTTTTGATATTTAAAAAGATTCTACTATTGAAATATCCAGAACTGAATTAATTTTAATGATTTACTTTAACTAAAAAAAAAAAAGTTAATATTTTGAATCCCTCTTGTGGGCAGGTTGGGTTTATTTATAGGGTTAGATTTATAAAAAAAAAAACCAAATGATAGATAAAGACATGCATCTAAATAAAAAAAAAATATACTGATTTGATTATTTTTGATAAAGTTATAACAGTTAACAAAGTTATAAGTTTTATACACTGGACTACAAGGAACTTCCATCAGAAACAAA
>NW_026099572.1:31303291-31314240 GCF_025091365.1 Daktulosphaira vitifoliae | reverse complement strand
ATAAATCAGAACAAATCGATTAGTCGAACAATTTGTGTTATATTTTTTTATATTTAAAGAGAACAAACGTAGAAACGTTTCTCTAATATAGAAATTAGAATTTATTCTAATATTTATTCGAATTTAGAAGAAATTAATTTTTCACCGGGTCCGTCTAATGAAACTAATGTTTTGCCAATATCAAGCTCCATAAAACAAAGAGGTACAATAGACATAATGACTGTAAAGTTATCTTCAGCATTAAATAGATGCAAATTAAGCGACCGAGACGCAGTGCACATTATAATTGCAGTGGCTAAATCATTAGGGCATGTTGTCAACGATATCATAGTTAATAGGTCATCAATTAAACGACACCGTGAAAAATACGTTGGAATTTAACTACAGAAATTCGCGACAAATTTTCTGTGACTAATCTCAATGCCTTAGTTTTACATTGGGACGTCAAATTATTACCTGATTTATGTAGTAAACAAATAATTGATAGACTACCTATAATTATTTTAAATAATGAAAATGACCAACTATTAGCAGTACCAAAGTTGTTAAATGGAACTTCTAAATCGCAGGATGAGACTATATATCAAACATTGGTCGATTGGGTTTAACAAACCACGTAAAAACTATGTGTTTTGATACTACAGCCACTAAAACAGGTAAATAAAACAAATTGTTTATTATTATCTATTTTATTCAGCCGAAGTTAAATGAAAATTGTTATTTTTGTGTAAAAAATCACCGTTTTTCATGTTGTTACTTTTACTTAAAACTATATTTACTGTTATTTATAATTTTATATCCTTCAAAATTTAATTGAAAATATAAATAGTATTATTTATTATCGTTTAGGCATGATTGGAGATACGTGTGTTTTGTTAAAACAATGGTTAAAAAAAAATATTTTATAGTTTCATCATATTTACGAGATTATTTTAAAATGTAAATTTGACACAAAATGGACCAAATTTCCCCTTATTTCTTCGTTTTTAAAAGTCTTGGCCGAAAATTAATACTGAAAATTACAAGTCCGGTATCAACGATTGATTTATTTTTGGAAAACTACAAAGTTCTATTGATCATATTTTAGAGTTTTGTTTAAATCAATTAAAATTATACCACTTTAGATAAGATTATAGAGAATTTCTTGAGCTAACAGTAATTTTTTTTAAATGGAGTTCCGCCAGAGGTGTATTATTTAGAGCTTCAGGAGCAATTCACCATGCTCGATGGATGTCAAAAGCGCTTAATATTCTTAAAATATTTATTTTTCGTGAAGAATTCAAGTTGACACAAAAAGAATATAATTCAACTCGAGTATATGTATTTTCTTGGTTAATTTATACATTGACACGACTTACGTCGCAAAAATGTGGTCGACACTGGTTTTGAGGGTAGAGACCCGTGGGCCGTTTATTAAATGAGCGACAACAGATTATTTTAACAAAAATAAAACAAACCGAAAAGATAAACACAGTAATAATAATCTTCGCATAATATCGCGGCACTTTCGCTGGCGTCGACGACGCGATGTTCGGCGTAATCCTTGGACGGCAAAATGGTTAGCAGCGTTGTAGGCGACGGTGCGCGGGTGCGGTTCGGCTGTCGACGTTGTCGCTTTCACAACGGGAGGAAGACTCTCGCACCATTTGCGGCGGGTCGTCGTCGGCCGTGCGGCATTTGCTGGACTTTGCACCGTAGCGTATAACACGCGGTGTTGGTCAGTCAAATACTCATAGTAGGGCGACGGCTGATAAAGGTGGCACGAGTCGCGGGGCATGCTTTTGTTAACCTACATTTACAATGCGATGCTGAGGTTATCATATATTCCTATAATCTGTAAAATCGCAACTATTATTTTAATACCAAAGCCAAACAAACCAAAACATCTCTCTACGTCTTAAAGACCAATAAGTTTATTATCAGTATTAGGCAAACTTTTAAAAAAAATATTACTCAGAAGACTACGGCCTATTCTATCATTACATAACATTGTACCAAATAGTCAGTTTGGGTTTTGCATGAAGGCTTACTATTCAAATTAAAACACTATTTACCTGCTCCGTATTTTCTCATTATAAAATCATATTTAGAAAACAGACACTTTGTCATTCGCCAAGGAAATGAATTCTCATCATACCAAAAAATAAATGCAGGTGTACCTCAAGGAAGTGATTTATCGCCAGACCTCTATAATACATTCACTGCCGATATCCCTCAAATTGATAAAACAATTTTAGCTACATACGCAGACGATGCAGCAGTATTATCAATTAATAGTGATCCTAACGCAACCAGTCTTTCAATTCAATATCATGCCAACCTTATTGACTAGTGAGCAAAAATATGGCGAGTAAAAATCAATGAAAATAAATCTGCTGAAATCACTCTAAATTTCAAACCACAAGAATGTCCTCAAAATATTATGAATAATATTCCTATGCCAATAAAAAAAGAAATCAAGTACTCTTGACAAACAACTAACGTGGGGCCTTTATCTAAAAGAAAAAAGAAAAAGTGCAAGAAACAGACTACATCTTCTACGTCCTCTACTCATTTCAAAACTTCAACTTAAAACAAAACTATTATACGCCCAGTTTGGTCTTATGGTATCCAAATTTGGGGTCCATCCAAACCAACGAACATAAAGCCAATACAATCGTTTCAATCAATAGCACTCAGACTTATCACTAAATCTCTATGGTATATAACAAACATAAATTTACATAAAGATCTACAAATTCAAAATGTAAACGAACTTGCAGTAATGTACTACAAGCGATTTCATCAAAATTTATTAACACATAGAAAACCACTAATTAATAAAATGTCAACAAACACTCAACCCTCAAAATCTCTTTGCAGACTTAAACGGCTATGGAATAGAAATCTTTTAAATAAATAATGACTAACTATTCGTAACCAAAAAATAAATAGAAAACATGCTAGAGGTGTGACTAATGAGTCATATCATTATCATTTATAATTCATGTCATTGTTAATATCAATTTTTAAACATCAAATTTACTTATTGTACCAATTTGTAGTATAAATTGTAAATATTAAAAAAAAAAAAATTGTGATTAGTGTTCTTAATAAATCACTCTGCATACCGGAAGTACTGCGACCCTAAAACGTCTAATGATATAAGTAACAATTACAACTTAAAGTATTAATAATATTTTTATGTACTGTACGTACATCAAATATGGTTAGTATACAGTTGAGACTTATGATATTTTTAGTGTCTGAGCGTAGCGAAGACGCCGCAACAGTGTCAAAATGTCAAAAAAAAAAAAGAAAATAAGTTACTTATATAGGCATTTCCTATCCATGTATTATTATCTATGATCAACTATTGATTTATGTCAAAATACTGATGCAAAAGACACTATGGTTTCGTTATTTTCTTAATTAAATAATTAACAATAATAATAAATTTAAGAAATATAGCAAAATGTAACCAAACCAACAAGATATAATTTTAAAAACAATCGATTTTAAATTATGACATTAATATCTATATTCAATATTACAGACAAAAAAAAAGAAAGTATTGTTAAAATGAAATATGTTTTAAATTAATACCTTCTAATTAAGATTTCGCAGTTATAATTTTATTATGTAGTCTATAAATTTGCATAGAATATAGTTAAAAAAAAAGACGTGCAAATTTCATGAAAAATTCTAGTATTTGTTTTTTTTTTTTTTTTGCTTTATTTTTAGTTTTATAGTAATACATTATTTAAGTCGAAAAAATATGACAATACGTTGACACTGCAAGGTTGAAGACATCTAAAAATAAAAAGTATCTACTAGTAAACCATGTTTTATCAGCTGCTATTGAAAATAGTGACAATTTAAATATGCTTAATTCAGCTAAGTTACTGAAATTTATAAAATTTGAATTAATTATTTTTATAAAAACATCTATATAAAAAAAATTTAATTATGGAATAATCTTTATGGAAAAGTGCTACTGGTTCATACAATTAATAGGGTGTAAAGTTTATTGTATTTTATATATAACAGTATAATACATTTATTTTACTAAAATTCCAATTTCGATAGAAATTTCTGTTTTAGAAATTACTGAATAGGAAATTTTTATTAAAAAATTCCAACTGATAGAATTATAACGTCATCAATTACAAATAAGTATCCTTTTTTCTGATTTTCTCTAATTTTTAAATGACTATAAATTGTTGAAAATAAAATATTATAAAAAAAATGTTTTTTTCTAATTCAATATGTCATAAACTCATTTTTCCATTATCATTTCAAATATACACTTTAACAACAATTTTACTTTTACAATAATCATACACATAAACTGGCACATTACAGTTTATACAATTATAGGCTGTTTGTTATAATACATTTTATTAAACGCCATAGTTTTTCTTGAATCAATTTATTAACACTTCATATACTACTGTTTTATAGTTATTTTTCTCACCTTACAATATGTTAACAAATGACCATTTAAAAAATCTATTCATGATAACGAAAAAATAAATGAGTCTCTGAACAGTTCATATTTTTACTTTTTTGAAGAAACACAGTTATTTTTCTTTCTTTTTTTTTTGTATAATTGTTATTTCTAGTATATACATTTTTACTGTGAATAAGTGAATACGTTTTTATAACTAAATTACACATATGAATATTGTATTTAGAACTATATTCACTAAATATCTATCTGTTTAATTAAATCGTATTCAGAATAAAAAAACTCATTGTTACTCATAGGCATTGTGTTCGTGTCATTTAATTCAGCACACATATTCCTGTCATCACCAAAGGTATATTAAATAATATTATTATTTGTTGCACAAAAACACAGTAATTGCCTAAACCATAAGTTGAATTAACCTAACCGAATTCATAAAATTAATATTAATTTTTCTCAAACATTATATCCGACTTGTCTTATTTTCTTTTTCTTTTTGTATTATTATTATTATGTTTTATTTAAAATTTAGTATTGTAATTTAAATGTCTTTTCAGAATTTCAAAAACAAACTTTGCTTATACATTAAACTGGAAACTCACTTGAAGAAACCATTTATGTATATTCCATTGGAATAGATTAATCATTTTATTTTGATTAAAAAACATTATTAGCTTCGATGCGAAGCTGAGAAGGTATTGTTTTTACTAAGATGTGTTTTTTTTTTTTTGGGGGGGGGTCTGTTGCCACTTTTTCTCAGCTCTCACTGGACTGATTTCTTTCGAAAATACGTCAAAAGATCACAAATCGTATCTAGTTGAAGACATTACCCTTAAAAATTGAAAAAAATTCCCTTGTTCCCCGCAAATGGGGAAAATCTTCAAAAAAATTACAAATTTAAAAATTGGTAAATTTTGTCTTTTTTTCCTTAAACCTTCCATAACATTTTCAAAAATAAACAAATCAATATAATTTTTTTTTATACTAAAACTTTAGATATTTCCTTTTCATTTGATATAATTTTTTTGAAAATCTAACACTTAACCTGCTCATTGGGGGGGATTTAAAATAGCAACATTTTTACAAATACTAACTTTTTCAACTTTTTCAAATTTTTGAAAATGTTCCGGAAATACTGCGTTCTTTAAACATATATCAAATTAAAGCATATGTCATGTACTATAAAATTAAAAAAAAAAAATTTGTCCTGCCGACCTATCTTCTATGCGCAAATGGCTACCGTATTCAAAAATATGGTATTTTTAGTAATTGAAAATTTAACACTTAACCTGCTTAATGGGGGTGATTTAAAATAGCTATTTTTTTGTTAAAATTTTCGATTTTCAATTTTAAATTTTCAACTTAAAATGCTATAACTTTTATAAAAATGTAATTATCAGCACAAATTTTTTTTTCCTAAATACATTACAAGTACATCTTTCATATGACATACTTTTTATTAAAATTGGACAATTTCCCCTTATTTAGGGGGCGTTCAAAACTTGAAACATTGTATAAAACATAGAAATTTTTCAATTGAACTTTTGAAAATGTTCCGGAAATACTGGGTCCTTTAAACATATATCAAATCAAAGGTTATGTTATATACTATAAAATGAAAAACAAAAATTTGTCCCGACGACCAATCTTCTATGCGCAAATGGCTACCGTATTCAGAAATATGCTATTTTTGTATTAAAATTCTGGGTTTTGTATTTTATTTTATTTTAAAATATCTTATTAGTAGAATACGCTGACTTTCATGAATATTATATAATTTAATTGACAATAAATATAAAGGATCCTATCACTATAGTCTCCCCTCGTGAGAAGAAATTTATATTCATGTTAATATTATTTTACTATGTAGTTTTTTTGTGGCTACGATTTATTTTGCCAACCCTCACTAGACCTACTTTTTTCAACGATACGTCAAATGATTACAAGTCGTATTTAGTTGAAGATATTACCCTTAAAAATTGAAAAATATTCCTTATTCAAATAAAAAGTAGCTTAACCAGCTTTTTCCATACAAACTTTACAAAATTATAATTATTAATTTCTAATATTCTTAAAGTATTTATTGTCGAATTAGATTTGATATGATAAAAGTATTGATGTACAAAAGTAAATAATTTTACTTTATAATTTATTAATTTTTTAACTCTATTTGTGTGTGCTACTACCAGTCTATAATATTCTAAATTTGTTGGTAACATGTTGCTATACAAATCATTTCTAAAAAAAATGATTGTTAGTTTCTCTTGATTTAACAATGGATTTTTACAATTATAATCAATTTTTATAATAGGCTAAATTGAATAACTTTTTTTTTTATTGGTTTTTTTAGATATATAATCATTAACATTAATTAAATTCTGAATATTTCCATTGTAGAATCTTTTTAAACGCCAAAAGTTAATTAGAAATGATTACTATGATTTTTATTTAAGTGATCTATTACGATAAAAATGTAAAAAAATCTAACTTTTCTGATAAATAGTACATTATAATTACTATTTACAGTACGTAAATAGTAATTATAAAATTCTCTAATTGCATATTAATTTTAACAATTTCATTTTTCTCTATTTAATAATGTCAAATTGAGCTACTTGTTATGGTAATATATTCATTTTTTTTTTTATTAAAACTTTTACTTTAAAGGGCAAAAAAAAGTATATTTTATTGTTCCTTCAACTTCCAAAAATGATTTTAAATGTTTATCTCCTTGGGCTCTAAATCTTAATATTTCTCTAAAATTTCCCTGATTTTCTTGGATAAGCCTGTCATTTTCTTGTTCAACAATAATTTTCGCAGAATCTCGATGTCCTCTGAGAGGAATATTTTGTTTACCACATAAAATTACGGTTTTAATTATTGAAGTTATATTTTTTCGATTTTTTCTAATTATTTCAGCTCTTCCAGTTTCTATTTTACACGTTATAGATTTCTCAGGATGTTTTACAACATCCATGAAATTATCTGAACTTAACACACACGTTTTATGGTAACCCTTGTTAGAATGTTCTTTGAAATCAACAATAGCATTTCTCCAATTATCATATTTTTTTTTTTACTAATGCACCTAAGATTTGTCCGTTATTTTCATTCGATTTGGAAAAAGCTACACAGATTCGACAAAATGCACCATTTTCTTTTATCGAGTATACCAACCAAGGGAATCTTAATAGCCATGAATACTGGAACTTTAAGTATTTTGGTTTATTTTGAACTGTATATAGTTTTTGTGGGAATTTGAATGATATATTTGGCATCCAAATTTTCGTCATAACAATTAAGATATCTTCGTTCGATAACTTACGGTTAATATAAAATTCAATATCATAATTATTACTATAGTTTGTGTCCTCAGTAAAAGNACTTACGGTTAATATAAAATTCAATATCATAATTATTACTATAGATTGTGTCCTCAGTAAAAGAAATATTATTTGAGTCTTTTGTATCTAAACTTAAAGTGCGACAAATTTTAGCGGAGTCAATCGAGTTAACTGGCGAAGATGCTCGTTTATTCGTAAGAGTATTGTTGTTATGAGTTCAATTAAATTCTGAGGTAGTAGGTGTTAACTTAAAAAATGAAGTAATTGATCCTTGATTTTGCTGTGCCATTTTTGATAATTTTACAACACTTTTTTCCTTAATTATCGCAAGCTATAATAGTTAAACAAAATTCAAAAAGGTTTAATTTTTTTATTTTTTAGAAAAATTCTTAAAGAACCATTTGTAGAGTTACATACAAGTATAAGTAACTTAGAGAAAAAAAATTTAAATTGGTTGAATACTAAATGAATAAAAGCAATTTACCTTGGCTCCCTCAGCTACACCCAGTCATAATATTACATAATATGATTGAAACACTCGGGCGGCAGTGCGGCATTTTTACTCTAACTGCCATCGTCGTAGTGACTGCCGGATATCTGTAAAACTCGCCAAAAGTACAATTTATAGAGAACGTAGATTGCAATATCGATAAAACACGAATTTTTCTATTCAGTGAAAAATATTATATTTTAATATAATTACTTACTCTTATTCTAATAGTTTATTAATCATATTAGTAGTTGATATGTATTTTTTAAGGGGAGGCTCAGTTTCAAAGACTATATTGCTAGTATAATGTATAAATGGACAGCACGGGTAAAAGGAAACAAGTAAAAATTACTAGTTTCGTTAAATATTATTTATGTATTAATATTTTTTTGGAATAGCTAACTGAAGCATAATACTGATCAAAATTATAAAATAAACTTTTACAAACTCAGTTATAAATGACTTGTTAAATTTTACTTTTTTTTGTAACGCGTAATAACTTAGTGAAGATATAATAAAAATAAAAATATTATTTTAAAATATTTAAATAAAATTAAAATTGTATAATAGTTTATAACACATTTATTCGTTATTTATTCGTAATTTCTAATAAAATTCCTGTAATTGGTTCATATTTTAATTATTTATTTTATTTGAATAAATAGGTAGGTACTTAGTACTTACTTTATGGCACGTTATAGCTGTATGCTCGACGGTCGACGAAAAAATTAATATCAAATAATAGTATTATTCAAATGTATAATTCTCTAAACTGATAAACTATATAAAATAGATTTCAAAATAAGCTACAAGTTCAGAATATTTCCGTTGTTATTATATTTTTCCTGCGGGTATTTTTGTTATCTTTATGACCCAATGAAATTCAAATAATTTCTAGATATCCCTGATAAAATTTAGATAAATCTCGTAACGTGTCGTCGAATCATATCAAATTAACTTCATTTTTGTCATTTATTTAAAATACCATTTATTTTATAGTATATTATAAAAAAAATGTAATACCAATATATTATGTATCTTTATTTTTTAAGTCGGTGGGTGTCCAGACATGGAGGACACCCCCCCAAAATACGCCACTGTATGGGAACTATCATCACAACACCATTTTGAACGTTCTGCGTACCTGTACACCTCTACCTGTATAGGAGTGGTTTTAAATGTATGCAAAAATCTCTTCAAAAGTGTCACTTTGCTGAAAGAAATTTATAAACTCAAAGTACATTCCAAAAATGTATTTTTATGTTTTTTAACCTTATTATAAAATATTTTTCGGTATAAGGGAGGTTGTTTAAAAAAAACTTGTTTTACCAAAATTAACCATAGACAAGTACATAATATCGAATATTTTATATTCGAAATTCCATTTTGCGGGTACTAGAGTAACGCATCTTTTGAAATCTTGACAAAATAATATTTCGCAATATATTATTTCGAGATCAATGATGTACTGAAAGTGCAAAGTATTGACTTACATATCAGTTATAGTGTACGTTACTAACTGTATTTCGTTCGAATTAACAAAAATGGAAAATTCAAGTGTTTGTTTGTTTTGTTTTATTGGCAAATACATTATCAACAATCGCGAGAATTTGTGCTTATACTTTCGCGTATAAAACGTCAATAAAGCCAACCGTTTGCACTATTATTATGGTTGTGATAGTGCAATTGTACTGCACTATGACACTATGTTTGTTTTGTTTATTGTAATTTTTATATTATATTATGTTAATCTTATAAAAATGTTTTTATAATACTATTTTTCGAGGATAAGAGAGGTTGTTTAAAAAATAATTGTTTTTACAAAATTGTACATAATACCAAATATTTTGTTTTCGAAATTTTATTATGCAGGTAACAGAGTAACGAACATTTTGAAATTTTGACAAAATCATATTTCGTGATGTATTATTTCGAGATTAGTGATGATACTGATAATGAAAAGTATTGACTTACATCATTTGTATAATCACTAATATCGGCTTAAAAAGATTTTTATCTAAAGTCATTTTAAACCGTCTAAAACAATTATTGATTTCACCACAAAATTACATACGAGAGTCTTCTGAAGAAACTTATTGAATAATGGTAAAATAAAAAACCGTAATATAATACAAAACTTATTAACTTTAAAAACGTTCAGTAAATTTATTTTTCACACACACACACAGATATGACTCTAAACTGTAATTTTTTCATTAAAATAATAATAATATTAATAAAATCAAAATACTTCATTAAAATATTATGAAAATAAAAAACAATTCATAATATTATTTCTCCAATTATATTAATACGTTCTTGTAAGATATTATATTCATTTAAAGGTAAATATTATATATGAAATCAAAATTCAAACTAATAATTTACATTACAACAAAGATTTTTGTAATATTATTTTTATAATAGATTATTAAAATAATATTTTAATTAAAAAATTGCTATCAGGAATATAAGATCGCAAAATATACAAATTTCACAAGACAACAAATAATCAAAAATATATTGTTGTTTTTATAATATTTAGGTAAATTCTGTGAAGAATTTGGACGCTGATTCCAAATCGCAATATTTCTATTATACATTAGTTTTTAAACAATTAGCGATTTGATAGTAAACAATAATTTTTTTTTATTGCTTTCAATAC
>NW_026099572.1:31300406-31303173 GCF_025091365.1 Daktulosphaira vitifoliae | reverse complement strand
TAAAATTTAATCATAAAAAAGATGAGATACAATGTTGGTGTTACAATAAATATAGTTAAATTTAAAAACCAGCTGTACGAATAAAAAAAATAACTAGTGAATTTACTTTGGGAGAGGTTGAGTTGAAAATATTCGATCAATTGGGAAGATATTATAGCAAAATAAATAGTTAAATAAAATGAAACTATTCATTTCTCAAGCACGTCAGTCAAGAATTAAATGGGAAAAATCGCAGAAACTTCATTTTCATATTTAATGCAAAAAGGAGAATTATTTAGAGACATATTGTAAATATGTAAAGGAAGGCGATTATGACCAAGTCTTAGCCATGAAATAGATATTATATGGAACAGTGGGAGTAGAAGTTTATAAAACCAAGTATGATTAGGAATAGTTGGTGAATTTAATTTGTACAAGCTGTAACGAGGGAGAGACGAGAAGACTAATATTCTTGCCATGTTTGAGATATAGTCTTATGAAGGAGTAGAAGGAATCTTGAGTGTTGTAGGACGAGTAATGAAGTTGGTAAGTTTGGCTAAATGATTTTAGAGTCAGACAAAGGTAAAGGCGCGTGCTCAGAATGCATGCCACCGTCTATAAAAGCGATATCAATCGGTGGTAGTGGTGGTGCAGATGACACATCTTATGGTGGTCACTCGCTTCTTGACTCTGAGGAGAGTCGCAGCTCAACGCTTTCGGATCGAGGCATGTGAATGTAAATACGTAAGCCAGTGGCGGTGGTGATGGCATTGAAGTGGGTGGTTTTTCTTTTAATTAAAAACACGATACATGGTATTTAGTAATTTACCACTCGGTGTTCTAGCCAATGCGACCCCCGTCCACGTCCCAAAGAAACTACATTCATAATTTTATACTTTAGATATTTAAATATAAAATAAAAACTGCGAGTGTATGAACTTAAGTGATAACTTAAGGTAACTGTAAAATTATCAATAAGATTATTTTTTTTACATTAAAACATTCATGATTATTTTTAGTTTTATAATAATGGCTATACATTTATCATAAAAGTTATCAAGATAGATTAATTTATAGTAAAAATAACTTAAGTATTCTTTCTGTATTATATAATTATTATTGATGTTAAGACTACTAATTAATCATTTTTTTACGTGTAATTGTTTAATTTTGGTCAATTGTCATATCATATTAATTTAGTTATTTTTCTAGTCACTTATTAATTTTTATCATTTTTTTTATTTTTTATTTATAAACGTGTTTAATTTATAAATGTACATTAATAAATCATACATTAATTAAGCAATTAATGTATATCACATAAAAATAGTCTTTTGTATAAGAATATTATTTATTTATCTCTAAAACATATGATATATAATATGTATTAAGTCAATAAACAAAATGTTAGTAAACGGAAACTTTAGTATCTTTTTACCAAATACTTCTTATGATATAATATGACATTTTAATGATAAAAAAAGTTTAAATAATTAAATGCAAATAGATAATACAATTTTTGGAAATAATAATTTTTAAATATCAGTAACGAAGTTAGTTTAAATTATTGAAATTATTACATTAATCTTATAAGAAACATCATAATAATGTATTGTGGCTCTAAACTAAAATTTAAAACAATTAATTACAAATGACTTAAAACAAATCTAAAAAATATATTTATCCAAATAACATCTAGAACTAATAACGAGTTTGTGATAATTAATGTTACTATATTCTGTTAGTTGGTACTAACTACTACTACTACTACGGATTTAGAGTTATTCTTAAATAATACTTCAAATTCTTAAAAGTGCCAAGCATAGTAGATAACCATATTTGTGATAAAATAAGTATAATATTACAATTATGGAGGATATGTGAAGCTAAAGAAAACTTAGATTAAGAATCAGGTAAATAAAACCTTAGCTAATGTAAATATCATATCATGTTTCATTTTTACAACAAAAAATGAAAAAATTAAAAATAAGAACAGAAAAATAACCAACTACAACAATAACAATAACTAAGTGTATAAAAACAAGTAGGAATAAGCCGAGACGACAGTTTAGTTTCAACCTCGAATTTGTAACTATCACTTCGAATATGAACTCTACAACGAATTGCATTTAGAAGAGGATGGACTCCCTAAAATTTTAATTAAACCTCTTAATGGTAGTATATACCATAATAATATGAAATTTGATGGAAATGTTCCTTATTACATTGAGACCAATCGATAAAAAGCTTATTAACTATTTTAAGAATTATTTAGAAAAAAGTCAAATCGTATTATTAACAGGGCAAGTTACCTTAGATAAATTTAGGTAATGCTCAAAAAAATACTATACAAGACTAATGGTTTATCATAAGCTTTTTGATTATTCTCAAAATAAATACAATACTAAACAAAGTATTTTTTTTTTATATATATTTTTTGATTTATCAGATAATAATTACTTTTTAGAATTATCTTTTATCGGGATGTTAACTTAATTATTTTAAATGGCAACATACATATTTAAGTGCTCGTAATATAAAAAATGATCTAATTAAGAAAATAATTGGTCGGTAACAAATTTGGGGCCGGTATTACTAGAGATGAAGAGTGCATGCATCATTTTTTTCACTAGTCATTTCTGGACTGTATTCTTCCTCCCATCTTGGTATAAAAATAAGAATAACTTCTGAAATATTGGTTCAAAATTTACTATCGATCAGTTATTTTCTATTTTATAAATTAGTTAAATATATATGTTTATATGTTTATAAATATAATTTAATTATA
>NW_026099572.1:31290135-31300239 GCF_025091365.1 Daktulosphaira vitifoliae | reverse complement strand
TTTTTTTTTATATATTTTTTGATTTGTCAGATAATAATTACTTTTTAGAATTATCTTTAATCGGGAAGTCAACTTAATTTTTTCAAATGGCATCATACATATTTAACTAGCTCGTAAAATAAAAAATGATCTAATTAAGAAAATGATTGGTCGGTAACAAATTTGGGGCCGGTATTACTAGAGATGAAGAGTGCATGCATCAATTTTTATAAAAAAAATTTATCAAAAATAAATTTATTATTATTATTTATAAAATTATATTTTTATCAAAAAAATATATTGTCATCTGAAACATATTGATATAATAATGTATTTTTACTTTTTAATGATATTAAATTTTTTAAAGTGCGATTTGGTTAGATAAACTGATTTATTTCAATAAATTGTTTGTCCAATAACATGGCTAAGTAAATTATAAATAAAACATTTTTTTTAGATTCCTTTATTTATTGGAAGATGATTGTTGATGGAGAACTGCGTTATTCGATAATATTTTTTAAAACCTACACTATATTTAATTATCATTGAAGTATTTAAAATAATTTGCCATTGTATAAATAAGATATACTACACAACAAAAAATAAAAACATTTATGAAATGAATTCATAATATTTATCAATAAAAAACTGTAATTTATTTATAATTGACGGACCACAAAATATTGATGTGTTGTACATCACTTTGATGAATATCGAATATCTTATTATCTGGTACAAAAATGTGTTGGACGGTGTTATCATTTGATAGCCTAGATACACAATTATATTATAAATAAATTGTTATGATTTCAATAATCATCAAAAATTGTTTATTTTTTGATAATTTACTTTCATTTCTTATAATTTTGATTAGTAGGTCGAGATTATAATTATATTTAATAGGAGTGAATAACTACAGAAAACACCTAATAAAAAGTACCTATGAAATTTGCATGAACTAAAATAATATGGAGCTAACAGTTCAAACTTATTGCTTGGATTTCAAATTTGCTTTTTAACATGTAATGTAACATTTTTTTTTATAGTTTTAAAATAAAAAAATTTCTAGAACCAGACAGAAACTCTTTGAAAAATATAAATTAATAAATAATATTTTTACTATAATATATTTTTTTTAATTATACTCATTATTTTTTAGATAACGTTTTTTAAAGCATTATTGATCAATAAAGTAATTGTGAATATTTTATCAATAATTTTAGCTTCGATATGAAGCTGTTTAATTATAATAAGCTTATTTATTTATATTTTGAACTCAACAAAAAGGCAATCTTTCAAAATATTTTTACTGTTTAGTGTACAATGAAAGATGATAAAAATGGTTGTGTAGTTGGATTTTTTTGGTTCTGAATGGATAATTTTCTTTTGATTTTATTTACAAATATCTTATTATATAATAAAACATTGAAAAATCACTTTATGATGTCCGATTAATACATTTTTTTTATGAAATAACTTGACGACGTTATTTCAGGAAAATTTTTTGCAAAAACGAGAAAAATTTTTTTAGCACACTGAAGCGTTTAAATATGTTATCGAAAACGGTCATTGCTGCCAGCATTTTTCGATTTAAAACCTAAAATTATTACCAGAATTACTTAGAGACATTCCAAAGATACCCTGAAAGTTTCGTTGAAATCTGTTGGCATTTTGAAATTTTATTTTAAGTCCACGTACATAGTATTTTGTAAGATATGATTTTGTTTTGCACATGTCAATTTTGTTTTAATTTTATATTGTTTTTACTTATAGCACGGCATTTAAAGAATATTTTTAATAATTATGAAGTTTTCTCTTACCTACCTGTTGTTTTGAATAATAATTAGTGGGTAATTATGAAATATAATAATATGTAATACACCTAGTATTTTGTAGATATATTATTATTTAGTTTATAAGTGGGACTATTTTTCAGCTAAACTACTTTTGGAGTTATATTTTTTTAACAATCGCGTATCATGCCCGACTACGCCGGGTACTTTTACTAAAATCAGTGGCCTACCCTTAAGGACAGCTTGAAGGACCTAATACGCTGTAGGCGGTTGAGGCCCGAAAGGTATCAAGTCTGGGGCGGAGCCCCAGCTAGGTAAAGCCTAATGTAAAACATTATTGTTATTTAGTTTTGACCTAACTATTACACTCATAAATATTCTATAACTAATAGAATGCTTACATTAAAATTACATTATGGTAAAATAATTTTAATTATTTGGAAATATTATAATTGTTTTGATAATTAAGAGTTATTGGGTGAACAACTCTTAATAAACAAAAATAATAGTAATCTACTAAGATTTTTAGGAAACGCCGACAATAAACAATATTGATATCAATTTTCTAAATACGTTGTATTTTACGATAATTAAATATGTTTTTCTTTATTTTTTAGGGAATAAAGTGAATATAGAGTTGTAGCGTTACGCTACAGCTTTAGCATTGTATGACAGTTGCAAGAAAGTCCGCTGGACAGCGCTGTTCGACAACCTTTATTCAAAAGAATATAAATTAATGTTTTTTTTTAATTTTTATTATATTTACCATAATGTTGGTAATTTATTTTATGTTACATATCAGTCTTAATGGGAAGTCGAAAATGAAATAGGGAATTAGAATACGCATTTTTTTCATTGGAGGGTATTAAAAAATAAATTATCAATGGGCGATCGTTCTACACTACTCAGGTGGTGACGGGTAGTATAAAGTACACCGTCACTACTTGTACAATATCTCTAATAATTCTTAAAATTGTTCTACTAGTTTATTTTCTATATGTTAATTAATAACTGCGCTTAACTAGTGAATGCAATATTAATTGCCAACTAGTTTTCATTCATTCGCCGTTCCATTGAGTAAGTTTCTATATTTTTCCTTACATCTTAATATTTATTATATACAATTTTCAACGGTGTTCGTAACTACGCGTTATCAACCGTGATCAAGATTACTAGCTTTTCCAAAATATTCCTTTTTTAATCCTTTGCAACGGTGCTCGTAATTACGCTTTACCAACCGTGATTCAAAGGGTTAGATTAGATTCCACCACTTACATAATACAGTTCATCTTCAACGGTGATCATAACCTCCGCGTTATCAACCGTGATCAAGATAACTGTCTTTTTGTAAAATTCCCCTTAATCTTTTGCAACGATATTTAGACTGATATCATAGTTAGCTGTTTAATATAGATTAGGGTGTCCCTTATTTATAAAATTTAAAAATTACAAAGTGCCACCCCCTAGAATTATTCGAATACATAAAAAAATAAATTTGGAGACGATTGGTCAACTTTAAGACGTGCCCCAAGGGGGTTAAAAAATAACCCCCCCCAGGGTGATTTTTTAGTTTTTTATGTCTATCTCAAACATTTTAGCTTTTGCGAAAAAGTTTATTTGACCTTTTTTGTAGGTATACAATTTTTCTATAAAAAGTGTATATACAAAAATTTTCGAAAAGTTCTTATTTAGCCCTAAAAAAATAAAAACGTATATGTTCTATTCTTACCGTTAAAACTGTTAATTTATAAATCGTTCATTGTAAAAACATAAAAAAATTCATTTAACCGTTGTTTCAAATTTAATTTTCTATACATTTTTAATTCGACATTTTTTCTATTATTTACTATTCAAAACCTACAATTTTTTAAATTTTAATTAAAAAAAATACATCNTTTACTATTCAAAACCTACAATTTTTTAAATTTAAATTAAAAAACCCATCAGAGTAAAATTAATACTGTCTTAATTTCACATTGAAGCTAAAATAATGTTCACTTACAAATTTATATACAACTAGAAACTATATAAACTTGTAATAAAAATACATAATGAACGAATATTATTTAAATAATTAATTCTTTGATTGACAATTCAAATTGGCCCCGAAACAAAAAAAATGTTCAAACAATAAATGGCCTTGGCCATCCAACGAGCATGATGGATTGGGCCAGGAATTTTAAAATAAATTTTATGTAAACGTGTTTCACCAAAAAATATTATGACCAATTCTAAAAGTTCCTTATAGTCATATCGAGGTTGGCATTTTTTAATTGTTCAAAACTAAATTTCAAAATATCATCTTTTTTTGTTTTTAATTTTTCTAAAATAACAGTATCTTCTATTGCACTTAAGTAATTTGTTTTATTTATATTTTGCCAAGACTTTTGGAATTTATTGAAAATAGGAACATCTGGCTCAGATGACGTATTAAATTTTACTTCAAAAGCACTTTTCAATATAATTTCATAAATGTGATGTATGCATGGTAAGTATAAAATATCACGTCCAAACATTTGCATGTAATTTATTTTAAAATTCCTGGCCCAATCCATCATGCTCGTTGGATGGCCAAGGCCATTTATTGTTTGAAAATTTTTTTGTTTCGGGGACAATTTGAATTGTCAATCAAAGAGTTAAATATTCGTTTATTATGTATTTTTATTACAAATTTATATGTTAAACACTGGTTTAGTGCATCGACGCTGCATTAGCGCCAAATTTAGATTTACAATTAATTAAAAATATAATTGATTATGAAACAATAGATAAAGATATTTCTAAAGTAGTTTTAAAAAAAAATTTCGGGTCACTTATGGTACTTAGTATCCGAATCGGCAGCATTAGCATTTTTTGATGATGATTTATGTGAAGATACTAAAATTAAAATGGTAAACTCATTAAATAATCGGGAAGACGATCTATGTTCAAACAAACGTATAGTAGTAGGAGTAAATGAAATTTATGATTTTAAAAATAAAAGTATAGATGATTTTATTTCAACTGAGTCAAAAAAGTTGTTTGAAAGACATGATATTGAAACAGATTTTTTAAATATCAATCCTTTGTTGTGGAAAGACAACAGTCAATATATCGGAGGAAAAATAATAGTAAATATTTTAAAAGTTATAAATGATTTGGCAGAGAGGAACGTGAAACTCATAGAGGAGTATAATAATATTTTAACAAAAGATGAAGCACAAAAACAATACCTATTACAGATTGTAACAGAATACCGGAGTTGTGTTCCTAATTACAATAAAAGTACATTGTCCCAAGAATTTTAAAAAAGATAAATTATTTAAAATATGTAGTAAATTTTATTAGTTCGTTTTTTTTTGTAAATAGTTTCTGGTTGTATATAAATTTGTGAAACTAAGACGGTATTAATTTTACTCTGATGTATTTTTTTTAATTAAAATTTAAAAAATTGTAGGTTTTGAATAGTAAATAATAGAAAAAATGTCGAATTAAAAATGTATAGAAAATTAAATTTGAAACAACGGTTAAATGAATTTTTTTTATGTTTTTACAATGAACGATTTATAAATTAACAGTTTTAACGGTAAGAATAGAACATATACGTTTTTATTTTTTTAGGGCTAAATAAGAACTTTTCGAAAATTTTTGTATATATACTTTTTATAGAAAAATTGTATACCTACAAAAAAGGTCAAATAAACTTTTTCGCAAAAGCTAAAATGTTTGAGATAGACATAAAAAACTAAAAAATCACCCTTGGGGGGGGGGGTATTTTTTAACCCTCTTGGGGCACGTCTTGAAGTTGACCAATCGTCTCCAAATTTTGTACAATTTATTTTTTCATGTATTCGAATAATTCTAGGGGGTGGCACTTACAAATATTAAAAAAAAAACCTCTCATGTAGCTAAAGGTCACCCTAATATATATATATATTCATCTTTTTTAAAATAAAACATAACAAATCGATTATTTGAACAATTTGCATTGTATTTTCGTATTTAAAGTTCGTAAAAAACAAATTTAAAAGAGATCAAACGTAGAAACGTTTCAGTGAGAACCATATTTTCATCACGTTAGTGTATATAAAGTAAAAGTTATTATTAAATACGATGTGAAGAGGTAGTTTATATATAATATCGTCTAGGGTAAGGCACCTATCTAGCTGTATGATATTTAAAACGCAACGTATTGGTTCTTCAACAATATTTTGATTACTTCCAAATGAGCTATGAACTATTTCCGTCCAAGTTGAACATTCATCCAATAACATACAATCACATCTGTATCATATACCAACACTATTTTTCGATAGTTTTTCGTGAGAATTTGAAATTTTACTATTAGGTAAAGGAGGCAACTCAACAATGGCGTAAGAGGATAAAAGACCTTCCGTAATAACTGAGCTTTTACACTACAGTGACATATTAGAGTATTGTTACGTCAGGAGGTATTCATAAGTAATATTTTTATCACCCTCTTCAGAAGGAAAACAATTTTATTGTCACCATGTAATTATGTTTATTTGAAGACTTTCGTCCTTTTAATTATGCTTTTGTTAAAATATTTTTCACTCATTTTTATAAAAATTAGAAATAAATCTTAATAAGCAATCAGTAAAAATTTGTAATTTTTTTATTAAAATCATTTTCATTATTATGATGATTATAGTTGTCATCGAAGTAGTTTAAAATGTAAAATCTTCGGTTTAAAATTGATATGGTATCGATATTACAATAATCAGTTTTTTTTTTTGTATGACTGTCCATAGTATTTCTACGTTGTTACTGAACCGATTTTGATGATCACTGCTATTAACAACCCGAATTAAATCTATATGAACATATCGGCTTTAAAAATTGAAAAAAAAATCCTTCATGTTAATATTTATGATAGTAATGTCAAATATAGTCAATCAAACATTGATATCAATCTAATGTAATATGCATGGATCTATATGCATTTTTTTATTGATATTATTTCACGATTAATACACCCAACACAATAGGTCCACGGCACAGTGGGAATAAGTATAAATGATATCTGACAGTGGTTAACGTAACTGTCATAATAAGCCTCCAATGCAAATCAATAAATAGTGAATAATTTAACAATTTCATTAGAATCAGTGTATTTTTGAAAGACTTTTAACAAAATGAAAAAAGTGATGAATTTTTACAGAAATATCACTATTGTTGACTTTAAAGTCAAATGTCAGACCTTCTAGAATATTTTCAAATATCGAGTTGAAAAAAAAATTGTCTCTGCGTGGTAGTGGTCTATTTATAAGTCTTACTTTTCTAAAGTATTTATGTTTTACATCGGATTTTCAAAAAAAGCGTACTCTCTTATTATTACTATACTCTGTTACAATTTTATTTAAATAAGAGTTTAAAAAAAAACTACACTAGTTTTAAAATGCAGAAAAATAATTTTGAAAATACCTTTTTACGGTATTGTAATTTAAAGATATTTTTTTTAATTTTTAAAAATAAGGGGGTTTTACTAATTTTCAACACTGATAACTTTAATTAGATTATAATCCTATTCTTATGGCTTATTGCTCATTAAAATCAGGCCGGTGAGAGCTGAGAATTTTCATGTACAGACTTAAAAATAACGCACTTTATGGTAAAATTTATAACTACTCAGCTTCGCATCCAAACTAAAATATATTGAGAATAGCACATCAATCAATTGAGGCACACTATATAGAGTGCTTTTTTTATCATAACCCACTCAATTACTTACAGAATAAATATAATTTAAACATTCTTTTTGGTTTTCTTTAGTTTTACATTGTTCTTGATTTATTAATTTTTTAATACTTATTAAGTTCATCGCTTATACCTTGTAATTGTGTCAAATTTATTTTTTTTAATGGTACACACACATTTTGAATTTAATAAATTGTTTGTGTTTTTAATTTAATAGTAAATGACATTTGAATTTTTAATAAAACTTTATTAGTTTATTAGATATAAACATTTAAAGTTTCAAATTTTTGAGGTAATATACATGTATAATATACAAAGGATTACAAATACTGGTAGCTAATTAGTGTTGTATGACGTCGCTGTCATAGTCGCGGAATGTTTATTGTCATTAATGACTATCAATATATATACTTTCTGTATTTCCAGTATTTATAAACTCACAACAATGTGCTATTTACCATTGATAATAAATGCTCTGTACTTGCGAATATTGATGTAATAAAAAACCTGTATTTGTAATCCTTATGGCAAGTTTAGAGTCAAATTATATTAATTTGATAATTTTTAAAAAAGTTATGGTAGTTTTAAGAAAAAAAAATGAAAAAATAACAAAATTTACGGATTTTAAAAATTGTAATTTTTTTGGAGATTTCTCCCATGTACGGAGAACGACGAAATTTTTTCTATTTTTAAGAGTTTTGACTTCAACTAGATTTGATTTGTGTTCTTTTGGCGTATTGTTAAAAGAAACCGGTCATGTGAGAGCTGAGAAAAAGTGGCAACAAAAAAAAAAAACACATCATAGTAAAATTAATTCCTTCTCAGCTTTGTATCGAAGCTAAAATAATTAACACAAGAAATACTCAAGTAGAAGTTTATTTATAGATCTTTATATATAAATAATGTAATACATTTCATTTTAAGAGATTTATGATATCTGAAAAAAAAATAATTTTTGTTAATTACTATCACAAATATTTCATTTAGCATTGTATAAAAACATTTAAGATACAAAACGTTTTTATGAAAGTGAAATAATGTTAATTTTCAACGCGATAATCATTAACTGGAACCATAATTGTTTATAAATTCTACTTCAGGTTCTTCTTATATTTAATATATAATTTCCGGTGCTAATTGATCAGAAGTAATTTAAGTAGTAATATAAATATTTATGCTGATATTTATAAGAACTGAGATCCCTAACTAGAGATTTATGATTGATAGAACCTCAATTACTAAAATAAAATTTATTTTGTAATATATTAATTATATTATCGTCTTTTATATGATATATATTAAGATGTATTTTGGAAGAAAGAAAGTTCTTATACATATCACACCTAGAAATAATTTTGAGTACGTTTCTACTATTTATTATGATTAAAAATATTCTTCAGGGAGAATTGAAAATGAAATGTAGCCCTCATAACAATGATATAACCACCCTATACTTTTGGAGAGTAGAAAAGTATAACAAAAATAATTAAGAAAGTAATTTTGTTTTTTTTGGAAATTGATAGTTTTGAGGTATTGGAGTTTCAAGATTTAGTATTTGTGTGGAGCGCGGTAGTGTTTAGCGTTGCTGTTATTTGACCATAACGAACAAATAAAAATTCTTCTACGTTGGGCATTCCTTTTAAATAAAAACTATAATAACTCAAAAAATAATAATACTAAACAGGTTAGAGACTAGTCAACATTTAATACAGACTATACTCCAATTAATAGTAAAATAATTGTAATAGGTTCCTGTTTAACTTTTGAAAGTTACTCCTAAAATCTACTCTTAGAAATAATTTTTTATAAAATAGACTTTACATTAATATTGGTTCATAAAAATAAAAAATATTTTAATATATGCATTCTTATTAAAAAAAAAACATTTAATAAAAAAATGGGGGTGCTATGATTAATAAATCACACAGTTTAAGCAATGTGATTTTTTTTTTTTTTGAGGAACGAATATTTGCAAAACGATGAAATCAAAATAGTTGTATAAATCATTTCATATAATATAGGCTCTCATTAATTAAAACGAAAGTTCATACTTTTACATAACTCTTCTAGAAGTAATGTATTTAATGTATATTGAAAATTCATTGATTTTTATAATGATATATTTAAGTACTCTATATATTGTTTTGAGTAAATCAAATGTAAAATGAGATTTAGACATGTTTCTTGGAATATATATATATATTTAAACGTCTAACTTTTATTTTAGTTGTAAAGTTGTTAGTCTAAAACATTAATATTATTCACAATTAAAAAAATTACCTTCCACTTTAAGTAATTGATCCCTCGTCGTTTCCACTTTATATAGAGTTTCGGTTCGTATTTCTTTATCTAATTNCGTCGTTTCCACTTTATATAGAGTTTGGGTTCGTATTTCTTTATCTAATTCATGTTTTTCAAATATTTCACGTGCATCCCCTAAAGGAATATATCCGTTATTTGCGTGACTTCGCAAATCATCAGCTAATTTATTAATTAATATTTTAACAAATCCAGGAATTAATTCCATTACATCGTCTATTTTCATTGGAATATGTCCTAATCGTATATAAATTAAACATTTTGTTATTAATTAAATGATTTTCTTAATTGTTCATTTTCTACAGTTGGTAAGGTA
>NW_026099572.1:31287525-31290035 GCF_025091365.1 Daktulosphaira vitifoliae | reverse complement strand
ATATTTTTACTATAATATATTTTTTTATTATTTTATTATTTTTTAGATAACGTTTTTAAAAGCATTATTGATAAATAAAGTAATTGTGAATAATTTATCAATAATTATAGCTTCGATATGAAGCTGTTTAATTATAATAAGCTAAGCTCTTTATACTTTGAACTGAACAAAAGGGCAATTTTCTAAAAATTTTTTACTGTTCAGTGTACAATGAAAGATGGTGAAAATGGTTGTGTAGTTGGATTTTTTTTGTTCTGATGGATAATTTTTTTTTGATTTTATTCACAAATATCTTATTATATAATAGAACATTGAAAAATTAGCCAATATTGAATAAATTACTTTACGATGTCTAATTTTTTAATTTTTTTTATGAAATAACTTGATAACGTTATTTCATGAAAATTTTTTGCAAAAACGAGAAAAATTTTTTTAGCATACTATAAGCGTTTAAATATGTTATCGAAAACGGTCATTGCTGCCAGCGTTTTTCGATTTAAAACCTAAAATTATTACCAGAATTACTTAGAGACATTCCAAAGATACCCTGAAAGTTTCGTTGAAATCTGTTGGCATTTTGAAATTTTATTTTAAGTCCACGTACATAGTATTTTGTAAGATATGATTTTGTTTTGCACATGTCAATTTTGTTTTAATTTTATATTGTTTTTACTTATAGCACGGCATTTAAAGAATATTTTTAATAATTATGAAGTTTTCTCTTACCTACCTGTTGTTTTGAATAATAATTAGTGGGTAATTATGAAATATAATAATATGTAATACACCTAGTATTTTGTAGATATATTATTATTTAGTTTATACGTGGGACTATTTTTCAGCTAAACTACTTTTCGAGTTATATTTTTTTAACAATCGCGTATCGTGCCCGACTACGCCGGGTACTTTTACTAAAATCAGTGGCCTACCCTTAAGGACAGCTTGAAGGACCTAATACGCTGTAGGCGGGTGAGGCCCGAAAGGTATCAAGTCTGTTTACCCCAGCTAGGTAAAGCCTAATGTAAAACATTATTGTTATTTAGTTTTGACCTAACTATTACACTCATAAATATTCTATAACTAATAGAATGCTTACATTAAAATTACATTATGGTAAAATAATTTTAATTATTTGGAAATATTATAATTGTTTTGATAATTAAGAGTTATTGGGTGAACAACTCTTAATAAACAAAAATAATAGTAATCTACTAAGATTTTTAGGAAACGCCGACAATAAACAATATTGATATCAATTTTCTTAATACGTTGTATTTTACGATAATGAAATATGTTTTTCTTTATTTTTTAGGGAATAAAGTGAATATAGAGATGTAGCGTTACGCTACAGCTTTAGCATTGTATGACAGTTGCAAGAAAGTCCGCTGGACAGCACTGTTCGACAACCTTTATTCAAAAGAATATAAATTAATGTATTTTTTTAATTTTTATTATATTTATCATAATGTTGGTAAATTATTTTATGTTACATATCAGTCTTAATGGGAAGTCGAAAATGAAATAGGGACTTAGAATACGCATTTTTTTCATTGGAGGGTATTAAAAAATAAATTATCAATGGGCGATCGTTCTACACTACTCAGGTGGTGACGGGTAGTATAAAGTACAGCGTCACTACTTGTACAATATCTCTAATAATTCTAAAAATTTTTTCTACTAGTTTATTTTCTATATGTGAATTAATAACTGCGTTTAACTAGTGATTGCAATATTAATTGCCGACTAGTTTTCATTCATTCGCCGTTCCATTGAGTAAGTTTCTATATTTTTCCTTACATCTTAATATTTATAATATACAATTTTCAACGGTGTTCGTAACTACGCGTTATCAACCGTGATCAAGATTACTAGCTTTTCCTAAATATTCCTTTTTTAATCCTTTGCTACGGTGCTCGTAATAACGCTATACCAACCGTGATTCAAAGGGTTAGATTCCACCACTTACATAATACAGTTCATCTTCAACGGTGATCATAACCTCCGCATTATCAACCGTGATCAAGATAACTGTCTTTTTGTAAAATTCCCCTTAATCTTTTGCAACGGTGTTCGTAACTATTCGTTACCAACCGTGATACAAAGGGTTATACTTCTACTTTCACCTTAAATTAAATAGTTCTTAAAGTAAGACTGATATGATAGTTAGCTGTTTAATATAGATTAGGGTGTCCCTTATTTATAAAATTTAAAAATTACAAAGTGCCACCCCCTAGAATTATTCGAATACATGAAAAAATAAATTTGGAGACGATTGGTCAACTTTAAGACGTGCCCCAAGAGGGTTAAAAAATACCCCCCCCCCAAGGGTGATTTTTTAGTTTTTTATGTCTATCTCAAACATTTTAGCTTTTGCGAAAAAGTTTATTTGACCTTTTTTGTAGGTATACAATTTTTCTATAAAAAGTGTATATACAAAAATTTTCGAAAAGTTCTTATTTAGCCCTAAAAAAATAAAAACGTATATGTTCTATTCTTACCGTTAAAACTGT
>NW_026099572.1:31234433-31285280 GCF_025091365.1 Daktulosphaira vitifoliae | reverse complement strand
AAAAAAGAAGCAAAAAGGAGGTGCTATATTAACAAGATTAATAATGGGTAGAACAGGGGGGTTTCACGTTATACTTGTTGTTGGTTGAGTTGCGGAGTGATGGCCCACCACCGGCCATAGTTGCGCCTCACATCACAATCATCATCATTATCACCATCTCGACGTTTTGTTTAAAAAAAACGGAGGACAAAAAAAAAAATATGAACAGAAAACGTGGTTTTCACAGTAAAAATTATGTAGAACACACGACTTGTCGCCTCGGTAGTATAGCTGGAAAAAAAATCATTTGAAGCGGCATTTGTGTAGTGGGCGGTGATCGTGACGCCGGGTGGTGGTGGTACCATCTTTGACAAGTCCATTGGGGGGAAATACAACAATATGGGTATAGGTGCATTGTGTACGGTCAGCTGATGATGACAGATATCGGACCGGTTGACAAGTGGAGGTTATCATATACAAAATTATTAAAATACTTTACACCTACTGCACACATATCTAATTGATAAGATTTAAATATAAAAAAAAAAACTCATATAAATTCTGCAACATTACACATCCTTTTAATTATGTTTTTGTTAAAGTATTTTACACTCATTTTTATAAAAATTAGAAATAAAACTCTTAATAAGCAATCAGTAAAAATTGTAATTTTTTTATTAAAATCATTATTATTATTGTGATGATTATAATCGTCATCGAAGTAGTTTAAAATGTAAAATCTTCGGTTTAAAATTGATATGGTATTGATTTTACAATAATCAGTTTTCCTTTTATTTTTGTATGACTTTGTATGACTTTTTTGTATAATAGTATTACTACGCTGTTAATGAACCGATTTTGATGATCGCTATGCTAGTAACAACCCGAATTTAATCTATATGAACATATCAGCATTAAAAATTGAAAAAAAAATCCTTCATGTAAGCATTTATGATAGTAATGTCAAATATAGTCAATCAAACATAGATATCAATCTAATATAACATGCAAGAATTTATATGCATTTTATTTATTAATATTATTTCACGATTAAAACACTCAGCACAATAGAGCCACGGCACAGTGGGAACAAGTATAAATGATATCTGACAGTGGTTAACACAACTGTCACAATAAGCCTCCAATGCAAGTCAATAAATAGTGAATAATTAAACAATTTTATTAGAATCAGTGTATTTTTGAAAGACTTATAGCAAAATGAAAAAGTGACGAATTTTTACAGAAATATCACTATGGTTGACTTTAAAGTCAAATGTCAGACCTTCTAGAATATTTTCATATATCGAGTAAAAAAAAAATTTTTATCTGCGTGGGGGTTGGTATATTTAAAAGTCTTCCTTTTCTAAAGTATTTATGTTTTACAATGGATTTTCAAAAAAAGCACACTTTATTATTAGTATACTCTATTACAATTTCATTTGAATAAGAGTTTAAAAAAAAATTACACCAGTTTTAAAATGCAGAAAAATAATTTTGAAAATACAATTTTTTACGGTATTGTAATTTAAAGCTATTTTTTTTAATTTTTAAAAATAAGGGGGTTTTACTAATTTTCAACACTGATAACTTTAACTAGATATAATCCTATTCTTATGGCGTATTGCTCATTAAAATCAGACCGGTGAGAGCTGAGAACTTTCATGTACAGACATAAAAAGAACGCACTTTATGGTAAAATTTATACCTTCTCAGCTTCGCTTCTAAACTAAAAATATATTGAGAATAGCACATCAATCGAGGCACACTATAGAGTGATTTTTTTATCATAACCCACTCAATTACTTACAGAATAAACATAATTTAACACATTCTTTTTTGTTTTCTTTAGTTTTACATTGTTCTTGATTTATTAATTTTTTAATACTTATTAAGTTCATCGCTTATTCCTTGTAATTGTGTCAAATTTATTTTTTTTAATGGTACACACACATTTTGAATTTAATAAATTGTTTGTGTTTTTAATTTAATAGTAAATGACATTTGAATTTTTAATAAAACTTTATTAGTTTATTAGATATAAACATTTAAAGTTTCAAATTTTTGAGGTAATATACATGTATAATATACAAAGGATTACAAATACTGGTAGCTAATTAGTGTTGTATGACGTCGCTGTCATAGTCGCGGAATGTTTATTGTCATTAATGACTATCAATATATATACTTTCTGTATTTCCAGTATTTATAAACTCACAACAATGTGCTATTTACCATTGATAATAAATGCTCTGTACTTGCGAATATTGATGTAATAAAAAACCTGTATTTGTAATCCTTATGACAGGTTTAGAGTCAAATTATATTGATTTGATAATTTTTAAAAAAGTTATGGTAGTTTTAAGAAAAAAAAATGAAAAAATAACAAAATTTACCGATTTTAAAAATTGTAATTTTTTTGGAAATTTACAGGAAATGAGGAAATTCTTTCTACTTTTAAGGGTAATGACTTCAACTAGATACGATATTTGATCTTTTGGCGCAATGTTGAAAGAAATCGGTCATGTAAGAGCTGAGAAAAAGTGGCAACAGAAAAAAACACATAGTAAAATTAATTCCTTCTCAGCTTCGCATCGAAGCTAAATAAATTAACACAAGAAATACTCAAGTAGAAGTTTATTTATAGATCTTTACATATAAATAATGTAATACATTTCATTTTAAGACTTTTATGATATCTGAAAAAAAACAATTTTTTTTAATTACTATTATAAATATTTCTTTTAGGATTGTATAAAAACATTTAAGATACAAAACGTTTTTATAAAAGTGAAATAATGTTAATTTTCAACGCGATAATCATTAACTGGAACCATAATTGTTTATAAATTCTACTTCAGGTTCTTCTTATATTTAATATATAATTTCCGGTGCTAATTGATCAGAAGTAATTTAAGTAGTAATATAAATATTTATGCTGATATTTGGGAGAACTGAGATCCCTAACTAGAGATTTATGATTGATAGAACCTCAATTACTAAGATAAAATTTATTTTGTAATATATTAATTATATTATCGTCTTTTATATGATATATATTAAGATGTATTTTGGAAGAAAGAAAGTTCTTATACATATCACACCTAGAAATAATTTTGAGTACGTTTCTACTATTTATTATGATTAAAAATATTCTTCAGGGAGAATTGAAAATGAAATGTAGCCCTCATAACAATGATATAACCACCCTATACTTTTGGAGAGTAGAAAAGTATAACAAAAATAATTAAGAAAGTAATTTTGTTTTTTTTGGAAATTGATAGTTTTGAGGTATTGGAGTTTCAAGATTTAGTATTTGTGTGGAGCGCGGTAGTGTTTAGCGTTGCTGTTATTTGACCATAACGAACAAATAAAAATTCTTCTACGTTGGGCATTCCTTTTAAATAAAAACTATAATAACTCAAAAAATAATAATACTAAACAGGTTAGAGACTAGTCAACATTTAATACAGACTATACTCCAATTAATAGTAAAATAATTGTAATAGGTTCCTGTTTAACTTTTGAAAGTTACTCCTAAAATCTACTCTTAGAAATAATTTTTTATAAAATAGACTTTACATTAATATTGGTTCATAAAAATAAAAAATATTTTAATATATGCATTCTTATAAAAAAAAAACTTTTAATAAAAAAATGGGGGTGCTATGATTAATAAATCACACAGTTTAAGCAATGTGATTTTTTTTTTTTTTGAGGAACGAATATTTGCAAAACGATGAAATCAAAATAGTTGTATAAATCATTTCATATAATATAGGCTCTCATTAATTAAAACGAAAGTTCATACTTTTACATAACTCTTCTAGAAGTAATGTATTTAATGTATATTGAAAATTCATTGATTTTTATAATGATATATTTAAGTACTCTATATATTGTTTTGAGTAAATCAAATGTAAAATGAGATTTAGACATGTTTCTTGGAATATATATATATATTTAAACGTCTAACTTTTATTTTAGTTGTAAAGTTGTTAGTCTAAAACATTAATATTATTCACAATTAAAAAAATTACCTTCCACTTTAAGTAATTGATCCCTCGTCGTTTCCACTTTATATAGAGTTTGGGTTCGTATTTCTTTATCTAATTCATGTTTTTCAAATATTTCACGTGCATCCCCTAAAGGAATATATCCGTTATTTGCGTGACTTCGCAAATCATCAGCTAATTTATTAATTAATATTTTAACAAATCCAGGAATTAATTCCATTACATCGTCTATTTTCATTGGAATATGTCCTAATCGTATATAAATTAAACATTTTGTTATTAATTAAATGATTTTCTTAATTGTTCATTTTCTACAGTTGGTAAGGTATAAGTTTTAAAAATTAATATTATTTACATTTACACTACATCTGTTCGGTCGTGTCAAATAGAATTCAGTTGTCAACGTAATGAGCGCGACTTGTCCTAACCATTTTTACTGTTGGGATAGTGTATGTGAGGGCTTTCCTACTCGTGTTGTCGTATGCTTCAGATTTGTGTAGCTACATTTTTAACATGCATTTTTATGTATTTTATTAAATATGACTCTGATGTGTTGTTTTGACGTCTGGTAAGTTGTGTCGAAGTTGATGTCGGATCACTATTCGACTTGCTTATTTTGGTGTTTTATGTGTTAAATTCACTTTATGTACGTTGGTTTAAACGAATTAATGCATAAAACGGTGCGTATTAGTATTCTGTTCTTCAGCGACAGAAGTATATATTTTACAGTTGATTGTGTCGGGCTCGGCTGTAATAATTGACATATTGAAACACTTTTCATCATGTGTCTAAAGAAGCGCAAGTTCAAATTATACAGTTTATGTTTTTGTCTAAGTATTAATTGTTAAGAATATTTTATGTTAATATATTTTATTATTTGATTAAGTGTAAATTACTAACCATAAGTTTAAAGTATAAATTTATTGTTGTATTGGATAATATTAATAGGGTAATATAAATTACAGTACACAAAAATTTATTTTTATTTTATTCTTTTTTGATTTCATTTAAAAGGAACCGAGAGAGACGCGATTTAACTCGGCGAGGGTCGTCCGAGTATTTCGCGTTGCACAACATCCTAACTATTATTTAGATAATGATTCAATAAAAAATCAAATAATAGGTCAAAATTTAACTTTGTCGAGATTTACGAGATAAGTTTGATCATCTTTGATCTCTTTTTGTAGTTTATGAAGAAATTTTATGAAAATAAGTCTGTTTATTTAAGAATGAATAAAATAATTATAAATTTTCGTAATGATAAAAATTATTTAGTTTATATAAAATCGTAATCAGTAATAGTTTGTGTCTTTAGTACTCCATGAGTTTTTAATTAAAGTAATTATTTAGAAAATTTTTCACGCCATACGACCGATAATGTATGACCTTTAGGTTATTAAAAAGTTTAAAATATGATGCAAATGTATATTATAAATATATCAAAATATATTTATAGTATACTATAAAAAAGTTTTTAGATATGACATATTATTATGTATAATTCTTAGTTTACTTTCCCATATTTTCATATTATACGCCTTATAATTAAATAGACGAATTTTGGATTAAATTCGCTTAAATATTTAGTCAAACATTTTCAAATTTTTTTTATTAATCTAAAATTTATTAGAAATAGTAATTAAACTAATGTTTATGTAGAAAATTTGAAAATATGATAAAAATATGTATTATTTCATATTATATTTTTAAATATGAAAATTAGTCTGAATATTCTTAAATCATCAAAATATGATAAAATATAAAATAAAATTCTATTAACTTAATAATCGTCGAAATTTTTTATTCCATTAAATTGCATAAGGTCAATAAAATATGTAGGGAACACTATGGTCAGTTTTTAAACTTTTTACATTTTTTGCTCCCGTATGGTGATGTAAAATTACTGTAATAATCTTTTTCTACGGAATATATCTTGTGCATATTTTCGAGAATTCTCAAAAACGAGATTATTCTTTTGTAACTTGTATTTATTATATGCTACATTATTATAAATTGGTCTTGTAACAAGTATAAAATTGGTCACTTTCAAATTTATCTCTTTAACCTCGGTAATTAAATCAAACGGAGATGGAGATACAATACACTTGTAATAAAAGTTAACAAATTATTCAATATTTGTTTTAGAGCTTACAAACGCTTTAGAGATATATTTAGAAGCAACCAAATTTATATTTGACTACCAAATTATGCTTATTATACGGTATTTATATAGAATTTTTTTTGACTGAGAATTTTTCGATGATATCTACGCTGGAGCAGTTTTTTTTTCTGGAGGGTTATTATTTTTAGTCTTTGAATGACGAATGAAACATTAAGATACCATAGTAATGCAAAAACATTAATAAGTTATAGAAATGTAAAAACAAGAATCCATAGAATCATTTATTGACAGAAATATTTTTTTCTATATTTTCCTCGCCTTAATCCCAACTACTTAGGGTCGGCCACCCATATCCTAAACTTCCACTTAATACGATCTCCCACATCATCTGCGCTCACATAAGCCGTCTTCATATCGCATTCAATAACATCCCTCCATCTCTTTTTTGGTCTTTAACATTAATTTCCATAATTGTTCTTGTAGCTTCTGAATCACTCTCTCTTCATAACATGACCAAACCATCTAAACCATACATCATAGCTGGTCTTATTAAATTCTTATAGAACTTACCTTTCAATCTAATTGGAATTATTTTATCGCATAACACACCAGAGGCTTCTCTCCACTTCAACCACCTGCACTTAATCCTATGTCATACATCCTCGTCAATACATTTGCACAACTAATACTAAATACTTGAAACTTTCTACCTCTCCTATCACGTCCTCGCTTATTGTCACTGATCTTTTCATTTCACCTATCTCTTGTTCTCCTTTATCAAACTCGTACTCTATTTACTCTATCTTATTCTTATTTATTCTTAATCCTTCTCTTTTTGAACTGATCTTTACGCCTCTAGCCTTTGATTAATATTCTCCCTATTTTCTTCTATTAGCACTATATCGTGAGTGAACAACATGCACCACGGCATCTCTCCTTGTATTTCTCTAGTAACTTCATCCATCACTATAGTAGGGGTTTAAAGCAAAACATTAATGTACTCCTACTCTTATCATTAAACCTTCTGTTACTCCTTCCACACATTATACCTTGGTATAATCATACCAGGGTGTCATACATATCCTCTATTATATTAGTGTACTTTTCGGGACTCCTTTTCTCATTAATTCCCACTTTAAAACCTCTCTCAGTATTCTATTGTACGTTTTCTCCAAATCTATAAATTCCATACACAAAATTTTCATCTTTTCCCTATATTTTTCTATTAGTCTCACACAAAATAATGGTACCATTATTGAATGTTAANTATTTTTCTAAACCATTATTGAATGTTAACTAATTTGACTAATTATTGACAACAATTTTCTAGATAATTTTTTATGTTTATGTTACTATGCTACTATCAGCCAAAAAAGATGATTATTTTTCAATCATAAATTTTTAATAAATAATTGTTTAGTTTGATTTAATTTTATATTATTAAGTAAATATTTTATTCATTTTTTTTAAATATATTCTCCCGTAATTATCTGCAAAAGAATATTCTTACTCTTACCGAGAATCTTCTTTCGTTATACCACTACTCTCGTATCAATAATTTAGATAGTGATGAAACTTCACAGATAACTTCAAAAATAGATATGCATTGAAAAAGCATGTATAAGAAAAAATGATTTTGTTTTAATTATTGACTTTATTTAGTCTATAAATGAAAACGTTAAAAATAATTTTTGGGTCAATATGCTTTGGCAACGAGGTAAGTTCGTCTGTTAACTAAACATTTAAAAGTACTAATTGAGTAGCGTGATTATTAAAGTACAAAACTATTAACCACCTAGAGACCAATTTTGTAAACAACAGTATAACAAAGACTATAAAATCTATGTATTATTCAATGGTCAGAAGGGAATAGTCAGCTTATTATTGTTGTATATATATATATATATCTATTTAAGTTTGTTTTCGTTGTGTCGTGTCGTGTATGTTGATTTAATTATATGAGAAAAACCAGTTAGTCGTCGTTGTCCACTAAATGAATACTATGTTCGTAAGAAATAATAATGTAAATGTATATGAGAAAATATTCTTTAACATTATGTGGTATTAATATATTAATTATAATTTTTAATAAGTATGAAATAGCATGAGTAATTAATAAAAACATAAATAATATTAATAATTACTTTATCTTTGTTATTTTATTTATAATAAAGTAGCAAATTTTATGTAACATATGGAACCATAGGTTTTTTTATAAATTGAAGTCGCCTTTTATAAATTATAGTTATACTCACTTTAAGAGTCTTAATTCATTACCAAATCATTAATAAACGAATATTAAATTATACTTACTCATCATATCATATATATGACTAGGCATGCCCTTTCTGATATTTATTCCATATTTTAAAAAACAAACCCAAACTAATTTATCATATACAATCAAACCATTATCATTAGTAGCTCCTGATGATAATTCTTTTTTCACTTGAGACTTAAAAATTGACAAGACAGTTCCATGATCGTTATCCTAAAAATATTTTCTATTAGTTTTATTTGAATTTGTTGAAGTAAATGAGTCAAATATTTCGCTTCTTGCATCTGTTTATAAAGGTAGTTTATTTAGAATAACTTGAGTTTTCTTTTATACTTTAGAAGTATGAAAATATCATAAGAAATAATATATTTTTAATTTACTGAAAAAAAATTTCTTTTTTTACTTTAAAAATGTATAAAAATATTAATACTGTTTAGTATATTAGTGTATTTTTTAGAGTAGATTTTGGGCAAAAATTTGTTATCAAACGTCATATTTTTATATTTCATAGTTAAATTTTTAATTTTATAAACATTTGAATATATATGTATGTTTGATACCATATAATAAATACATGAAAATTTTATTTTTTACACAAGTTTTAAAATATTAAAGAAAATATACTACTGAACATTAGTAAGATATATTTTTAAAAATAGTAGTTCTTCATTATCGCCCATGTAATATAGGTCATTATTTTGTAAAACTGAAAACAAAGCATTTTTGTAATGTTTGGTTTAACTATGAATTTTTTGATCTATTATTACAAAAATATAATATAGTCTATTATTTGTAAACCTAGAAGTGGAACACTTTTGTAATGTTTGGATTAATTGTAATTCCCCGAATTATTGTTACTAGATCAGGAAGTAAATATTTATAAACCTTTTTGAAAATGATTACTATATGAATTTTATAAAAACACAAACAAAATATTTTAGTAAACAGGGTGATTTTTTTATCATAACCCACTCAATTACTTACAGAATAATAATATTTAAAATTTTTTTTTTTATTACTATCTTGAGTTACACATTATTCTTGAATTATTAACTATGTAATACTTTTTAAGTTCATCCCTTATGCCTGGTAAGGGTGTCAACTTTGTTTTTTTAAATGGTAACACGTATTTTTAATTCAATAAAATGTTTGAGTTTTTAATTCAATAGTAAATGGCATTTGAATTTTAAATGAAACTTAATTTGTTTATTAGATATAAACATTTAAAGTTTCAAATTTTTGAGTTAATATATAGGTATAATACACAAGGGATTACAAATACAGGTAGCTAATTGGTTTTTTATGATATTGCTATCACAGTCACGGATTGTTTATTATCAATTATGACTATCAATAGATATACTTTTTGTATTGTCAGTTAGTGTATTTATAAACTCACAACAATGTACCTTACTATCATTGATAATAACAATGCTGTGTACCTACTAATATAGATGTCATAAAAAATCAATTAGCTACCTGTATTTGTAATCCCTTGTGTATTATACCTATATATTAACTCAAAAATTTGAAACTTTAAATGTTTATATCTAATAAACAAATTAAGTTTCATTTAAAATTCAAATGCCATTTACTATTGAATTAAAAACTCAAACATTTTATTAAATTAAAAATACGTGTTACCATTTAAAAAAACAAAGTTGACACCCTTACCAGGCATAAGGGATGAACTTAAAAAGTATTACATAGTTAATAATTCAAGAATAATGTGTAACTCAAGATAGTAATAAAAAAAAATTTTTTAAATATTATTATTCTGTAAGTAATTGAGTGGGTTATGATAAAAAAATCACCCTGTATAAGATGAATTGGAATGAATTGAAAAGGAGAAAGAGAAGACCTCGGGAGTACCGAAGGTAATCTCTTTCCGCGTGGTACGTTTGTGACTTTAAGTTTTCATTTTGTGTATTATTTATTCATTCTGTTTTAAGTGTATCAATATTTTATGTTTTATTTTGATTGATTATATCTTTATTAACTACATTTTGCGTTATTATTGAACTACTATAACTATAAGTTAGAACAAAAAGATTGTTCCATATTTAAATACGACAAAGTGATATTTAAATACAACATCCATAAGGATAAATAGAGTGTAATAATAGATAGAAATTTAGATTAGCCATTATAATTAAAATCGAAATTAACCTTAATACAAGCTCGTAGCACATAGTCCATTTAAACCATAATATGATAAATGTGAAACGATTCATGAAATATAACTGGAGATTTAGAGAAAAATAAAGGAACATACAACTAATTTAAAAAGTTCCGGACAATCTACTTTATTCTATAAAAGTTTTTAAACAAAGAATAAATAATCATATTCGCGACCATTACATAGTGATTAAAGCTGTAAAACACATTGAAGATCATGGAATGACGAATGAATTTTATATATTTGACATAAACCACTCAAAATAATAGATTGAATCACGTTTAGACAATTAATGAGGTGAAACTAGTCGACGTATTCCCTATTCCTAATTAGATATTATAAGAGAGTACTGTAAAACTATTAAGCGATTGATATTTTTAAAATTCCAACATTGTCTTTTTATAAATCCTAACATACGCATACTTTTATTATGTATATAACTATTGTGATTATTAATAATAGATTGGCTAATAGATAACACCTAGATCCACAATTGAAATTTATAAATAAACTAGTATTTGTTACGAATTTTCGAGATTTTCCTGTATTTTTTGTATTAACAGTAATTTTTTCGCTTTATGTTTACTCAAAATGCACAGAAATAATACTTTTTAAATACTTATACAATTATCTTTTTTTTAGTTAAAGTTTTATAATTTTAACTTAAACCAAAAAAAAAAATATACTTCAAAGTTCAACATTTTTTTAAAAATTCCACTAAAACTCAACTTTCAAGATTCAAAAAAATGGTTAAACTTGATGAAACAATCCTAAATTTTGCACAACTCTCATTAAACATCATTAAATAATTTCAGGAAATTTAAAAAAAATAAATTTAATTTTTTTATCATTATTTCACTGTGTTATTATTGCTTAATTGTTAATTATTCATTTACTCAAAAACTAAGTATGATAGATAGATCTAAAACCAGATTCAGAATCAGCGTTGAAATTACATAAAGAATTCATGTAAAAATTGTAAACAAGAAAGCTGGTGTCCTGTATAATAATAAATAAATAAAGTAATAAATAAAGTTGTTTTCATTTTTCTATAATTTTTTTATCTTTCATTGTTAGTGTTATAATTTGTAATAAATTAGAAAATAAAATTCTAGTAAGTTACCGGTATTTCACTTGAAGAAGCTTCAGTATTTGATGGACCAGAACTATTCGGAAAGCATAAAGTTGATATAATGCAACTTGCAAACAGTACTATTTTAAATTGATAAATCATTTTTTAATGAAATCCGTTTTAAGTTTAATGAATTTTATATAGGTAAACAGTTATTAATGTATTAATGATAAAATGAAAATTTTTAGATTTTTATACAAAAAATTATTAAGCTATACAGACTATTTTAACTTTTATTTACTTATTTGTAATATTTTATGGTAAAAACAAGTTTATTCTATTAATGTTATGTTTTAATGTTAGCAATATATGATTAATGTAACAATACATCATTGTATGTCAGTTTAAACAAATTAATTTTTTTAATACATTCAGAAATAAATGCATAATTTTCTTAAAATTATTATTGTTTACTTAACAAATTATTTTTTAAAGCTTAAAATAATTACATTAACTTCACTTTTGATAAATAGGTGTCCTATTAACTAGTTGTCTTAAACGAATAATTTTAAATTTTAAAAGTATTTATTATTACATAAAAATAATTAAATCAAATTTGTTAAAAAAACGAATATCATAAATTTTAACTAGTAAATACTATTAACGTCATAATTTGAAAAAATACCTTCGGTGTTGATACTAAGAAGAAATAATTTAAAAATATATATATATATTAAAATTATTTTATTAATTATTGAAGAATTTAATCATGGAGGTTTTTCGCATTCTTCATTTAATAGTAAAAATATAATAATAGGTTTCCATTAAACTTTTGGAAATTACCTCTAAAATCTACCCTTGGAAATATTTTTTTCTTACAATTAACTTGATATTTATTACGGTTCGTAAAAAGAAATAAAATTTTAACCAGTACATTTCTATAAAAAAATTATTATTTAAACAAAAAATTGGAGAGTAGTTTTAGTACTTAGGAAAGTATTAATGATATTTTTATGTACTCTATGTACATCAAATATGGTTAGTATACAACGGAGACCTATGATATTTTGGATGTGCGGAGAGTAGCGGAGGCATTGTAAAAGTACCAAAATGTCAAAAAAAAGAAAATAGAAGTTACTGACGTGGGCTTTTCCAATCTATGTATTTTTTATCTATGATGAACTATTAATAGCTGCCAAAATATTGATGCAAAAGACACTATGGATTCGTTATTTTCTTAATTAAATAATTAACAATAATAATATATTTAAGAAATGTAGCAAAATATAACCAAACCAACAAGATAAGACTTTAAAAACATTCAAGTGATGACATTAATATATTTATTCAATATTACTGACAATAAAATGTTAACATCAAACAGACAGATAGTATTGCCAAAATTAAATATGTTTCAAATTAATACTTTCTAGTTCAAATCAAAGACTCATATCAAGAACATATTTTTTTGAGGCTTAAACTTTAATATGAAATTACTCATAAAATTAATAAAATAGTGCGTCAATATATTTAAAATTTTGTTTTTCTGAAAATGATGCTTGAAAGAATTATCAAACCCATTGAATACTTTAACAAAAACTCTATTTAACTAAGTTTATCATAGCGCTAGTTTGTTCACTTATTTACATTAATTTTATTTGTACAGCGTTCGATTTACGCAAAAGTTTTAATCTAACTGAATGTTCTTTCATTTTATAAAATTATAAAATGTTTTTAAAATATCAAGTAATTTGAACATCAAAATTCATTCCAAGAATGCATTTTTTTAAAATATTATTATTATATTTTTTAACGTTATTATAACATATAATATTAGGTTAATCTTATAAAACTATTTTTCGAGAATAAGGGACTTGGGATTTTCCCAATTATATTACTACATTTTTTTATGATGTTATATTCGTTTAAATGTAATTATTATATATGAATTCAAAATACAAACGAATAATTTCATTACAATAAAGATTTTTGTAATATATTTTTTTATTAATTCATTTCGCCTTTTCTATATACTCTTCCATATTAATTCCTCTCAGATACCCTTTCTGAAACGTCTTCATTAGTGTTGGGTAGAGTGTGGCAATAGTTGATACCCGTCCTGTCGCATCTTATGGCGCATCTTATGGCGCATCTTATGGCGCTCGTGTATGACTGGTTTGAACGTGTTCGTGCCACGTTAGTATACTTGTCTATGATAGTTCCCTTTTTGTATGTAGACAGTACACACGTCTCGCGCCTCTAGTAATCGGCAGCCGTACAATTATTAATCGCTCTCCTTATAGTTTTTTTTTTATTTTGTTCATTATGATAGTGATTTTAATCACTGTCAGATATTGTCTATACTTGTCTCAACTATGCCACGTTAACATTAGCGAACTTGAATGATGATTTTTGGATCTTGAAAGTTGAGTTTCTAAAAAAAACTGAACTTTCGATAATCGAACTATAAAAAATTATAATAATTTTTTTTTTTTTTACTTACAATTATAAAACTTTGCTCTAGGTAATTATAATATTGTGCCACTGTGATACCTTTTTTTTTATAGCTTTCAATACAAAATATTAATATAACTTAACAATTAAGTTAAAAAAAAAAATTACAACTTGTTATTAATAGTCAGAACTATATACATGATAACATTTAATAATAAAAAAATATCAGATACATAATTAGTGTTACAATATAGTTAAAATAAAAAACCAGCTGCATGAATAAAAGAAATAACAAGTGATATTACATTGGGGAGGTTGAGTTGAGAATAGTAAAACAATTAATTGTGAAGACACTATAGCAATTAAAATAGTTAAATAATATGGAACGATTCATTTCTAAAGCACGACAGTCAAAAATTAAATGAGAAAAATTGCAGAATCATCATTGTCATATTTAGGGCAGAAGGGAAAATTATTAAGGGCATTATTTTAAGCATGTAAAGGAAGGCGATTAGTACCAAGTTTTAGCCGAGAAANGCGATTAGTACCAAGTTTTAGCTGAGAAATAAATATTATATGGAACCGGGAGAGTGGAAGTTTATAACACCAAAAATGATTAGGAATAGTTGGTGAAATTAATTTGTACAAGCTGTGATAAGGGAGAGACGAGAAGACTAATATTCTTGCCATGCTTGAGATATAGTCTTATGAAGGAGTGTGAGGAATCTTGAGGGTTGGAGGACGGGTAATGAAGTTGGTAAGTTTGGCTAATTGATCAGCCTCCTCGTTACCAAAAATACCGACGTGACTAAGGCACCATAAAAGTTTAAGTGAACGATAATTAAACAATTAGTCTTAAAAATAAATGGCTAAATTAATTTGGCGAATGACACTTAGTTTCTCAGTTATTCATATAATCTTAAAGATTATTACAAATATTTTGCTATTTACCATTGGTCACTTGAATTAAAGTATGACACGTGTCGCTTTTTGATACACGATGCCACACGTCTCGTGCAACCTTTATCAGTCGTCGTCCTACTATGAGTATTTGACTGATCAACACCGCGCGCCATACGCCACGGTGCAAAGTCAAGCAAATGCCGCACAGCCGATGACGACCCGCCGCAAATGATACGTTGAGTCTTCTTCCCGTTGACAAAGTGACAACGTCGAGGACGTACGCCACCGGCTCCGGACGTCTCGCACGACCGGACACGATGAACCGATCCGTACCCGCACACCGTCGCCATCAACGCTGCTAACTTTTTGACGCCCGAGGATTATGCCGGACACCACGTCTCTGACACCAGTGAAAGTGCAGCGATATTATGCAAAGATTATTATTAACTGTGCTCGTCTTTTCGGTTTGTTTGTTTTTAAAAAACCTGATGTTGCTTATTAATAAACGGCTCACGAGTCTCTTCCCTCAAAACCAGCGTCGACTACATTATTGCGATGTAAGTCCTGTCAAGTAAAAAAAACTCACGCTAGTGAGTCAAGTAATACCGTCACAATGCCGTTGTTAAACTCAAGTTCAACGGCGGAATTTGCAATTTTACGCGAAACTCTTTGTTTGGCGATACTCTGGTGGTTTATAGTTTGAACGGGAAGCGAATGAACGGTTTGCCCAGCGGTGTCAGTCGCCATAAGCGGGTAAGCCATCTCGACTGCACCCCACCCCCATTATGTCCAAAATATTTTTGGGCACCAGACTTGCGCTATTTTCGTATAATACTTCTGTTTTCTCGGGCGTGTAACTAATTTTTTTACAGATTTTGAGGTCATTACCCACAACCTAACCCAACCACATTGTGGGTGGGGGATGCGGTAAATGATTTTGTAGGGACTACAGCTTGTCCTGAAAACGAGGGACTATATTCAAAGTTATGGATCCGGTGTGTGCGCGAGGTAAAGTGGAAGGCCGTTAAAACTTTTGTGATGATGTGATGGTGATGGAAATTGTGATTGTGGGCCAGGTTAAGTGGTCGGTGTTCTTCCAGTTATAGTATACGTTTCTAACTATATTTTGTTCGAATAAACAAACATGAAATATTCTAGTGATTTTTTGTTTTTGTTATTCGGAAATACGATATGAAGAATCGTAAGTATACGTGCTTATACGATCGCGTATAGTTTGTACTATTATTATTATTGTGATTATTGTACTGCAATATGACACTATGGTTATTTTGTTTATTGTAGTTTTTATATTATATTATGTCAATCTTATAAAAATGTTTTTATTAAACTATTTTTCGAGGATAAGGGAAGTTGTTTAAAACAAATTTGTGTTACACAAAATTGTACATAATACCGAATATTTTATTTTCGAAATTCCACTATGCGGTAGCACATCTTTTGAAATCTTGACAAAACAATATTTCACGATGTATTATTTCGAGATCAGTGATTATACTGAAAATGAAAAGTATCGACTTAAAAAGAGTTCTATCTAAAGTCATTAAACCGTCTAAAACAATATTGATTACACCACGAAATTACATGAGAGCTTCTTCAGAAGAATCTTATTGAATTATGGGTCAACCAAAATCTGTATTGTAAATCATCACTTTTTAAGTCCTAAAGCGTAAAATAAAAATAATTTTTTCTAACACACGTATATGTGTCTTTAAAATGTAATTTTATCATTAAAAAAATAATGATACTGATAAAATTATAATACTTCATTAAAATACGGTGAAAATAAAACATTGTTCATAATATTATTTCGCCAATTATATTATATAAATATATGCGTCTTTGTAGGATATTATACTCGTTTAAAAGTAATTATTATACTTGAAATCAAAATACAAGCTAATAATTACATTATAATGTAGATTTTCATAATATTTTTTTAGCAGATTATTAATATTAAAGTAATATTTTCATTACAAAATTACTATCTGGACTATAATGATCACAAAATATACAAATTTTACAGGACAACAGATAATCAAAAATGTTTTGTTGTTTAATATATTTAGGTAAATTTTGGAAGTAATTTAGACAATGATCCCAAATTTGAAATTTTTCTATCACATATAGTGACACGGCGTTGTCACACGTTGACACCCCGCGGTCGTGTCAACTCCTTCTCAGCCACCGCTTAACTGTAAACCGGACCGTCACACACACGCGTTATCGTCGTGGTGTAAAGTCCAACAAATGCCTAGCGTCGTATACCCCGCCGCAATAATACGTCCAGTCAGTTATCCCCGTGACACCTTTATATGCGTTGCCTTTTCGGTCTTCGTTTTCTGTTTGTGCTCTCGATACTTGTACTACGGATACACATATCATTCCTTAAGTGTTTTCTTTCAAAATCATCTACTGACTCTGCACCATACAACTGAGTCTATCATTCTCAATACTTTGTTTTTTTGTTTTTCTTCTTTTATTTTAATTTACACAATAAACTTCGGGTCACGCCCGTTAGTACTCAGAAACCTTGTGCGTTTAAATTCTTTCACAACAACATGTATCAATAGGAATTTAAATAACTATCAATTTGTTATTAAACGATAATTAAACAATTATTCTTAAGACATTAAAAATCTGAAAAATAAATTTGGCATAAAGTTTCACAGTTATTCGAATAATCATATAAAGTATTACAAATGTTTTGCAAATTACATTGATCATTTGATTTAAAAGCAAAAAAAAAACTAATCATAAAATAATTGTTATACGCAGTATCCAATTACACCATTGTCATAAGCGTTAATAAATACAGAAGACTATTNGAATTACATCATTGTCTTAAGCATTAATAAATACAGAAGACTATTAAATTTTTTTTGAAATTCACAATAAACTGTATTAAAAAAAGGCATAAAAATAAAACTGTAATTTTTTAGTGTTACGTAATTTTTTTCTCATAGTTACACGTTTTTGTCGTGTAAAAAACAAAAAATTGATATGTTTGAATTTTTCACAAAATTATCTACTTATTGGTATCAATTACATAATTATGAGAATAACCCTAAAATAGTTTCAGTGAATAGTTCAGCTTTTTTTCTGTAAAGAGCCCATCAAACTCAAATTTTTTGATCTATAAAAACGGTTAAATTTGACGGATATCTCAAAAACTATATATAATTGAAAAAATCTAAGGCCAGATTCAGAATCAGTGGCTAAAATTCATCTATATATTATAGATAACAGAATAGCTGTTGACTTGTGTAATGATGAAAAAAAAAATCTAATTTTTAGAATTTTATTCCTTGTAATAGTTTTGTAAAGTCATTATTGCTTTTTATTAATAATCATTATAATAGTAATTACTACTATCTTAATTTTTTTACACTGCCACAATAATACAAATACCATGATATAATTCGCAAAATTACATTTTATTTTTTAAGAAAAGACAGAAAATATTTGATGTAAATGGCAGTTGAAATAATATTTAATTAAGATTTCGTAGTTATATTTTTATTTTGTAGTCTTTAAATTTGCATAGAATATAATTATAAGAATAAATCACACGCAAATTTCATGAAAATTCGGGTACTTGATTTTTTGCTTTATTTAGTTTTATAGTAATAAATTATTTAGATCGAGAAAATATGAGTATACGTTGACACTGTAAAATTGATGACAATTAAAAATAAATAGTGTATACAGTACACTATTTTTCTTCAGATGATTTAAAAACGCTAAATTTATCTAAGTTACTGAAGTTTATAAAATTTGATTTATCGTTGTCATAAAGTCATCTATACAAAAACAATTTGATCATTGAATAATCATTATGGAATAAGTGATACCGGTTTATAGTGTAATAAGATGTACAATTTATTGTATTTTATATAAACCGGTAGCGTTTATTAGTATACGACATAATAATATTGTAAAATTTCGAAAAATTTGAACATTTTTATTTCATAGCTTTAAATTTACTGTTTTCTTTATTAAATCATCTCTAAATTTAAGTTTAAATAATTGTGTATAACTTTCATAGATATATCATTAAACATTTCTCGGCCTCTATTCGCTTAGGTATAAAAATGTTAAAAATTTAAAAATAGCCATACCCGTATTTCACCAACAGTTAATTGTTTTTATATATTATAAAATTATAATAATTTCTGAAATACTGATTCAAAAGTTAGATCAGGCATCTTTTAAATTCGATAATTTTCTATTTTATAAGCTTGTTAAATATATACATATTGCCGTTAAAAAAATATAGATGACGTCTTAATAGGATATAATTATATCCTATAAAGGCGTTAAGTTTGGTTGATCCCTTAAGGGATGAACCAAAACAGTACTTGAAATTGTTTAAGCTAAAAAAATAATGTTCGATGTTACTTTTATATTTTATGTAATTGAATGGGTTGGGATAAACAAATCACCTTAATATAAAAACATTATTCAATGGTATTTTCTATTTCATATAAATTAACACGAAAAATAAGAAAATATTACTAAATAATGTTATTACATAGTCATTATATAACAGTTGATCTGTCTATCCAAAAATACTCAACTACTTATAAAATAAAAGTAATATCCTTATTTAAAATGTATTTTCTATTAAGTATCAATAAATATAAAACTATCACAAAGAAGTTAGAATAAAATATAAGAGGTTGTAAATTAAAAATATTTAATGTCTATTTAAAAATAGAAGTTCTAAATCTTAATAAATAGCCCTAATTTTTTCTGTGTAATCAATTATTTAATAATTATTAATTTTAACAACTTAATTTAATGCATATTTCAAGGATTTTTATGAGATCAAATACATAAAACTTTTTTGATGCATATTCCATTTTTGATAGAAATTTTCGATGTTTGAAGGAATTTTCGTTTTAAGAGCTATCGGTTTATTGTAGCAAAACGCATAATTAGAAAAACGTAACACAGTAGGCCAAAATGCAATTTTAGCTGATAAAATTAATATAAGCCAGAAATTTTAATTTGAGTTGGTAAAGAGGTCAATTATTATGTTTTTAGCGTTGTTAAATTCAAATTTGACATTATTTTTTCTACACTCCCTCTTTTTAGAGGGGTTTAAGGGAGCCTTTAATCAACTTTAGTTGATTTTTAATGTAATATATCAAAATATATGTTTATAAGGTCACTGAATTCAAATTATACATTAGTATATATTTTTTCAATTAAAATATTTGAAAAAATTTATATAAAAATTTATTTTAAAACATATCTTTTAAAATCATTACATTATAAAATTAATTTTTCCACTGTACATTTTTTTATTACTCCAAGAATTTATTATTATTAAAAAAAATCAATATGAATCGTTGCTACTACTTTCTTCTTCGTCGTTAATTATTATGTTAGCTTCAAAGTTATCATTATTTAATAATTCGATAGCTTTTGGAGGCAGTTTATTTGGTGATATTTTACTTTGTGATAATATTGCTGCAATAATCGAATCTGATGTGATTAATAAAAACTTGAATAAATCTGAGTTAGTATTTACACGTCAGGGTTTTCTTAAATAGTGTTCTCTTAATCGCTTAAAATCTTTGTTTTTTTACTCTTGCGCTTCTTTAGACAACTGACCAATAGGAACTAAGTTTCTTTAATTACCAATGAGCCATGAATTAAAATTTTACGTACACTTGGTGGCTTCGATACCAATTTTTACCAATGGAATATTAAAATTTAATTGTAGCCAATTTTCAGTTTTCTTTATAAATTTTGTTATACAATAGTTCGACTCTTTCTATTTTTTTTTAAATGGTACAACAAAATTTCTCAATTTTGTTTACCATACATTTTTTAAAATCGTCATTTTCAAAACCACAATTAAAACTAGTCTACTTTTCAAGTAATCCATTAATATAAGTTTCATTTAAATAGAATACGTATTAAATCCTTTTTTTAAACAAACCTCAGCAAAACAACAATTTTTGATAATTTTTAATCTAAAACTATTTTATCTAAAATTTCATCAATAATTTAATTAGGGTAGTCGGGGGGTAACATATAATGTATCATAATAAAATACATACATTTAGAAATATTTATAAAAAAAGGTTCAAACCTCTTGGAGGCTCTAAAAGTAGTTTCTGACTTATTTAAAGTAAAATAATGTTAGTAGTTAGGTTATGTCATCATTTAGGTCTTTAATTATAAAGTCAATTAAAAATGTATTTCTTTAGAACAGGTCGTCGTCATTCGCGCCCCACTTATTGGACTTTGTTTCGTGGACTATTGCACGCGGTGTTGGTCAGTTAAAACACCATGTACATGTTGTAGGGTGATGACTGACAAAGGTAGTGCAGGTCGCGGGGCTTTGTTTATCGTGAAGCGACGAGGGACCTTGTCAATCATTAATGTGAGGTGAAACTAAACTGTAACACTTTCTGTATTAAATATTGTGTTAACTGTTTCAATCTTGGCAAGTTGACCCAAAATGTATTTTTATCGTTTTCATCTTTAGATTAAATAAAATAAACTAATTAGAAAAATGTATTTTTTTATTTTAAAGCTTGTGCGTTTTTGAAGCTTTTTGTGAAGTTTCATAACACTAACTGAAATATTATTGATACGAGAGCAAAAAAGTGTGTCAGCTAACTACAGTCTACCTTACTGGAAAAAGTTAAAAATGGATTTTCACAGAAACCCATTTCATGTTTATATTTATTGATTATAAGAAAATATATTATCGATAAAAATTTGTTAAAAAAATAAGATTTTGTATGTTTTTAAGTTGGTTTCACTACAATATTTTTTTTCGAAACAGTACACATAAGGTACTGCTGCATGACCATACCATCCCACTTTTTACAGTAATATAATCAAATATAAAATTATTTTCGTTAAAAAACAGAAAAATATTATTTTTTTCATAGGCGTTATCAAAATTGTTATAATAATTTAGTTTTAAGGTGCATGTTATGAATTTGAAAATATCTTATTGAAACTACTTTTCACAGCTTTTCAAACATAAAAAAATGTAAATGGACATAAATTATCGTTAGTCGAGTGATGCAATTATTATTGAATTTCATACTTTGGTAGAATATTATTTAGAATGCCGTTAGAAATACTTTTTTGAATCATGATATCAAATATAAAAATTAGTTTATATTTTGTTTATAAAATAAAATAAATTACTCAGCCGCAAAAAATCAAAAGTTGATACCAAAAAAATTTTAATACTCATATTTAGAATTGTAAAATTTTTTTTTTCGCAAATTGTTCCTAATAAATAGAAATCATTTATAAGATTATTACTTCATGAATTTCAAAAACACCAAATACTTATTATATTGAAAATTAATTTTAATGTATTTTTTTTTGTATGACTTTGTGTGACTTTTTTGTATAATAGTATTACTACGCTTTTAATGAACCGATTTTGATGATCGCTATGCTAGTAACAACCCGAATTTAATCTATATGAACATATCAGCATTAAAAATTGAAAAAAAAATCCTTCATGTAAGTATTTATGATAGTAATGTCAAATATAGTCAATCAAACATAGATATCAATCTAATATAACATGCAAGAATTTATATGCATTTTATTTATTAATATTATTTCACGATTAAAACACTCAGCACAATAGAGCCACGGCACAGTGGGAACAAGTATAAATGATATCTGACAGTGGTTAACACAACTGTCACAATAAGCCTCCAATGCAAGTCAATAAATAGTGAATAATTATAAAATTTCATTAGAATCAGTGTATTTTTGAAAGACTTATAGCAAAATGAAAAAGTGACGAAATTTTACAGAAATATCACTATTGTTGACTTTAAAGTCAAATGTCAGACCTTCTAGAATATTTTCATATATCGAGTAGTCTTCCTTTTCTAAAGTATTTATGTTTTATAATGGATTTTCAAAAAAAGCACACTTTATTATTAGTATACTCTATTACAATTTCATTTGAATAAGAGTTTAAAAAAAAATTACACCAGTTTTAAAATGCAGAAAAATAATTTTGAAAATACCATTTTTTACGGTATTGTAATTTAAAGCTATTTTTTTAATTTTTAAAAATAAGGGGGTTTTACTAATTTTCAACACTGATAACTTTAACTATATTATAATCCTATTCTTATGGCGTATTGCTCATTAAAATCAGGCCTGTGAGAGCTGAGAATTTTCATGTACAGACATAAAAAGAACGCACTTTATGGTAAAATTTATACCTTCTCAGCTTCGCTTCTAAACTAAAAATATATTGAGAATAGCACATCAATCGAGGCACACTATAGAGTGATTTTTTTATCATAACCCACTCAATNAATTGAGGCACACTATATAGAGTGAATTTTTTATCATAACCCACTCAATTACTTACAGAATAAACATAATTTAACACATTCTTTTTTGTTTTATTTAGTTTCACATTGCTCTTGAATTATTAACTTTTTAATACTTATTAAGTTCATCCCTTATGCCTTAAGGGTGTCAAATTTGTTTTTTTAAATGGTACATACACATTTTGAATTTAATAAAATGTTTTTATTTTAATTTAATAGTAAATGGCATTTGAATTTTTAATATAATTTTATTAGTTTATTAGATATAGACATTTAAAGTTTCAAATTTTTGAGGTAATATTCATGTATAATATACAAAGGATTACAAATACAGGTAGNATGGATTGCAAATACAGGTAGCTAATTGGTTTTGTATGACGTCGCTGTCACAGTTGCGGAATGTTTATTGTCATTTATGACTATCAATAGATATACTTTCTCTATTGCCAGTATTTATAAACTCACAACAATGTGCTATTTACCATTGATAATAAATGCTGTTAACTTGCGATTATCGATGTCATGAAAAACCTATATTTGTAATCCTTAAGGCATGTTTAGAGTCATATTATTTTGATTTGATAATATTTCAAAAAGTTATGGTAGTTTTAAGAAAAAAAAAATGAAAAAATAACAAAATTTACCGATTTTAAAAATTGTAATTTATTTGGGAATTTACAGGAAATGAGGAAATTCTTTCTATTTTTAAGGGTAATGACTTCAACTAGAAAAGATATGTGATCATTTGGCGTATTGCTGAAAGAAATCGGTCATGTAAGAGCTGAGAAAAAGTGGCANCTGAAAGAAATCGGTCATGTAAGAACTGAGAAAAAGTGCCAACAGACAAAAAAAAAAACAACTCCTAGTAAAATTAATTCCTTCTCAGCTTCGCATCAAAGCTAAAATAATTAACACAAGAAATATTCAAATAGAAGTATATTTATAGATATTTACATATAAATAATGTAATACATTTCATTTTAAGCAATTTATGACATCTGAAAAAAAATAATTTTTGTTAATTACTATTATAAATATTTCTTTAGGATTGTATAAAAACATTTAAGATACAAAACGTTTTTATAAAAGTGAAATAATGTTAATTTTCAACACGATAATCATTAACTGGAACCATCATTTTTTATAAATTCTATTTTAGAACTGAGGTCCCTATATTAAGATTAATGATTGATAGAACCCTAATTATCAAAATAAAATTTATTTTGTAATATATATTTTATCATTATATATTTTCGTCTTAAATATGATATTTATTAAGATGTATTTTGGAAGAAAAAAAAATTCTTATACATATCACACCTAGAAAAAATTTTGAGAACGTTTCTACTATTTATTAGGATTAAAAATATACTTCAGGTAGCTTTAAAAATAAAATGTAGCCTTCATAACAATACAATGCCCACCCTTTTGGAGAGTAAAAAAGTATAACGAAAATAATTAAAAAAGTATTTTTTTTTTTTTTTGGAAAGGGATGGTTTTGAGGTATTAGAGTTTCAAGATTTAGATTTTGCGAGGAGCGCGGTAGTGTTTAGCGTTGCTCTTTTTTGACCATAATGAACAAATAAAAATTCTTCTACGTTACGCATTCTTTTTAAATAAAAACTATAATAACTCAAAAAATAACTAAACTGGTTATTGACTAGTCAAAATTTTATTCAGACTATACTCCATTTAATAGTAAAAGAATATTAATAGGTTCCTGTTGACTTTTAGGAGTTAACTTTTGAAAGTTACTCCTATAATCTACCCTTAGGAATAATTTTTTTTTAAATAGACTTTACATTAATATTGGTTTAAAAAATTGAAAAGATTTTAATATATGCATTCTTATAAAAAAAAACATTATTTAATAAAAAAGGGGGGGTACTATGATTAGATCACACTGTATAAACAATGTAATTTTTTAGAACTCTTCTAGAAGAAATGTATAAAATGTATATTAAGAATTCATTCATTTTTATAATAATATATTTGAGTACTCTATATATTGTTTTGAGTAAATCAAATGCAAAATGAGACTTAGACATGATTCTTGGAATACATATATATTTAAAAATCTACCTTTTATTTTAGTTGTAAAGTTGTTAGTCTAAAACATTAATATTATTCACAATTAAAAAAATTACCTTCGCATTTTAATAAGCAACCGTATATTAATTTCATTTTGTATAGAGTTTGGCGTCGTATTTCTTTATCTATTCCATGATTCACAAATATATCACGTGCATGCAAAGCATTAATATATCCATTATTTGCTTTTTTTCGCAAATCATCAGCTAAATTATTAATTTTTATATTAATATATTCATGAAATGTTGCCATTGCTTCGTCCATTGTGATTGTATCATTTTCTAATCGTAAATAAATTAAACATGCATTACTAAAATTAAATGATTTTCTTAATTTTTAATTTTTTACAGTTGGTGAGGTATTATTCTTAAAAATTAATATTATTTACAGTTACACTACATCTGTTCGCTCGTATCAAATAGAATTCAGTTGTCAACGCAATGAGCGCGACCTGTCCTAACCAGATTTAATGTTGGGGTAGTGTATGTGATGGCTCTCCTACTCGTGTTGTTGTATGCTTCAGATTTGTGTAGCTACATTTTTACTACGCATTATTATGCATTTTATTTTTATGGCCTATTGTGTTGTTTTAACGTCTGGTAAGTTGTGTCGCAGTTGATAACGGATCACTATTCGACTTGCTTATTTTGGTGTTTTATGTGTTAAATTCACTTTATGTACGTTGGTTTATACGATTTAATGCACAAAACGGTACGTATTAGTATTCCGTTCTTCAGCGAAAGAAGTATATATTTTACAGTATAATGCGTGGGGCTCGGCTGTAATAATTGACACATTGAAACACTTATCATCTTGGTACGAGAAAGCATAAGGTCAAATTATACTTTATGTTATTGTCTAAAAATTAATTGTAAAGAATAGTTTATGTTTTTATATTTTATTATTTGTTTTAGTGTAAATAACTAACCACAGATTCAAGGTATAAATTATTGTTGTTATTATATTGAATAATATAAATAGGGGAATATAAATTACAGTACACAAAAATTTATTTTTATTTAATTTAAAAGGAACCGAGTGAGACGCGATTTAACTGGGCGAGTGGTCGTCCGAGTATTTTGCATCACACAACATCATAACTATTATTTCGATAATGATTCAATAAAAAATCAAATAATAGTTCAAAATTTAATTTTGTCGTGCTTTAAGATATAAGTTTGATCATCTTTGATCTCATTTTGTAGTTTATGAAGAAATTTGATGAAAATAAGTCAGTTTCTTTAAGAATGAATAAAATAATTTTAAATTTTCGTAATGATAAAAATTATTTGGTTTATATAAAATCGTAAGCCAAAATAGTCTGTTTCTTTAGTATTCCAAGAATTTTTAATTAAGGTAATTATTTAGAAAATTTTTCACGCCATACGACCTGTATAGACTCTATGACCTTTAGGTTATTAAAAAGTTTAAAATATGATGCAAATATATATTTATAATATGATATTATAAATATATCAAAATATATTTATAGTATATTATAAAAAAGTTTTAAAATATTATATTTTATTATACATAGTTCTTAGTTTACTTTCCCATATTTTCATATTTTACGACTTATAATTAAATTTTTGATTTAAAATTTGACAAATTTTTTATTGATTTCGCTTAAAAATTTGGTCAAACTTTTTCAAATTCTTTTTTATTAAATTAAAATTAATTAGAAATAGTAATTAAACTAATGTCTTTGTAGAAAATTTGAGAAAATGATAGAAATATGAAAATTAGTCTGAATATTCTTCAATCAACAAAATATGCAAAAATATTTAAAAAAATTCTATTAACTTAATGATCGTCGAAATTTCTTACTTGCATTAAATTGCATAAGGTCAATAAAATATGTAGGGAACACTATGGTCAAATTTTACACTTATTATATTTTTAACTATCGTATAGTGATGTAAAATTACTGTAATAATCTTTTTCTATGGAATTTCTTGTGGATGTTTTCGAGAATTCTCAAAAACGAGAATATTCTTTTGTAACTTGTATTTATTATATGCTACATTATTATAAATTGGTATTGTAAGAAGTATAAATATGGTCACTTTCAAATTTATCTCTTTAACCTCGGTAATTAAATCAAACGGAGATTGAGATACAATCCACTTGTAATAAAAGATAACCAATCATTAAATTTTTTGTTTAAGACTTTACAAACGCTTTAGAGTTATATTTAGAAGCAACCAAATTTATATCATATTTATAAATTTATATCATAACTGATCTTACTACAGTCTTATAGAACTTACCTTTCAACCTCATTGGAATTATTTTATCGCATAACACACCAGACGCTTCTCTCCACTTCAACCACCGCACTTAATCCTATGTCATACATCCTCGTCAATACTACCGTTTATTTGCACATCTTATCTTAAATACTTGAAACTTTTTACCACTCCTATCACGTCCTCGCTTGTTACAACTGATCTTGTTATTTCACCTATTTCGTGTTCTCCTTTGTCAAACTCGTACTTTATTTACTCTATCTTCATTCTACTTATTCTTAAACCCTTCTCTTTAAAAGCTGATCTTCACGCTCTAGCCTTTGATTAATTATCTCCCAATTTTCTTCTATTTGCACTATATTGCCAGCGAAAAACATGCATCACGGCATCTCTCCTTGTATTTCTCTAGTAACTTCATCCATCACTATAGTAGGGTTTTAAAGCAAAACATTAGTGCACTCTTACTCTTATCCTAAAACCTTCTATTACTCCTTCCACACTTTATACCCTGGTAAAATCATACCGGGGTATCATAAATATCCTCTATTATATTTCTATGTATGTAAAAGGTACTATGTACCTTTTCGGGACTCTTTTCTCATTAATTCCTACTTTTATATCTCTCTCGGTATTCTATTGTACGTTTTCTCCAAATCTATAAATTCCATCCACAACATTTTCTTCTTTTCCCTATATTTTTCTATTGGTTGTCTCACACAAAATTATGGCACCATTATTGAATGTTAACTAATTTGACTAATTATTGACAAAAATTTTCTAGATAATTTTTTATGTTTTTGTTAATATGCTACTATCAGCCAAAAAAGATGATTATTTTTCAATCGTAATTTTTTAATAAATTATTGTTGAGTTTGATTTAATGTTATATTATTAAGTAAAGATTTTATTCATTTTTTTTTTTTTTTTTTTTAATATATTCTCCCGTAATTATCTGCAAAAGAATATTTATACCCTTACCGAGAATCTTCTTTCGTTATATCACTACTCTCGTATCAATAATTTAGATAGTGATGAAACTTCACAAATAACTTCAAAAATATATATGATTTGAAAAAGCATGTATAAGACAAAATGATTTTGTTTTAATTAATGACTTTATTTAGTCTACAAATAAAACGTTAAAAATATTTTTTGTGTCTATATGCCGAGGCAACGAGGTAAGTTTGTTCGTTAACTACACATTTAAAGATACTAATTGAGTAGCGTGTTTATTAAAGTACAAAACTATTAACCACCTAGAGACCTATTTTGTAAACAACAGTATAAAAAAGACTATAAAATCTATGTATTATTCAATAGTCAGTAGGGAATAATCAGCTTATTATTGTGTATATATATATATATATATATATATATTTAAGTTTGTTGTCGTTTTGTCGTGTTGTGTATGTTGATTTAATTATATGAGAAAAACCAGTTAGTCGTCGTTGTCCACTAAATGAATACTATGTTCGTAAGAAATAATAATGTAAATGTATATGAGAAAATATTCTTTTACTTTTTGTGTTATTAATATATTAATTATAATTTTTAATAAGTATGAAATGGCATGAGTAATTAATAAAAACATAATTAATATTAATAATTACTTCCTCTTTGTTATTTTATTTATAAAAAAGTTGCAAATTTTATGTAACATATGGAACCATAGGTTTTTTCATAAATTGAAGTCGCCTTTAATAAATTATAGTTGTACTCACTTTAAGTGTCTTAATTCATTACCAAATCAATAATAAACGAAAATTAAATTATATTTACTCATCGTAACATATATATGATCAGGTATGCCCTCTCTGATATTTATTCCATATTTTATTAGACAAATCAAATATAATTTTTGATATACAATCAAACCATTATCAAAATGAGCTGCTAATGATAATTCATCTTTCACTTGGGTTTTAATAATTTTGAAGACAGTTCTATGATCATTATCCTAAAAATATAATCCATTAGTTTTATTTGAATTTGTTGAAGTAAATGAGTCAAATATTTCGCTTCTTGCATCTGTTTATAAAGGTAGTTTATTTAGAATAACTTGAGTTTTGTATTATACTTTAGAAGTATGAAAATATGATTAGAAATAATATATTTTTAATTTACTGAAAAACAAATTTCATTTTTACTTTAAAAAAGTATAAAAAAAACCCAGCACAGGGGGGTCGCGGCACAGTGGTGACGTGTCATAGTTGGATCAAGTATAATGATATCTGACAGTGATTAAAATCACCATAAAAAAAAAACGCTTCGATGCAAATTTTTAGATAGTGTTTAATTAAAAAAAATTGGTGTATTATTCCAAAAGCTACATGATCTCCTATTTCCTTATTTATATCTTCATTAAAATAAAGTATGTCAAATGAAAGAGGGATATAAATATTATTTCTCATAAAAAATTGTATTGATCCATAGACTTTTCAATAAGTTATAACATTATAAAGTTAAAAATGTAAAATATAAAATCGAGAATTTTCACACAAAAATAGCATTCGGTAGCCATTTTCACCATGAAGACAAGTCCAGAGGTCAAAATTTTTTTTTTTCAAATTAAAGTATATTACATTAGCTTTAATTTAAGATATATATAAAAGTGTCAGACTTTCTGGAACATTTTCAAAAGTTAAGTTGAAAAAGTTCTACTTTTTATATGCATTTTTTATATTTGAAGCCCCCCCATATATAGGGAAATAGTCTGATTTAAAAAAAAAGTATATCCAATGAAAGATGTATATAAATACTACTTCTCATGAAAAAATTGTATTGATCCATACATTTTTTAAAAAGTTATAGCACTTTAAAGTAAAAAATGTAAATTATAAAATCGAGAATTTTCACACAAAAATAGCATTCGATAGCCATTTTCACCATGAAGACAAGTCCAGAGGTCAATTTTTTTTTTTTCAAATTATAGTATATTACATAAGCTATAATTTAAGATATATATAAAAGGGTCAGACCTTCCGGAACACTTTCAAAAGTTAAGTTGAAAAAGTTAATTTTTTGTGAAAAAGTTGTCTTTTTAAATCCCCCCCTGTGGGCAGATAAAGTGTTAAATTTACAAAAAAAATATATAAAATAATAGGTAAAGACATCGAAAAACTATTTAAAAAAAAATTATATTGATATGTTCATTTTTGAAAAAGTTACGGCACATTTTAGGAAAAAAAATTGAAAAAATTTCGAAAATTAGCGATTTTTAAATTTGTAATTTTTTTGGAGGTTTCCCCCATTTACGGGGAACGAGGGAAATTTTTTCAATTTTGAAGGGTAATGTCTTCGACTAGATACNGGGGAATTTTTTCAATTTTTAAGGGTAATGTCTTCAACTAGATACGATTTGTGATCTTTTGACGTATTGTTGAAAGAAATCGGTCCAGTGAGAGCTGAGAAAAAGTGGCAACAGACATAAAAAAAAAAAAAACACACATCATGGTAAAATTAATACCTTTTCAGCTTCGCATCGAAGCTAAAAAATAAACACATCATAGTAAATGCAATACCTTCTCAGCTTCGCATCGAAGCTAAAATAAATACTATAAATACTTTAGAAGTATGAAAATATCATAAGAAATAATATATTTTTAATTTACTGAAAAAAATTTCTTTTTTTACTTTAAAAATGTATAAAAATATTAATACTGTTTAGTATATTAGTGTATTTTTAGAGTAGATTTTGGACAAAAATTTGTTAGCCAACGTCATATTTTTATATTTTGTAGTTAAATTTTAAATTTTATAAACATTTGAATATTTATGTATGTTTGATACCATATAATGAACACATGAAAATTCTATTTTTTACACAATTTCTAAAATATTAAAGAAAATATACTACTGAACATTAATAAGATATATTTTTAATAATCATAGTACTTCATTATCGCCCATAATGATAAATAGAGTGTATTAATAAATAGAAATTTAGATTAGTTATTATAATTAAAATTGAAATTAACCTTAATACAAGCTCGTAACATATAGTCCATTTAAACCATAAGATGATAAATTTGAAACGATTCATGAAATATAACTGGAGATTTAGAGAAAAATAAAGGAACATACAACTAATTTAGAAAGTTCCGAACAATCTACTTTATTATACAAAAGTTTCTAAACAAAGAATAAATAATTATATTCGTGACCATTACATAGTGATTAAAGCTGTAAAACACATTGAAGATCATGGAAAGACAAATAAATTCTATATATTTGACATAGACCACTTAAAATAATAGATTGAATCACATTTAGACAATTAATGAGGCAAAACTAGTCGAAGGATTCCATATTCCTAATTAGATCTCATAAGAGAGTAATATACAACTTTTAAGCAATTGATAACTTTGAAATTCCAACATTGTCTTTTAATAAAGCCTAACATAAGCATACTTTTATTATGTATATAACTATTGTGATTATTGATAATAGATTGGCTAATAGATAACACCTAGATCCTCAATTGTAATATATAAATAAACTAGTATTTATTAAGAATTTTCGAGGTATTCCTGTATTTTCTGTATTGACACTTTATATACACTTTATACTCGAAATGCACAGATATAATACTTTTAAAATCTTTAAACCATTATTTTTTTTGTAGTTTATGTTTTATAATTTTAACTTAAGATATTCTTAAAAGTTCAACTTTTTTTTAAAAGTACCACTAAAACTCAACTTTTAAGATTCAAAAAATTGGTTAAACTTGATGAAATAATCCTAAATTTTAAACTCTCTTTAAACATCATTAAATCATTTCAAAAAAATTAAATAAAAATAAATTTTTTTTTTTATAATTATTTTATGGTATTATTATTGCTTAATTGCTAATTATTAATTTACTCAAAAACTAAGTATGATAGATAGATCTAAAATCAGATTCGGAATCAGCGTTGAAATTTCATAAAGAATTCATATAAAAATTGTATACAAGAAAGCTGGTGTCCTGTATAATTAATAAATAAAGTTGTTTTCATTTTTCCATAATTTTAGCTTCGATGCGAACCTGAAAAGGTATTAATTTTACCATGATGTGTTATTTTTTTTTTATGTCTGTTGCCACTTTTTCTCAGCTCTCACTGGACCGATTTCTTTCAACAATACGTCAAAAGATCACAAATCGTATCTAGTTGAAGACATTACCCTTAAAAATTGAAAAAANCAATACGTCAAAAGATCACAAATCGTATCTAGTTGAAGAAATTACTCTTAAAAATTGAAAAAAATTCCCCTGTTCCCCGTAAATGGGGGTAACCTCCAAAAAAATTACAAATTTAAAAATCGATTAATTTTGTTTTTTTATTACTTTTTTTTCTTAAAACTTCCATTACTTTTTTAAAAATCAACAAATCCACATAATATTTTTTATACTAACTCCTTAGATATTTCCCTTTCATTTGATATCATTTTTTTTGAAAGACTAACACTTATTCTGCTCATAGAGGGGGATTTAAAATAGCAGCTTTTTTACAAAAACTAACTTTTTCAACTTAGTTTTTGAAAATGTTCCGGAAATACTGCGTCTATTAAACATATATCAAATTAAAGCTTATGTTATGATGTACTATAAAATTAAAAATAAAAATTTGTCCCGACAACCTATCTTCTATGTGCAAATATGCTATTTTTGTATTAAAATCTTGGGTTTTGTATTTTATTTTATTTTAAAATATCTTATAAGGGCAATACACTGACTTTCATGAATATTTTATAATTTAATTGACATAGAATAAAGTTCATAAGACATAAGAAATTAAACTTATTAATTTTTTTTGCTTTTTTAAAGTTGAAAAAGTAATTTTTAAATTTGAGTCAGCTTAAAAAGTCGGTAACACTTGTGTCTTTCATTCTAACGGTACGAAGTTCAAATCCGTCTGTGGCAATTAATATTTTGCATTTTTTCGGAGTTAGAATAAAATGTTCAATTTTAGAATAAAATGTTCATTTGATATTTATCTCATTTAGATTTAATACCTACAATAAATATAAAGGATCCTATCACTATAGTCTCCCCTCGTGAGAAGAAATTTATATGCATGTTAATATTATTTTACTATGTGGTTCTTTTTGTGGCTACGATTTATTTTGTCAAACCTCACTAGACCTACTATTTGAACGATACGTCAAATGATTACAATTCGTATTTAGTTTAAGTTATTACTCTTAAAAATCGAAAAAATATTCCTTATTCAAATAACAAGTAGCTTAACCAGCTTTTTCCATACAAACAAATTTTGAATTAAGAAATTAATGTTTTTAAACATTAATTTCTATTATTCTTAAAGTATTCATTATCGAATAAGATTTGATATGATAAAAGTATTCAACTACAAAAATAAATAATTTTACTTTGTAATTTATTAATTTTTTTACTCTATTTGTGTGTGCTACTACTAGACTATAATATTCCAAATTTGTTGGTAACATGTTGCTATACAAATCATTTTAAAAAAAAATGATTGTTAATTTCCCATGAATTAACAATGGATTTTTACAATTATAATCAATTTGTATAATACGCTAAATAGAATAACTTTTTTTTTTATTGGTTTTTTAGATATATAATCATTAAAATTAATTAAATTCTGAATATTTCTATTGTAGAATCTTTTTAAACAAAAAAAGTTCATTAGAAATGAATACTATGATTTTTGTCAATAGTAATTAAAAATTCCCTGATTGCATATTAATCATAACAATTTCATTTTTTTCTATTTAATAATGTCAATTTTAAACTTGCAAGTTGAGCTAAAAGTTATGGTAATAAATTCACATTTTTTTAATTAAAACTTTCACTTTAAAGGACAAAAAAAAAGTAGGTTCAAAATAATTACTTTTAACATATTAAAAATCAAAATCAATAATAATTTGAAAACAATTAATTTTAAAAATTATATAATATATAATTCAAAGAGTTACTAATCTGGGTATAATTAAGGAAATAGAAGTTGATGTTGCTTTTGTAATTATCCATCAAATTTTTAAAATTAAACGCTATCTGCAGATTTTCATCGAAGCGTTTCTTATGATATTGATTTTAATCACTATCAGATTAAATCTATACTGGACCCAACTATGCAACTTCTCCACTATGGCGCGACCCCACTGTTCTGGGATTTTTTATCTTTCTTTGTAAGTGTTATAATTTGTAATAAATTAGAAAATAAAATTCTAGTTAGTTACCGGTATTTCACTTGAAGAGACTTCAGTATTTGATGGTCCACAATTATTCGGAAAGCATAAAGTTGATATAATGCAACTTGCAAACAGTACTATTTTAAATTGATAAATCATATTTTAATAAAATCCGTTTTAAATTTAATGAATTTTATATAGGTAAACAGTTATTAATGTATTAATGATAAAATGAAAATTTTTAGCTTTTTATACAAAAAATTATTAAGCTATACAGACTATTTTAACTTTTATTTACTTATTTGTAATATTTTATGGCAAAAACAAGTTTATTCTATTAACGTTATGTTTTAATGTTAGCAATATATGATTAATATAACAATACATAATTGTATGTCAGTTTTAAACAAATTACATTCTTTATTAGATTCAGAACTAAATGCATGATTTTCTTAAAATTATTATTGTTTACTTAACAAATTATGTTTTAAAACTTAAAATAATTACATTAACATCACTTTTGATAAATAAGTGTCCTATTAACTAGTTGTCCTAAACCAATAATTTTATATTTTAAAAGTATTTATTATTACATAAAAATAAATAAATTAAATTTGTTAATAAACGAATATCATAAATTTTAACTAGTAAAAAATATTAACGTCATAATTTGAAAAAGTTCCTTCGGTGTTGATACTAAGAGGAAATAATTTAAAAAATATATATATTAAAATTATTTTATTAATTATTGAAGAATTTAATCATGGAGGTTTTTCGCATTCTCCATTTAATAGTAAAAAAAAAATAATAATAGGTTACCATTAAACTTTTGGAAATTACCTCTAAAATCTACCCTTAGAAATATTTTTTTCTTACAATTAACTTGATATTTAATACGGTTCGTAAAAATAAATCAAATTTTAACCAGTACATTTCTATAAAAAAATTATTATTTAACCAAAAAATTGGAGAACACTACTCTCAAAAAAATCATCAAATTTACTTATTGTACCAATTTGTAGTATAAATTGTAAATATTCAAAAAAAAAAAATTGTGATTAGTGTTCTTAATAAATTACTCTGTATACTGGGAGCAGTATAAGTAATGCGACCCTGAAATGTCTAATGATATAAATAACACTTACAACTTAAAGTATTAATGATATTTTTATGTACTGTATGTACATCAAATATGGTTAGTATAAAATGGAAACCTATGATATCTATGGTGTGCGGAGAGTAGCGGAGGCGTTGTAAAAGTACCAAAATGTCAAAAGAAATAAAATAGAAGTTACTGACGTAGGCTTTTCCTATCCATGTATTTATTATCTATGATGAATTATTGATTTATGCCAAAATACTGATGTAAAAAACATTATGGTTTCGTTATTTTCTTCATTAAATAATTAACAATAATAATAAATTTAAGAAATGTAGCAAAATGTAATCAAACCAACAAGATATGATTTTAAAAACAATCGATTTTAAACCCACTAATTAATAAAATGTCAACAAACAATCTACCCTCAAACCCTAATCGCAGACTAAAACGGCTATGGAATAGAGGATCTTCTAAATAACTAATAACTAACTATTCGTAACTTAATAAAAAATAAAAAAACGGTAGCACAGTGGGGTCGTAGCATAGTGTAAACGAGGCATAGATGGGACAAGTATAGATGATATCTGACAGTGATTAAAATCACTATTATAAGAAACGCTTCGATGCAAATCTGTAGATAGTGTTTCATTTAGAGAAATTGGTGAAATATTCCAAAAGCAACACCAACTTTTATTTCTTTAATTATATCCTGATTAGTAGTTCTTTGATTTTAAAATATAATATATGAATAAATACTAAATATAGTTTTTAAATTCAGTATGAAATTGTGAGGCCAGCTATGATGTATGGTTCATAGTGTTTGGCGGTTGATAAGAAAGTAGAGCAGAGAATAACTGTTGCAGAGATGAGAGTGCTTAGTTGGATGAGTGGAGTGACTAGAGAAGATAAAATAAGGAACGAGTATATAAGAGTGAGTATAGGTGTAGTGTCAATTGTGGATAAGATGAGAGAAAATAGACTTAGATGGTTTAGTAATATTATGAGGAGAGAGGAATCGGAAGCTCAAAGAATAGTTATAGATATGAATGTTGAAGGAGGAAGCGGTAGAGGAAGACCAAAAAAGAGATGGAAGGATGTCATTGAATGTTATATGAGGACAGCTGATATGAGCGTAGAAGATGTGGGGGGAAATCGTGTCAAGTGTAAGTTTAGGATAACGATGGGTGATCCCAAGTAGTTGGGTTTAAGGCAAGGAAAAGGAAGAAGATTACCAGAAATTCCGGTGGCAATTGACATAATATGATTGTTGTTTGGGAATGTACAATTTAGCGTTAAGTTGGTTTTAAACAATATAGTGTCAAATCTATTACCTACTCTATCGGTTGTATATTAATATACACTACACTTTAGTGATACAATAAATAAATAAACTCACACATACACACATATGTATTTATAACATTGTGTCTAATGTAAGTACAACATGATAAAAAGTTAGCGTAAAATGAAAAAAATGGAAAATAAATTTCAGTACTCATATTAAATGTAATCTAACTCGAAAAATATTTGTTTAAATGAAAAAATATAAGAAAATTTTTTTGTTTAGAATTGTCTTTTAAATAACTTTTGTACGAATTTTTTTTTGTAAGTTAAATATTTTTTGAGAAAATTAAAAAAGTTCATATTTTTGAACTTTTGCGAGGCTGTAAAAAAAAGCTCAATTCCAATCAATGAGGACTATTAGTATGTCATTATACATATTTTAATTCAACTTTTAAAAAAACAAAATTTTGTTGGGAATTTTTTCTGCAATTTTTCCTTTGTTAACTGGCCTAGATGTCAATTTTAAACTTGTAATTGAGTTAAAAGTTATGGTAATATATTCAATTTTTTTACTATAAACTTTCATAAATCAAAAATTTTTCATCAGCTTTAAAGAACCAAAAAAATAGGTTAAAATTAAAAATTTGGACTGATTATTTTTAACATATTAAAAATATTTATACGTTTGAAATAATATTTTATCAAATTCTTTTTTGATTATTCAGTCACACTACCGCGTTTGTTAATAGACATTTTTTGTTAATGTGTAATCATTATTGTATAAAACATGTATACACATAATCTATTACATATATTTATTATTTTTATTGTACAGAAAGACTTGGCTTATTTACAGGTAGCAGTCAAAAGTTGAGGAGTGGATTTAAAAATCGTCGTATGGTAGATCTTGTTTGCATGTACAACTTAATTTTATCACGTAAACAAGATGAATGTTAGCATTAGCATTGAAACTGGTTTTCATTTGACGATTCATATTAGCCAATATAGATTCAAAGTAAGATTATGATTATGAATGTTCAACATAGGTTTAACTGAGCTTAATTCGACTCAGCATATGGCGAATTTGGTACCGACATACTATCGCACCCCAATTACCTATCTTAATTTTAATTTGGATGGCGAGACTATAAATGAATATTCAGAGTGGTATTTATAATTTGTAAATAATAAGTTTGTTTTGTTGTAAGTTAATTATTTTTTTCTATCATATTTTGTATATAATATTAATAATAATACGCATTAAGGCTAACATAATTAGCCATTGCTTCTAGTGTTATGCATGTGACAGGATGAAATACAAGAACAGGTATAGATCTTTAAACATAGTTTTTTCATATACATATTCTATTTTACATCATGAAATTTAACATTTTTACATGTGATAATGAATAATGTACAAATATGTGCGGTACAAATCCACCATACAAATATCTTCTATTTAACCGACAAATGTATAGATGTTTTTATTTTAACCATATTTAATATTATTTTTTAATATCATTATAATAATTCTATTGCAGTGATTGATATGTCAAAGCAGACCGACACAATTACAGTCCCGTCTTTTGACCTACGTATTGAAATGGAAGCATCAACCACGTTCGCCGCTAATACAACTGCATATGCTCTAGTAATTTCAAACAATGTATTTACTTAGATACATTTTAACGGTACCATCCGTATATTTTAACATTTTTTACATGTTTATGCTAACCTTGTAATTATTATTATTATTATAAAATAAATATATTATATACAAATAACAACAATTTGTTTTTTATTTTAGATTATAAGTTTAATATAAGAAACTAGTACACTATATAAAGTTAATGTTTATAAATTATTAATGTAAGTTAATTTTCTGATGTGATTGGGTTCCGGCCATTGTGAAGACCATGGACTATAACTATTTTCTCGGGTAAACACTGTTGTATTGAAAAATGTTGGTCCATCATTTTCATCGCACATTTCTTTTTCTTTTTCCTAAAACAAATTATACATTTAATAACAATAAAGATAATGACAATNATGTACAAATATGTGCGGTACAAATCCACCATACAAATATCTTCTATTTAACCGACAAATGTATAGATGTTTTTATTTTAACCATATTTAATATTATTTTTTAATATCATTATAATAATTCTATTGCAGTGATTGATATGTCAAAGCAGACCGACAAAATTACAGTCCCGTCTTTTAACCTACGTATTGAAATTGAAGCATCATCCGCGTTCCCTGCTAATACAACTGCATATGCTATAGTAATTTCAGACAATGTATTTACATATACACCTTTTGACGGTACCCTCCGTATATTTTATCATTTTTTACATGTTTATGTAAACATTTATTATTAACCTTGTAATTATTATTATTATTATAAAATAAATATATTATATACAAATAACAACACTGTTTTTATTTTTAGATTATAAGTTTATTATAAGAAACTAGTACAATATATAAAGTTATTGTTTATAAATTATTAATATAAGTTAATTTTCTGACGTGATTGGGTTTCGGCCATTGTGAAGCCCATGGACTATAACTATTTTCTTGGCTATACACTGTTGTATTGAAAAATGTTGGACCATCATTTTCATCGCACATTTCTTCTTCTTTTTCCTAAAGCATAATTATAAATTTAATAACAATAAAGGTTATGACAATCTATGTTCATTAAACTCACATTAATTTGAAGCATGTCTTTGGACCATGACTTGACCCAACGATCAACTATTACATTGTACGCTAAATTCTTCAGCTCGCTTATGTAATTACTGTCACCTTTAGGAAAAGTATCGCATATTTCTTTATCGTTCAAACTTCTTATAAAATTAACTATTTCATCATTGTTTGATTGTTGAATTTTAGGATCTGACCATTTGCCGTCGGCGTATTGTATAATGCGGTCTATTTGATGGCTTAATAGTAAACGTGTTTTTATTTTTCTTGATATTGTACTGTTAATAGTACACTGTAAATCCATAAGTCTATTAATGTTTTCGTTATTCAATAACACTCGACACCCATCGACCATCCTGGATTCTAATACTAAATGCACGGTATCATGGTACAATACTTTGGTTATATTAAAATCGACATTTTGGTATACCATAATGTTCTCTCCTTTTACCGGAGGTGATTGTAGAAATAATGTTATTTCATCCCTCATGCCGTAAATAATATTTAAATAATCTGCTGACATACTAATATATCGTGAAGGAGTAATAATGCATACCGTAACATTGAAGTCATCCTTTGGATTCAGGCCCACTTGCAAAAATTTTCTGTCGCTGAACGCAATAGTGTAACTGCTAGAGTCAATCATCTCGGCTGGCGGTGTTGGTGCGATATAAATGTAGTGCTGTTTTCTTACAGGTTCGGCAGCCATATTATTCATAGAGTAGAGTCTTCTTTTTAGAGCTGATGGTTCTTGATGACACTGTGACTTTATCAACGATTTCATGCTCATTTATGCGGAAAAATCACATATTTTCATAGGGGGGTCAGCAAATCACAGATCACATATCCCCGTAAACTAACCCATTCCTTCACCACTTAAGTAATTTCACTTTAATATCATAATAATTAATTTTAAACTCTCGATTTCTAAATATTTGTATACAAATATATGTAATAGATTATGTGTATACATGTTTTATACAAAAACGATTACACATTAATGTCTATTAACAAACGCGGTAGTGTGACTGAATAATCAAAAAAGAATTTGATAAAATATTATTTTAAACGTATAAATATTTTCTCTATAATTAAAAAATAACTCAATTCTTATGAAATAGTATAATATTGTACATATTTATTTATTTACTTTAATATCATAATAATGTTCACCTTATGATGAGTTTTATCATCACCTCCCCTTCTATATAGGGGTAAGCCGCCGATTTACTGTTTTAATACATACGTTAGTCAAGTAAGGGGGCTCTCTATGATCAAAGGCATACACGTCGCATAGCTAAAGTTGGGTTTCGTGGGATTAATAGCCGCCGTCGCCGCTTGATTACACCTTTCACTTTCTTGCAATCAAATATTTTCATATAATTCTAAAATTATGTAATTTTTAAATACCTCTAATTTTCTGTAATATATCAAGATATACTATATGATGTTCCATCTATCTCGGTGCACTATGAATATAACAGGGTATACATTACATGATAACTGTACAAGTCCGCATTTGTCCGAAAAAGTAAATGAGCATAAATAACACTTAAATCGTATACAGTCATGGATTTTCCTATGCAACAGTTAAAACAATTTTTTGACAACGTACACTTTTTCACACTAATTGTACCAAAGGACTACATACCACATAGCTATAGTTGGGTTTCGTTGGATTAATAGACGCTGTCGTCGCTTGATTACACCTTTCACTTTTCTGCATTCAAATATTTTCACATATTTCAAAAATTATGCCATTTTCAAAATCCCTCAAATTTTTCTATAATATATCAAAGTATACTGTTTGATGTTCCATCTATCTAGATATACTATGCATATACCAAGGTACCATGTACCATTGTATAACGAAACGCTATTTAGGAACGAGAAACATCGACCTTTCACCATATCCCTCCCCGGTCGTTTACACCGCCCGTCCACCTAGAACAGGGTAAACCTACATCATGTGGGTGGGTGAGGGGACTATGCCGTTCATCATATCCCCCCGGCCGTTTAAACCGCCCGTCAACCTATGACAGGGAAACCCACATCATGTGGGCGGGGGAACTATGCCCTTCATCATATCTCACCAGCCGTTTACACCTCCCGTCAACCTATGGCAGGGTAAACCCACAACATGTGTGGTAGGAGGGTATCCAGCTCATACTTTATACTCCTACTAAAATTCATTCCAAGAATGCATTTTTTAAAAATATTATTATTATATTTTTTAACGCTTATTATAACATATAATATTAGGTTAATCTTATAAAACAATTTTTCGAGAATAAGGGACTTGGGATTTTCCCAATTATAGTAATACATTTTTTTATGATATTATATTCGTTTAAAAGTAATTATTATATATGAAATTAAAATACAAACAATAATTTAATTACAATAAAGATTTTTGTTATATAATTTTTTATTGATTCATTTCGCCTTTTCTATATACTCTTCCATATTAATTCCTCTCAGATACCCTTTCTAAAACTTCTTCATTAGTGTTGGGTAGAGTGTGGCAATAGTTGATACCCGTCCTGTCGCATCTTATGGCTCTCGTGTATGACTGGTTTGAACGTGTTCGTGCCACGTTAGTATACTTGTCTATGATAGTTCCTTTTTGTATGTAGACAGTACACACGTCCCGCGCCTCTAGTAATCGGCAGCCATACAATTATTAATCGCTCTCCTTATAGTTTTTTTTTTTATTTTGTTCATTATGATAGTGATTTTAATCACTGTCAGATATTGTCTATACTTGTCTCAACTATGCCACGTTAACACTAGCGAACTTGAATGATGATTTTTGGATCTTGAAAGTTGAGTATCTAAAAAAAACTGAACTTTCGATAATCGAATTATAAAAAATTATAATAATTTTTTTTTTTTTTTAACTTACAATTATAAAACTTTGCTCTAGGTAATTATAACATTGTGCCACTGTGATACCTTTTTTTTTATAGCTTTTAATACAAAATATTAATATAACTTAACAATTAACGATAAAAATTTACAATTAAGTTAAAAAAAAAATTACACCTTGTTATTAATAGTCAGAACTATATTCATGATAACATTTAATAATAAAAAAATATCAGATACATTATTAGTGTTACAATATAGTTAAAATAAAAAACCAGCTGCATGAATAAAAGAAATAACAAGTGATATTACATTGGGGAGGTTGAGTTGAGAATAGTAAAACAATTAATTGTGAAGACACTATAGCAATTAAAATAGTTAAATAAAATGGAACGATTCATTTCTAAAGCACGACAGTCAAAAATTAAATGAGAAAAATTGCAAAATCTTCATTGTCATATTTAAAGCAGAAGGGAAAATTATTAAGGGCATTATTTTAAGCATGTAAAAGAAGACGATTAGTACCAAGTTTTAGCCGAGAAATAGATATTATATGGAACCGGGAGAATGGAAGTTATAACACCAAAAATGATTAGGAATAGTTGGTGAAATTAATTTGTACAAGCTGTGATAAGGGAGAGACGAGAAGACTAATATTCTTGCCATGCTTGAGATATAGTCTTATGAAGGAGTGGGAGGAATCTTAAGGGTCGGAGGACGGGCAATGAAGTAGGTAAGTTTGGCTAATTGATCAGCTTTCTCGTTACAAAAAATAACGACATGACTGAGGCACCATAAAAGTGTAAGTGAACGATAATTAAACAATTAATCTTAAATCATTAAAAATCTTAAAAATAAATGGCTAAATTAATTTGGCGAATGACACTTAGTTTCTATCGTAATATGCACAATGCTCTGCATTACGCATGTTACATTTATCAATATTTAATATTTAATTAATAATATAATTATATTTAATACCAATTTTATACAAACAAATAATTAATTTATCTTACATAACATAAACACAGTTGTACACTAGCTATTATATATGTATATACATGTTGAATTGATTATTGTACACTATACATCTTATCTTAAAATAATTATCATGTTATGTTCAAATTTTATACAATAAACTGGAAATCACTAAAAGCGCTGACGGCAACAACCCATTATGGGGGTAATTAAAAATAATATAAAAAGGCGCTGATTTTCTAAGAGCGTCTCATATATATTTTTGAAGATCTAAATTCAATAAGGAATTCAGAATTCTTCTAACTCATTAATTGATCAAACTAGCCACGACCCCGTGTTGTCCTCGGCACATTTAAAAGCGATACTAAATCTGAACGTGAGGTATATAAAAGAAGTAAGTAAATTTATATTAACCCAATTATTTAGAATTAATAATCTGAGTAAAGAATGGTAAAGCAATAGATTTTTTTAAACATTTAATTATTAATAACTAGTTAGTGCTTGGTTATATACTTCGACTGGGTGTCTGAAGAAGGCCTCCGCCACTCCATGAACGCCTCAGTATTTCCACTAAAGCACATACCAGTTAACATCACGCTTCGACTGGGTGTCAGATAGGAGGCCAAGACCCCGGCCACTACAAGAATACCTCAGCGTTTTAATACCTCTATGAGAGGAACTTAATACATATATTTTTATATCTACTTGTCTTTACTGTTCTAAACCCTCGGACTCTACAACCCCGATAGAACCTCGTTGCTCCTGAATTGATCAAATCCCCAAACATCCAACATTGGTCAAATATAATATCCCCAAGCACCTTTTTGCTTATTTTTGTATTACTACATTTCTCAGTTATTCATATAATCTTAAAGATTAGTACAAATATTTTGCTATTTACCATTGGTCACTTGAATTAAAGTATGACATGGCCCCGCGTCGCTTCTTGATACACGATGCCACACGTCTCGTGCAACCTTTATCAGTCGTCGTCCTACTATGAGTATTTGACTGATCAATCCCGCGCGCCATACGCCACAATGCAAAGTCAATCAAATACCGCACGGCCGACGACGAGCCGCCGCAAATGATACGTTGAGTGTTCTTCCTGTTGACAAAGTGACAACGTCGAGGACGTACGCCACCGGCTCCGGACGTCTCGCACGACCGGACTCGACGAACCGATCCGTACCCGCACACCGTCGCCATCAACGATGCTAACTTTTTGACGCCCTGAGATCAAGCCGGACACCGCGTCTCTGACACCAGCGAAAGTGCAGCGATATTATGCAAAGATTATTATTAACTGTGCTCGTCTTTTCGGTTTGTTTGTTTTTAAAAAACCTGATGTTGCTTATTAATAAACGGCTCACGAGTCTCTTCCCTCAAAACCAGCGTCGACTACATTATTGCGATGTAAGTCCTGTCAAGTAATACCGTCACAAAGCCGTTGTTAAACTCAAGTTCCACGGCGGAAATTGTAATTTTACGCGGGCGTATTTGTTTGGCAAAACTCTGGTGGTTTATAGTTTGAACGGGGAGCGAATGAACGGTTTGCCCAGCGGTGTCAGTCGCCATAAGTGGGTATGAAGTCTCAGCTGAATCCCCCCCCCCCATTATGTCCAAAATATTTTTAGGGACCCGATTATTTTCGCTATTTTCGTACAATACTTTTGTTTTCTCGGGCGTGTAACTAATTTTTTTACAGATTTTGAGGTCATTACCCACAACCTAACCCAACCATATTGTGGGTGGGGGATGCGGTAAATGATTTTGTAGGGACTACAGCTTGTCCTGAGAACGAGGGACTATATTCAAAGTTGTGGACCCGGTGTGTGGGCGAGGTAAAGTGGAAGGACGTTAAAACTTTCGTAATTTTAAACGAGAGAAACGCGTTTGATTTCATTACCGGTGACAAGCGAACTGGTCGTTCAAGCTGCGCGTTGAGTTGTGTGTTGATGTGATGGTGATGGAAATTGTGATTGTGGGCCAGGTTAAGTGGTCGGTGTTCTTCCAGTTATAGTGTACGTTTCTAACTATATTTTGTTCGAATAAACAAACATAAAATATTCTAGTGATTTTTTGTTTTTGTTATTCGGAAATACGATATCAAGAATCTCAAGTATACGTGCTTATACGTTCGCGTATAATTTGTACTATTATTATTATTGTGATGGTACTATTGTACTGTACTATGGCACCACGTTTGTTTTGTTTATTGTAGTTTTTATATTATATAATATAATTTATTATATTTTATACAATTTATATTATTTCAATCTTATAAAAATGTTTTTATTAAACTATTTTATATATTATTTTCTACATGTATTTTTTAGATTTGAACATCCCTCGTATATAGGAAACTAATCCGATTTAAAAAAACAGTATGTTGAATGAAAGATGTATATAAATAATACTTCTCATAAAAAAATTGTATTGATCCATACATTTTTCAAAAAGTTATAGCATAATAAAGTTAAAAATGTAAAATACAAAATCGAAAATGTTCACAAAAAAATAGCATTNTTTATATTATATAATATAATTTATTATATTTTATACAATTTATATTATTTCAATCTTATAAAAATGTTTTTATTAAACTATTTTATATATTATTTTCTACGTGTATTTTTTAGATTTGAACATCCCTCGTATATAGGAAACTAATCCGATTTAAAAAAACAGTATGTTGAATGAAAGATGTATATAAATAATACTTCTCATAAAAAAATTGTATTGATCCATACATTTTTCAAAAAGTTATAGCATAATAAAGTTAAAAATGTAAAATACAAAATCGAAAATGTTCACAAAAAAATAGCATTTAGTAGCCATTTTCACCGTGAAGATAAAATAAAGTCCGAAATTTTTTTCATGATAAAGTACATTACATTAGCTTTAATTTAAGATATATATAAAAGTGTCCGACTTTCCAGAACATTTTCAAAATTTAAGTTAAAAAAATAAATTTTTGTAATTTTAAATCCCCCCCTGTGGGCTAGTAAAGGGTCAGATATAAAAAAAAATATACCAAATGAAAGGTAATCTATCTAAAAAAGAGTTATACTGTTTTGATTATTTTTAAAAAAGTTATAGCAATTTTAAGTAAAAAAAATTGAAAAATTTTTGAATATTAGCGATTTTTAAATTTTAAATTTTTTTAGAAGTTTCCCCCATTTACGGGGAACGAGGGAAATTTTTTCAATTTTGAAGGGTAATGTCTTTGACTAGATACAATTTGTGATCTTTTGACGTATCATTGAAAGAAATCGGTTCGGCGAGAGCTAAGAAAAAATGGTAACAGACACAAAAAAAAACAAAAAAAAAACACTGCTTAGTAAAACCAATACCTTCTCAGCTTCGCATCGAAGCTAAAATTGTTCATAATATTATTTCGCCAATTATATTATATAAATATATGCGTTTTTGTAGGATATTATATTCGTTTAAAAGTAATTATTATACATAAAATCACAATACAAGCTAATAATTACATTATAATGAAGATTTTGGTAATATTTTTTTAGCAGATTATTAATATTAACATAATATTTTCATTACAAAATTGCTATCTAGAATATAATGATCACAAAATATACAAATTACACAGGACAACAGATAATCAAAAATGTTTTGTTGTTTAATATATTTAGGTAAATTCTGGAAGTAATTTAGACAATGATCCCAAATTTGAAATTTTTCTATCACATATAGGAATTTAAATAACTATCAATTTGTTATTAAACGATAATTAAACAATTATTCTTAAGACATTAAAAATCTGAAAAATAATTTTGGCACAAAGTTTCTCAGTTATTCGAATAATCATATAAAGTATTACAAATGTTTTGCAAATTACATTGATCATTTGATTTAAAAGCAAAAAAAAAACTAATCATAAAATAATTGTTATACGCAGTATCCAATTACACCATTGTCATAAGCGTTAATAAATACAGAAGACTATTAAATTTTTTTTGAAATTCACAATAAACTGTATTAACAAAAAGGCATAAAAATAAAACTGTAATTTTTGTGTATTACGTAATTTTTTTCTCATAGTTACATGCTTTTGTCGTGTAAAAAACAAAAAATTGATATGTTTGAATTTGTCACAAAATTATCTACTTATTGGTATCAATTACATAATTATGAGAATAACCCTAAAATAGTTACAGTGGATAGTTCAGCTTTTTTTCTGTAAAGAGCCCATCAAACTCAAATTTATTGATCTATAAAAACGGTTAAATTTGACGGATATCTCAAAAACTATATATAATTGAAAAAATCTAAGGCCAGATTCAGAATCAGTGGCTAAAATTCATACTAAATTCATCTATATATTATAAATAACAGAATAGCTGTTGACTTGTGTAATGATGAAAAAAAAAATCTAATTTTTAGAATTTTATTCCTTGTAATAGTTTTGTTACACTATAGAGTGATTTTTTTATCATAACCCACTCAATTACTTACAGAATAAACATAATTTAACACATTCTTTTTTGTTTTCTTTAATTTCACATTGTTCTTGAATTATTAACTTTTTAATACTTATTAAATTCATCCCTTATGCCTTGTAAGGGTGTCAAATTTGTTTTTTTAAATGGTACACACACATTTTGAATTTAATAAAATGTTTGTATTTTAATTTAATAGTAAATGGCATTTGAATTTTTAATATAATTTTATTAGTTTATTAGATATAGAAATTTAAAGTTTCACATTTTTTAGGTAATATACATGTATAATATACAAAGAATTACAAATACAGGTAGCTAATTGGTTTTGTATGACGTCGCTGTCACAGTTGCGGAATGTTTATTGTCATTAATGACTATCAATAGATATACTTTCTGTATTGCCAGTATTTATCAACTCACAACAATGTGCTATTTACCATTGATAATAAATGCTGTTAACTTGCGATCATCGATGTCATGAAAAACCTATATTTGTAATCCTTAAGGCATGTTTAGAGTCATATTATTTTGATTTGATAATATTTAAAAAAGTTATGGTAGTTTAAAAAAAAAAAAAATGAAAAAATAACAAAATTTACCGATTTTAAAAATTGTAATTTATTTGGTAATTTACAGGAAATGAGGAAATTCTTTCTATTTTTAAGGGTAATGACTTCAACTAGAAAAGATATGTGATCATTTGGCGTATTGTTGATAGAAATCGGTCATGTAAGAGCTGAGAAAAAGTGGCAACAGACAAAAAAAACACATCATAGTAAAATGAATTCCTTCTCAGCTTCGCATCAAAGCTAAAATAATTAACACAAGAAATACTCAAATAGAAGTATATTTATAGATATTTACATATAAATAATGTAATACATTTCATTTTAAGCAATTTATGACATCTGAAAAAAATAATTTTTGTTAATTACTATTATAAATATTACTTTTAGGATTGTAAAAAACATTTCAGATACAAAACGTTTTTATAAAAGTGAAATAATGTTAATTTTAAACGCGATAATCATTAACTGGAACCTTCATTTTTTATAAATTCTATTTCAGAACTGAGGTTTCTTTATTAAGATTAATGATTGATAGAACCCCAATTATCAAAATAAAATTAATTTTGTAATATATTTATGTATATTTTCGTTTTATATATGATATATATTAGGAAGTATTTTGGAAGATTGAAAAATTCTTATACATATCACACCTAGAAATAAATTTGAGAAAGTTTCTACTATTTATTAGGATTAAAAATATTCATCAGGGAGCTTTAAAAATAAAATGTAGCCTTCATAACAATACAATGCCCACCCTTTTGGAGAGTAAAAAAGTATAACGAAAATAATTAAAAAAGTATTTTTTTTTTTTTTTGGAAAGGGATGGTTTTGAGGTATTAGAGTTTCAAGATTTAGTATTTGCGAGGATCGCGGTAGTGTTTAGTGTTGCTCATTTTTGACCATAACGAACAAATTAAAATTCTTCTACGTTACGCATTCCTTTTAAATAAAAACTATAATAACTCAAAAAATAATAATACTAAACTGGTTATTGACTAGTCAAAATTTTATTCAGACTCTACTCCATTTAATAGTAAAAGAATATTAATAGGTTCCTGTTGACTTTTAGGAGTTAACTTTTGAAAGTTACTCCTATAATCTACCCTTAGGAATAATTTTTTTTTAAATAGACTTTACATTAATATTGGTTTAAAAAATTGAAAAGATTTTAATATATGCATTCTTATAAAAAAAAACATTATTTAATAAAAAAGGGGGGGTACTATGATTAGATCACACTGTATAAACAATGTAATTTTTTAGAACTCTTCTAGAAGAAATGTATAAAATGTATATTAAGAATTCATTCATTTTTATAATAATATATTTGAGTACTCTATATATTGTTTTGAGTAAATCAAATGCAAAATGAGACTTAGACATGATTCTTAGAATACATATATATTTAAAAATCTACCTTTTATTTTAGTTGTAAAGTTGTTAGTCTAAAACATTAATATTATTCACAATTAAAAAAATTACCTTCGCATTTTAATAAGCAACCGTATATTAATTTCATTTTGTATAGAGTTTGGCGTCGTATTTCTTTATCTATTCCATGATTCACAAATATATCACGTGCATGCAAAGCATTAATATATCCATTATTTGCTTTTTTTCGCAAATCATCAGCTAAATTATTAATTTTTATATTAATATATTCATGAAATGTTGCCATTGCTTCGTCCATTGTGATTGTATCATTTTCTAATCGTAAATAAATTAAACATGCATTACTAAAATTAAATGATTTTCTTAATTTTTAATTTTTTACAGTTGGTGAGGTATTATTCTTAAAAATTAATATTATTTACAGTTACACTACATCTGTTCGCTCGTATCAAATAGAATTCAGTTGTCAACGCAATGAGCGCGACCTGTCCTAACCAGATTTAATGTTGGGGTAGTGTATGTGATGGCTCTCCTACTCGTGTTGTTGTATGCTTCAGATTTGTGTAGCTACATTTTTACTACGCATTATTATGCATTTTATTTTTATGGCCT
>NW_026099572.1:31218178-31234333 GCF_025091365.1 Daktulosphaira vitifoliae | reverse complement strand
AAATAAAAAAAAAAAAATTAAGGTTTTTAATTAAGCAGGAAAAAATGATTGAAGAAATAATAAAAATCCTAGAAAAAAAAAACAAAAAAATACAGTGTTATGATATTTAAATAGCACTCAACCATTACTGTATCAATTTTTGACCTTGAATTTTTGTACATGACCTTATAAGGATATAATAAAAAAAATTTTATTAGTTGATTTAAAAATGGTTCTTTTGGCGGGCTAAATCAGCGTTTGGTCCCACTGTGCGACGCTGCTGGTCTTACATGAGATTGCAGCTGAAACGCATGCATTTCAAATAATGTATTAAAACTATTTTACCATTTAAAAATTTGCATTTTTAATAAAAAATATTTCTAAAAATGTAATATTAAGAATATACAATTTATTTTTTTATTTTAATTCATTTTAGTAAGTGGTGCAATCGTCCCGTCGATCAAACCACGAGCCGACAATGATTTTAATTATACAGTAGACCAACTATTTTCTTGTTTAAAATTTTTATATGAATACTGTTAATAATTTCACGCTGATTCCGAATATGGCTTTAGATCTTTTCTATCACATTTAGTTTTTGATTAGTAGATCATTAATTAGATAATGTTTAATGTTAAAAAATATATTTATCCAAATAACATCTAGAACTAATAACGAGTTTGTGATAATTAATGTTACTATATTCTGTTAGTTGGTACTAACTACTACTACTACTACGGATTTAGAGTTATTCATAAATAATACTTCAAATTCTTAAAAGTGCCAAGCATAGTAGATAACCATATTTGTGATAAAACAAGTATAATATTACAATTATGGAGAATATGTGAAGCTAAAGAAACTGTGACACTTAAATATATTTTTTAAATTAAAGATAATGTAATAAACTTTATTATTAAAAAAATAATTTCGGACTTTATTTTGTCTTTATGGTGAAAATGGCTACCGAATGCTATTTTTGTGTGAAAATTCTCGATTTTATATTTTACATTTTTAACTTTATAATGTTATAACTTATTGAAATGTCTATGGATCAATACAATTTTTTGTGAGAAATAATATTTATNGTCTATGGATCAATACAATTTTTTATGAGAAATAATATTTATATCCCTCTTTCATTTGACATACTTTATTTTAATGAAGATATAATAATTTTTTTTTTACTAAAACCTTAAATATTTCCCTTTCATTTTATATCATTTTTTTGAAAATCTAACACTTAACCTGTTCATTGGGGGGGATTTAAAATAGCAACTTTTTTACAAAACTAACTTTTTTAAATTTTTGAACTGGTTGAACCGGAAATACTGCGTCCTTTAAACAGGGATTTTATTATCTGGGTTTTGTATTTTAAAATACCTTATTAGTAGAATACGCTGACTTTCATGAATATTATATAATTTAATTGACATAGAATAAAGTTCATAAGACATAAGAAATTAAACTTATTAAAATTTGTTTACTTTTTTTAAGTCGGATAAGTAATTTTTAAATTTGAGTTAGCTTAAATAACCTATTTTAGCAACGAACAGTTACCGTGTCNGCTTAAATAACCTATTTTAGCAACGAACAGTTGCCGTGTCGGTAACACTTGTGCATTTCACGCTAAGGGTACGAGGTTCAAATCCGTCTGTAGCAAATAATATTTTGCATTTTTTTTTTTAGTTAGAAAATAATTTTAAAATCATTTGATTTTTATTTCGTTTACATTTAATAACTTCAATAAATATAAAGGATCCTATCACTATAGTCTCCCCTCGTGAAAAGAAATTTATATTCATGTTAATATTATTTTACTATGTAGTTTTTTTTGTGGCTACGATTTATTTTGCCAACCCTCACTAGACCTACTTTTTTCAACGATACGTCAAATGATTACAAGTCGTATTTAGTTGAAGATATTACCCTTAAAAATTGAAAAATATTCCTTATTCAAATAAAAAGTAGCTTAACCAGCTTTTTCCATACAAACTTTACAAAATTATAATTATTAATTTCNAATTATATAATATATAATTAAAAGAATTACTAATCTGGGTATAATTAAGGAAATAGAAGTTGATGTTGCTTTTGTAATTATCCATCAATTTCTTAGAATTAAACACTATCTACAGATTTGCATCAAAGCGTTTCTTATGATAGTGATTTAAATCACTGTCAGATTAAATCTATACTGGACCCATCTATGCCGCGACCCCACTGTGCTGGATTTTTTTTTTTATACATCAATTAAGGATCTAGGTGTGATCTATTAGCCAATCNTTTTTTTTTTTATACAGCAATTAAGGATCTAGGTGTGATCTATTAGCCAATCTATTTTTCAATAATCACAATAATAATTAAAAGACAATGTTGGTATTTCAAAGATAGTAATGGCTTAAATGTTTTATATTGCTCTCTTATAAAACCTAGTTTAGACTATGGAACCCTTCGATCATTAAACTCATTAATTGATTAAACAAGAATCAATCTAGTTTTTTAAGTGGTCTAAGGCGAAAATTTGAAATTCATTCTTCATTCAATTTGGTTTACAGCTTCAATCACTAATCAATATAGACGCGAAATTAATTATTTAGAATCTATTTTATAATAAAGCAGATTGACTGGAACTTTTTAAATTAGTTTAAATTAGTAAGTTTCTTTATTTTTTTCTAAATCTGCAGTTATACTACATGAATCGTTTCACATTTAACTTCTTACGTTTAAATGAGCCGTATGCTACGAGCTTGATTAAAGTTCATTTTGATTTTATTATGATAGAAAATCTAAAACTAGACTTGAAAGTCTAGTTTTAGTGTTATTTTTAAAAATTGAACTTTTAAGTATATATTTTTTTGGTTTAACTTAAAATTAAAAAAACTTTAACTAAAAAAAAGATAATTGTATAAGGATTTAAAAAGTATTATTTCTGTGAATTTTGAGCAAATATAAAACAAAAAAAGTACTGTTAATACAAAAAAAAAATGGTAGCACAGTGTGGTCGAGGCACAGTGTTGGCGAGGCATAGATGGGACAAGTATAGATGATATCTGACAGTGATTAAAATCACTATAATAGGAAACGCTTCGATGCAAATCTGTAGATAGTGTTTCATTTAGAGAAATTGGTGGATTATTCCAAAAGCAACATCAACTCTTATTTCTTTAATTATATCCTGATTAGTAGTTCTTTGATTTTAAAATATAATATATGAATAAATACTAATTATAGTTTTTAAATTTAGTATGAAATTGTGAGGCCAGCTATGATGTATGGTTCATAGTGTTTGGCGGTTGATAAGAAAGTAGAGCAGAGAATAAGTGTAGCAGAGATGAGAATGTTTAGTTGGATGAATGGAGTGACTAGAGAAGATAGTANAGTTGGATGAGTGGAGTGACTAGAGAAGATAGGATAAGGAACGAGCATATAAGAGGAAGTAAACGTGTTGCGTCAATCGTGGATAAGATGACAGAAAATAGACTTAGATTATTTAGTCATGCTATGAGGAGAGAAGAATGGAAAGCTGTAAGAACAGTTATAGAAATGAATTTTGAAGCANACAGTTATAGAAATGAATGTTGAAGGAAGAAGAGATAGAGGAAGACCAAAAAAGAGATGGAGGGATGCTATTGAATTCGATTTGAGGACAGCTGATGTGAGCGTAGAAGATGTGGGAGATGGTGTCAAGTGGAATCTTAGGATAAGGGTGGCCGACCCCAAGTAGTTGGGATTAAGACAAAGAAAAAGAAAAAGATTACCAAAAATTCCGGTGGCAATTGACATAATATGATTGTTGTTTCGGAATGTACAATTTAGCGTTTAGTTGGGTTTAAATAATATAGCGTCAAATCAATTACCTACTCTATCGCTTGTATATTAATATACACTACACTTTAATGATACAATAAATAAATAAACTCACACATACACACATATGCATTTATAACATTGTGTCTAATGTAAGTATAACATGATAAAAAGTAACCGTAAAATGAAAAAAATGGAATATAAATTTTAGTACTCATATTAAATGTAATGTAACTCGAAAAATATTTGTTTAAATGAAAAAATATAAGATAATTTTTTTGTTTATAATTGTCTTTTAAACAACTTTTGTACGAAAGTTTTTTTTGTAAAAATTAAAAAAGCTCATATTTTTTAAATTTTGTAAGGCTGTAAAAAAAAGCTCAATTTCAATCAATGAGGACTATTAGTATGTCATTATACATATTTTAATTCAACTATTAATAAAACAAAATTTGGTCGAGAATTTTTTAAAAAATTTTTCCTTTGTTGACTGGCCTAGATGTCAATTTTAAACTTGTAATTGAGCTAAAAGATATGATAATATATTCAATTTTTTTTACTATAAACTTTCATAAATCTTTATCAAAAATTTTTCATCAACATTAAAGAACCAAAAAAATAGGTTAAAATTGAAAATTTGGACTGATTATTTTTAACATATTAAAAATCAAATCAGTAATAATTTGAAAACAAATTTTTTTTTCTTTTAATTATTATTTTATATATATAATTAGTAATAATATAAAAAATTAGAAGTGATAGAAATAGTCTACTTGCAGATTTGAAAACAACGCGAAAATTTGATTTAGAAAAGTATATTTTTGCTTCTGATGAAAGTTCCTTGTAGTCCAGTGCATTCATTTATAGTAACAAACAGTTTGTATTGAAAATNGAGCATGGCATATATTAATAAGATGTTTACATTTTTTTCTTAAAATAGAGAAATCATAATAATTAATATCAGAAGGGAATAATTTAAATTTTTTATGGGCACATTTTTTTTTAATTATACAATCTCTGAGTTCAGAATTTGCCCATATAAGTGTATATTTATTATATATTTTTGTTTTTGGCACAAATAAATCAAAAGAGTGATAAATAATTTCATAAAATTTTTCAATAAGCAATTCAAAAGATAAATTATAATTCAGATTAAGATCAAAATCAATACTCTGAAGAAAATGAGAAATATCATCAAAGTTACAGTTTTTAAAGTTATAAACTAATGGAGATTCAAAATGTTCATTACCCAATGAATTATTAAATTGTATTATAAAATCTAATGGTGGATGATAATTATCAATTATTGGAACAAGAGATTCTGACGAATGTAAACTATTTGTATCTTCAATATCAGCACTAATCAATATAAAANAAAAAAAAAAAAAAAACACATCATAGTAAAATTAACATCTTCTCAGCTTCGCATAGAAGCTAAAATACAGGAATATCTCGAAAATTCTTAACAAATACTAGTTTTGAATGTGTTAAAGCTTTCATGGATTGTCTTGTTGCTTGAAGTGCTTGAGGATATATCTATGTTAGCAAATATTAGATTATTTATATATTTCAATTAAAGATCTAGGTTTTATCTATTAGACAATCTATTTTTCAACAATCACAATAATTATATACATAATAAAAGTATGCGTATGCTAGGCTTTATTAGAAGACAATGTTTGAATTTCAAAGATATCAATCGCTTAAAAGTTGTACATTACTCTTTTATGAGATCTAGTTTGGAATGTGGAACCCTACGACGAGTTTCGACTCATTAATTGTTTAAACGCGATTTAAACTATTACTTTAAGTGGTCTATGTCAAAAATTTAAAATTCATTCGTCATCCACATCTTCAATATGTTTTACAGCTTCAATCACTATGTAATAGACGCGAATTTTATTATTTATTCTTTGTTTAGAAACTTTTATTTAATAAAGTAGATTGTCCAGAACTTTTTAAATTAGTTGTATGTTTCTTTATTTTTCTCTAAATCTCCAGTTATATTTCATATATGCTACTAGCTTGTAGGTTAATTTTGATTTTAATTATGATAGCGAATCTCAACTTCTATCTATATGTTTTGGATTTTAATAATTTCTATGTTTATAAATTTATAAATATTGAAAAGTTTTATACCATTTTTAAATATTTTTTTTCTATACAAATTTTTATTTTTGTTTATGTATTAATAATTAATATTAATTAATTATTATGGGCGTGGTGTGGTGCGGTGGTCACAATAGTTGTTGACAAAACTCTAGTGTAAAGCCGTGCCTACCGCCGTTGGTGAACGGATGGGTGACCATGCGTGCGCTTCTACGGTAGCGAAAAAGCACCATGTTCCCAGTGCAGAAGGCAACGGGAAACCACTGCTCTTACATTTCCCCTGGACATACCAATCTAAATGGTATTAACCATCCTTACGGTTGTAAAAAAAAAAAAAAATAATTATTCATGACTAATTATTATTATAACTTTGTACACTCTATTTATCCTTATGGGCGATAATAAAGTAATATTATTATTAAAAAAAAACCCAGCACAGAGGGGTCGCGGCACAGTGGTGACGTGGTATAGATGGATCAAGTATAATGATATCTGACAGTGATTAAAATCACTATCAAAAAAAAACGCTTCGATGCAAATCTTTAGATACTGTTTTCTTTTAAAAAATTGGTCGACTATTCCAAAAGCTATATGATCTGCTAGTTCATTATTAATATCCTAATTAAGATAAAGTATGTAGAATGAAAAAGGATTATTAAAAAATATTATTTCTCATAAAAAAATAATGTTGATTCATACACTTTTCAATATGTCATAGCATTATGAAGTTTAAAATGTAAAAAATAAAATCGAGAATTTTCACACAATAATAGCATTCGGTAGCGATTTTTATCGTGAAGATAAAATAAATTCCGAAATTTTTTTTTCGCATAATAAAGTAAATTACATTAACTTTAATTTAAGATATATATAAAAGTGTCAGACTTTCCGGAACACTTTCAAAATTTAAGTTGAAAAAGTTCTACTTTCTACATGCATTTTTTAGATTTGAACCCCCCTCGTATATAGGGAAATGGTCGGATTTAAAAAAACAGTATGTCAAATGAAAGATGTATATAAATACTACTCCTCATNTTAAGTTGAAAAAGTAAATTTTTTGTGAAAAAGTTGTCATTTTAAATTCCCCCCTGTGGGCAGGTAAAGGGTCAGATATAAAAAAAATATATACCAAATGATAGGTAAAGACATCATGCATCTATAAAAAAAAATTATATTAATCCATACATCTTTCAAAAAGTTATAGCATTATAAAGTTAAAATTATAAAAATGAATTTTTTTACAAAAATCGTATTTTTTTTATAAACTTTTATGTCTGTTTTCACCATGAAGATAAAATAAAGTCCGAAATTTTTTTTTTGCATAATAAAGTATATTACATTAGCTTTAATTTAAGATATATATAAAAGTGTCAGACTTTCCGGAACACTTTCAAAATTTAAGTTGAAAAAGTTCTACTTTCTACATGCATTTTTTAGATTTGAACCCCCCTCGTATATAGGGAAATGGTCGGATTTAAAAAAACAGTATGTCAAATGAAAGTTGTATATACATATTACTCCTCATGAAAAAATTGTACTGATCCATACATTTTTCAAAAAGTTATAGCATAATAAAGTTAAAAATGTAAAATACAAAATCGAAATTGTTACAACCCAACCCTGTATATTAACTCAATAATTTATTAAGTTATATACAACAACAATAAGCTGACTATTCCCTACTGACCATTGAATAATACATAGATTTTATAGTCTTTTAGCTTCGATGCGAAGCTGAGAAGGTATTAATTTTACCATGATGTTTTTTTGTGTTTTTTTTTATGACTGTTGCCACTTTTTCTCAGCTCTCACTGGACCAATTACTTTCAACAATACGTTAAAAGATCATAAATCGTATCTAGTTGAAGACATTACCCCTAAAAATTCAAAAATTTTCCCTCGTTCCCCTCAAATGGGGGAAATCTCCAAAAATATTATAAATTTAAAAATCGGTAAATTTTGTCATTTTTTTCACTTTTTTTTCTTAAAACTTTTTGAAAAATAAACAAATCAACATAATTTTTTTTTATACTAAAACCTTAGATATTTTTCTTTCGTTTTATATAAATTTTTTGAAAATCTAACAGTTAACCTGCTCATAGGAGGGGATTTAAAATAGAAACTTTTTTACAAAAACTAACATTTTCAATTTAATTTTTGAAAATGTTTCGGAAATACTGCGTCCCTTAAACATATATCAAATTAAAGCTTATTTTATGTGCTATAAAATGAAAAAAAAAATTTTGTCCCGACACTTTATCTTCTGCATGTAAACGGGTGCCGTAGTTAAAAAACCGCTTTTTTTGTGTTAAAATTTTCGATTTTAAATTTTCAACTTAAAAATGCTATAACTTTTCGAAAAATGTATGTATCAGCACAAATTTTTTTTTCTAAATATATTATAAGTACATCTTTCATTTGACATACTTNTTTTTTTTTTCTAAATACATTATAAGTACATCTTCCATTTGACATACTTTTTATTAAAATTAGACAATTTCCCCTTATATAGGGGGCGTTCAAAACTTGAAACATTGTATAAAAAATAGAACTTTTTCAACTGAACTTTTGAAAATGTTCCGGAAATACTGCGTCCTTTAAATATATATAAAATTAAAGCTTATGTCATGTACTATAAAATTAAAAAAAAAATTTGTCCCGTCGACCTATCTTCTATGCACAAAAGGCTACCGTATTCAAAAATATGCTATTTTTGTAATAAATTTCTGAGTTTTGTATTTTATTTTATTTTAAAATATCTTATTAGGGGAATACACTGACTTTCATGAATATTGTTCTATTAAAACTTTCACTTTAAAGGACAAAAAAAAGTACGTTCAAAATGATTACTTTTAACATATTAAAAATCAAAATCAATAATAATTTGAAAACAATTAATTTAAAAAATTATATAATATATAATTAAAAGAAAATCTAATCTGGGTATAATTAAGGAAATAGAAGTTGATGTTGTTTTTGTCCATCAATTTTTTAGAATTAAACACTATCTAAAGATTTGCATCGAAGCGTTTTTTATGAATGTGATTTTAATCACTGTCAGATTAAATCTATACTAGAACTAATTATACAACATCCCCACTATGTCGCGACTTAATTTTTATAGTATACTATGAACATATTTTGATATATTTATAATATATTTTTACATTATATTTTAAACTTTTTAATATCCTAAAATTCATTAATTCTTGATCACCTGGCATGAAAATTTGTCTAAATAATTACCTTTATTAAAAATTCATGGAGTACTAATGAAACAGACTATTTTTGCTTACAATTTTATATAAACCAAATAATATTTATCATTACGAAAATTTAAATTTATTTTATGCATTCTTAAATAAACAGACTTATTTTCATCAGATTTCTTCATAAACTACAAATAGTGATCAAAAAAGATCAAATTTATCTCTTAAAGCACAACAAAATTAAATTTTGACCTATTATTTGATTTTTTTATTGAATCATTATCTAAATAATAATTATGACGTTGTGCTACGTGAAATACTCAGACGACCACTCGCCGAGTTAAATCGCGTCTCTCTCGGTTTCCTTTATATTAAATAAAAATAAAAATTAAGTTTTTGTGGACTGTAATTTATATTCCCCTGTTAATATTTTCCAATACAATAACAACAATAATTTATACCTTAAATCTATGGTTAGTAATTAACACTTAATCAAATAATAAAATATAACAACATAAAATATTCTTAACAATTAATACTTAGACAAAAACATAAAATGTATAATTTGACCTTGCGCTTCTTCGTACCAAGTTGAAAAGTGTTTCAATGTGTCAATTATTACAGTCGTGCCTAACGCAATCAACTGTAAAATATATACTTCTATCGCTGAAGAACGGAATACTAATAGGCACCATTTTGCGCATTAATTTGTATAAACCAACGAAAATAAAGTGAATTAAACACATAAAACACCAAAATAAGCAAGCTGAACAGTGATACAACATCAACTGCAACACAACTTACTAGACATCAAAACAACACAACAGAGTCCGTAATCCGGAACATACGACAACATAAGTAGGAGAGCCCACACATACACTACCCCAACAGTAAAACTGGTTAGGATAGGTCGCGCTTATAACGCTGACAACTGAACTCTCTTTGACACGACCGAATGTAGTGCAAGTGTAAATAATATCAATTTTTAAAATTAATATCTTACCAACTATAGAAAATGAACAATTAAGAAAATCATTTAATTTTACTAATACATTTTTAATTTATATTCGATTAGAAGATACTGAAATGACAATAAATGAAGCAATGACATTAGTATATCAAATTCAAAATAATAAAATGGAAAAATTAGCTGATGTTTTGCAAAATTCTGCGAATAATGGATATATTTTTCTGTGGGTGGCACAATCAATATTTACTAACTATAAGTTAGATGATAAAATACTAAACAACACTCTACATAAATTGAGTAAGAATCCCGATGAATTACTTAAAGTGGAAGGTAATTTTTTTAATTGTAAATAATATTAATGTTTTCGACTAACATTTTTACAACTAAATTAAAGTTAGACATTTAAATATATATATTCCAAGAAACATATCTAAATCTCATTTTACATTTGATTTACTAAAAACAATATATAGAGTACTTAAATATATCATTATATAAATCAATGAATTTTCAATATACATTTCATACATTACTTCTAGAAGAGTTATGTAAAAGTATGAACTTTCGTTTTAATTAATGAGAACCGATATTAAGTAAATTGAATTTACACAACTATTTTGATTTCATCGTTTTGCAAATATTCGTTCCTCAAAAAAGAGTGATTTATTAATCATAGTACCCTCATATTTTTTATTAAATAATGTTTTTTTATAAGAATGCATATATTAAAATATTTTTTATTTTATGAACCATAGTTAATGTAAAGTTTATTTTAAGAAAAAATTATTCCTAAGGGTTGTTTTAGGAGTAACTTTCAAATTTAAACAGGAACCTATTAATATTCTTTTACTATTAAATGAAGAATAGTCTGAATAAAATTTTGACTAATCAATAACCAATTTCTTATTATTATTTTTTTGAGTTATTATAGCTTTTATTTATAGTCAAAAAGAATGCGCAACGTAGAAAAATTCTTATTTGTTCGTAATGGTAAAAAAAGAGCATCGCTAAACATTACCGCGCTCCTTACAAATACTAAATCTTGAAATTCTAATACCTCAAAACCATCCCTTTCCAAAAAAAACAAAATTACTTTTTTAATTATTTTCGTTATACTTTTCTACTCTCCAAAAGTATAGGGTAGGTATTGTATTTTTATGAGGGCTATATTTCATTTTCATTTCTCCCTGAAGAATATTTTTAATCATAATAAATAGTAGACACGTTCTCAAAATTTTTTCTTGGGTGGGATATATATAAAAAATTTTCTTAATAATAATATATAATAATCTTAATATATATCATACATAAGACGAAAATATATAAATACATAACGAAAATAACTTTATTTTAGTAATTGGGGTTCTATCAATCATAAATCTCAAATTAGGGAGTTCAGTTCTCCCAAATATCAGCATAAATATTTATATTACTACTTAGATTAATTCTCATAAATTATATTTTAAATATAAGAAGAATCTGAACTAAAATTTATAAAAAAATTATGGTTCCAGTTATTGATTATCGCGTAGAAAATCAACATTAATTCACTTTTATAAAAACGTTTTGTATCTTAAATGTTTTTATACAATGCTAAAAGTAATATTTATGGTAGTAATTAACAAAAATTATTTTTTTTCAGATATCAAAAAACTCTTAAAATGAAATTTATTATATTATTTATATGTAAAGAACTATAAATAAACTTCTATTTGAGTATTTATTGTGTTAATTATTTAACCTTCGATGCCATGCTAAGAAGAAATTAATTATACCATGATGTGATTTTTTTTTTGTGTCCGTTGCAACTTTTTCTCATCTCTCACATGACCGACTTCTTTCAACGATACGTCAAAAGATGACAAAACGTACCTACAGTTGTAGTTGAAGAAATTACCCTTAAAAATTGAAAACATTTCCCTCGTTCTCCGTAAATGAGGGAAAACTCCAAAAAAATTACAATTTTTTAAATCGGTTAATTTTGTCATTTTTTTTTGCTGTTTTTTCTTAAAACTATCATAACTTTTTTAAAAATTATCAAATCAAAATCAAATTTGACAATAAACCTGCCCACAGAGGGTATTCAAAAAAACAATTTTTACACATAAGTTAAGCTTTTTCATTTTAATTTTTGAAAATATTCCGGAAATATTTACACTTATTTAATCTTAAATTAAAGCTTATATTATAGTATAGTTCTTACTATGAAAAAAAAATTCGAAATATAGATTTTCTTTTTTGTGAAAATGGCTATCGTATTAAAAAAACCCAGCACAGGGGGGTCGCGGCACAGTTGTGACGTGGTATAGTTGGATCAAGTATAATGATATCTGACAGTGATTAAAATCACTATCAAAAATAAACGCTTCGATGCAAATCTTTAGATAGTGTTTAATTTTAAAAAAATTGGTNAAAAAAAAAAAAAAAAAAAAAAAAAAAAAACACATCATAGTAAAACCAATACCTTCTCAGCTTCGCATCGAAGCTAAAATATGCTATTTTTTTTTTAAAATTCTGGATTTTGTATTTTATTTTATTTTAAAATATCTTACAAGGGTAATACACTACTTTCATGAATATTATATAATTAAATTGACATAAAATAAAATTCATAAGACATAAGAAGTTATATATATAATTTTTTTTGTTTTTTAAAGTCAAACAATTAACTTTATAATTAAGATATTTAATTTGAATTGTATTACTGTATTTCAATGTAATGATCTATAAATTGACTGCTAGTTGAGTATTTGCTGTTTTAATTATTATTGTTTTATAAATTACATGCTACTATGCAACATAATAGTTCCGATGTTATTTTACTTTAAACTAATCTAGATCGCTTAGTTAGTTGGTCTGAATCAATTGGCTTAACTTTTAATACCTCTAAATGTTATAAAATGACTTTTACACGTATTTCTAATCCTATATCTTCAACTTACTATATTTATAACCATCTCATTCCTTCTGATCCTTTTATAGTTGACCTTGGGTCTCGTCTCACTCCTACTTTAAATTTTTGACTTCATATTGAAGAAGAATGTTGTAAGGCTCGAAAAACTTTAGCTTTCATTCAGAGAATTTTACATGAATTTCACCTCTTAAGACCACTAAAAAATCTTTTTTGTTCGCTGGTTCGCCCTATCCTTGAGTATAGTTCAGTGTTATGGGAATCGTTATAAATATTACTGTATTTAACAACTGTAATTAATTATTTTTAATTAAATAATAGTTTAAACTGGACGGATTGCATTCTTCATCCGTCAACGCATTAGAGACGGCAGACGGTCATAATTTTTACAAAGGCATCTGTTTTAAATCCTAATGACATATATGTGTAAACATTTTACTTTAAGACTGAATGTTTTCACGCTATTATAAATAACGATTCAATTTATCATCTAATTGTCTTGGGTGGCGTTTATAAAAATGTAATGTGCTATATAACATGTAGAAACCTGAATATTTTTTTTTAGACCACTTGATATACTTTGGTCATTTTGCTCATGATATATGATGTACTTGTACGTTTAATGACCGCCACCACCATCACTGGTGCAGCGGATAATACAGTAACAAAGCTGACCGTATTTATAAAGACGTCAATAATGATTTTATTCACTCTTTGACTAAGCCTTATTAATGGGTCACTAAAACATTGCTTAAAAATATTCTGTTAAACGTATACAAGTACTAGTATTTATTTTTTATTTAAAATTAAAATTGATTAACAATGGCTGATATACATTTTACTGATGCTGCACAAGGTAAGTTTTTTTGATTGAATATTTCGATATTTTCGAAACACAAATTGTTTTATACACATTTTTTCATAGCCATCTCTTCCGCGACTGATTCACACCACCATTCGGTTAAACGTAGGGCTAAAAACAGTAGGATAAAATCGAAAAGGTGGCGTATAAAATTGTCGGACGCGAAAAATTTCATCGACATTGATTCCGCATTGGAGGGAGGAGCCGTTTGGTTTTATGGAAAAAACGTGGGAAATTTCGTGAGCTATCAAGATTTTCTGCGTGCTGTTAAATCTGAACTGGTTGCCAAACTTGGTGAAATCGCAGCTGTTCGGCCTATTAAATATAATCTCGAATTGGAGGCCTCTTACCATATACCGCGATCGGAAGCACCGCCCGAGGACCGTGTCTTTAAGACACGTGCTAGGGCGTTGTTGTCCGACACGGACATTGTGGGTGCGGTCAATGACGATTTTGAGATTATGCTCGCTGAGGAAGATGTGTACTCGGGCAGAGGTAGCGGATTCACACTAGTGTATAACGACAGACTCATGCTCAGCGTATACAAGTATACGCCCCTCGCTGGCTCATCATATATTCCGGTCCGACCTGAAACTTTCCATAGAAAGGCAATTATCAACCCACAGAATAAAAAAGACGAGTGCTGTTTCAAGTGGGCCATTTTGGCGAGACATGTTAAGACTCATGATAAATCTTTCGTTGGTAAACATTATTTTAACGAGGAACACAGGTATGATTTCACGGGGTTGACGTTCCCCACACCTGTGTCCCAAATTAAAATATTTGAACGACGCCATCCTAACATGTCCGTCAACGTGTACGGCTTGGAATGGGACAACGTTAAGATGTAGTGGTCGGTGTATCCACTAAGAGTCGCCGACCAAAAACAACAAAATCATTTTGACCTGTTGTACATCGATGACTCTGACGAGTATCATTACGCGTACATTTAAGATTTTTCGAGGCTCGTGCGCAGCCAAAAAAATCAACACAAATGCCGCATATACACTTGTAAATGTTGCTTCACCAGCTTCAATTATATGCCTAAAAAACATATTCTTAGAGGTCAACAAGCGTTGGAGCAACACAAGTTTATATGCGGCAAGAATAAACCAATTTTACCCGTTATGCCGGCAGAGGGTAGTAAGATCACTTTTGACGCATGGGTAAAGACGCAACGGCTACTGTTTATCATCTACGCCGATTTTGAGGCCTTGCTGGAGCAAACAGACGATCGTATAGGTACCTATACTAGGACTGTGCACACACTCCATCCCATGAGCAACGGGTTCCTGGTGAAAACATCGAACGATGTGCCTTCCGAGCTCCTCGAACGCTACAGTATACCGCAATCACCGGTAATATACCGTGGGTCTGAGGATCGCGAAGAGGTTGACAAGGCATTCGTAATGGCTGTAATGGAAGTGACACGCAACATTTCCAAATTGTTGCGTAAAACTAATGTCCCCATCCGAATGTCTGTCGATGATGTGCGCAGGCTTGGGGAGAAAGTGGTATGCGACTTGTGCCGCACGGCATTCAAGAATATCATCCCCAAAGTTGCAGACCACTGCCATCTATCGGGCCGATTCAGACAGAAGTTGTGCAATGCATGTAACCTGAAAGTGAAGACGGTAAATTTTGTGCTATTCTTCTTGCACAATCTTTCGGGTTACGACGCGCATTTCATCGTCACTGAATTGAGGTACGACGAACAAAGGATTTTGGTCATACCTAATTCCGAGAAGAAGTATATTTCGGTCACGATACACGTGACCAATAACTTCTCCATACGGTTTGTCGACACCTTCCGGTTCATGGCCTCCTCCCTGAACACCTTGGCCGGAAACCTAATGACACCCGATTCCCTTAAATTCCGGGAGACGGCCAAGGTGTTCCTCTCCGATGATATGCCGTTGGTGACATGTAAAGGCGTATACCCTTACGAGTACACTGATAGTTGGGCTAAATTTGACGAAACGGTACCATCACCCAGCGACGCTTTCTATAGTCAGTTGACTGAGTTGAATATCGATAATGACGACTATAGACACGCCACAGAGGTGTGGAACCGTTTCGGTTGCTCAACCCTCCGCGAGTACAGCGACCTATATCTTAAGATCGACGTGTTGTTGTTGGCTGATGTGTTTGAGAACTTCCGCGACATCTGTACTTCAACCTACAATTTGGACCCGGCGCACTATTACACCGCGCCTGGTTTTAGCTTCGATTGTATGTTGAAATACACCAGGATGAAGCTGGAGCTCTTGAACGACTACGACATGCTACTGATGGTGGAACAGGG
>NW_026099572.1:31190909-31215855 GCF_025091365.1 Daktulosphaira vitifoliae | reverse complement strand
TCGGCTGCCACAATACCTTGTATATCGACAATCATTGAGGTGAGATATTGGTTTTGGGTATCCATGAATTGTGCTCTGGACCAAATCCTAACCATTTAACGAAGCACTGGTCCCCTCGTGTTCGCAACACTCGTTCGACTAAATACATGTCCGGATAACTGGTCTTGTTCAGCTCTTCGGTGTAAAACAAACCACGTATTGGATTTCCCTGATAGTCTTCTAGATAGTATGTTGGCGGTACTGTTTGCCTAACCTTAACTACGGTAAACAGTTCGGTGCTCCAGTTTGGTAAGTAACCCTTATCAAACACTGATTTATGTACACTTATCCGCACCTTGTCTCCCACACGGAATTTTACCGGTAAATTATCCGGTATTTGACGCAACTTGAACCGAACCAGGTCTGGGTTTTTCACCGCTTGCACCGGTGTCATACCGATTGTTCTATGTTTACGCACGTTATTGTAGTCGTGCAACAGCGCAGACAACCGATTCATCTATTCACGCTACATTACACTAAAGTCACGCCACATTGCGTTTTTCAGCGTTGATATTTATCCGCGCACGGATATACGTCCTGCGGTCCTGCCGGTGGAGTTCGTTAGCAATGTTCTTATTCATAACGCCGCTGGTATCTGTTCAATGTAACCGGCTTCCTGCAGCTCTTCCAATATAGAAACGATTTCCGGTGAAACTCCAGTGTTGCCAGCTGACCGGGCTGATATCAATAAACGTAAACGTTCCACGAGCTCGTTGGGGTCGTCCCAGTACACGTAATCTTTTTTCTTGTTGTTCAATCTCAATTGTAGACCCGCACTGATAATAGATGTGTCACTGATGTTGCTGCTTCTGCTGCTTTCAAACAACGGTAAGGAATTGTTTGCGTTACCACCATCTCCGTTATCAAACAATGGTTTAATGGTGTTTACATACTTTTGACCTCATTTTTTCAATCTTTATTTAAATGCACACCGGTTTCGCCGAGAATCGTTTTATATGCATACAAATCCGATTCGTAGTAAACACTAGGATTTTTCGAAAACAGTAAATCTACAAGACCCATAGTGAGCGGGAACTTTTTATCTAACACATTAATTGTTCCTCTGTCGAGAAAGATATTGTCGGCTTCACCTAATGTCATTGTTCCATCCGGTGATACCTTTGGTCCATACATTTTATCTCTGTTGGGGTTCATTGACCATTGATAAACGTATTGATGGAAAAACCCGTCATCGCGTTCCACAGTGTATCTATCATCATTTAAACTCTTGATAGTTTGCTGTAATTGTTCTTTTTGTTGTTGTTATTTTTGCTATTGTTGCTGTTGCTGTGACGCAATTTTATCTAGCGGTTCAAGGATTGGCGCCAACTGACGTTTTACGCGATTCAACGAATCCGCTTCGCCATGACGCAATTCTGTGTATTTTTTTCGAACATTTTCCCGGGCTTCAGTCAACAGTTTCAGCAATGTTTCCTTATTCGGCACTCATATTTTAACAAATGTGTCAAACTTGTATCTGTATCGACCGTTGTCCCGCGCAAAGTCCAAACAAATCACTGCAAATTCGTACCGATCCTTGTTCCAACACTCTTTGCAAAACTCTATGAATTCTATAAATTGCATATCGCAACACACATATTCATCGTACGCGTGTCGTAGATTAACTTCATTCTGCCGGAACAACACCACCACATTTGTGTTGTCACATGACATTTGTTTTTGTATGCACGACAGTGTTTGGGAGAGAAATAAAACCTCAACTTGCCTGTGTCATCCTCGCGCGAAATAATCACACATTACATTTTGTTTTTCCATGACAACATCGTCGAATATAAAAACGGAAAATGTTGTCCACCGACGGAACATCATCCCCGTTTTCATAGGTAAACAACTGCCCGTATAGTGTTTCGTGGCGTATTTTGTCGTGACACGTTACCTAAGTCGGGACCGAAAACAACTGAAATGGCTGTAGTGAACTTGGATATTTCCTCTAACCCTGTCACGCATTGGGTAGCTTATAGTAAACACGGTAAACGTGTTACGTTCTTTGACAGTTTTGGTAATTTACGACCACCTTTGAAACTGCAACGATACTTTAAAGGATGTACAATCATGCACAACTATAGTAGATGTCAAAACTTAAACGAGGTAAATTGTGGTCACTTGTGTTTGGAATTTTTAATCGAGCAACAACATGACAACAATCGCATACATTGCACGAATTCTTTCCAAACGTACCACCGGGCTACCGGATTATCGAGTGTCCAAGACAAGTAGTTTACTATCCGTTAAATACAAACGTATTGAACACGAATCGAATATGCGATTCCTGATCGATCAGGACGGTCAACGTGTCAACCTATGAGGTGAAAAATTAACAGTGCGTCTACACAACAAACAGGATGGATGAAAGTACGTAGACGTTATGGGACCGTATAAAACAGTTTCATTCCTTACAAATTGGATTATTTTTGTGCATCCTAGTCACAGTCGTGCAACTATTACTACTCCTTCAAACATCCGTCAACAGCTGTCAGCTGATAAACAGTGACAACAGCAACAACAACAACAACAATAACAGTTCAGCCACAATTTATCGTTTGGAAGCACTGGCTCGAGATCTTCAGTCGACGACCGTGTCTTTATACTGGAAAAACGTGTTGACACTCTTTAAATCCCTTTGAGTTTCAACAGGAGTGTAGTGCAACATCCTTTGAGTGATGGCATATACTCTACGACGGAGCAATCGGATAATCGTGCGACTCTATCGCAGCAGCAACAGCAACTAACAAAGAAAAATTTTGAATTTTTAAAATTGTTGAGTTGTCGAGTCAATCATGGTAGAGTACTTACACGTGTTGGAAAAATGTCAGCAAGGCGACAGTGTAAAACGCGAGTACGATCTGGAACATCAGAGTTACAGCAACTCGTACGAACACAACGATGAAATCCGAATCGAGGTGCGCAACAAGAAGAAATTCACCGTGCCGTGCGAAAGTTATTTCCAAATCGAAGGAAAACTGGAAAACCACCAGCTGGAACAGCCGGTAAAATGGTTTTGGGGCAAAATTTTTTCATGCACCTATTCGATAAAATCAGATTTAAGGTAAATGGTAAAGAAGTAGACAAGATAAAATACGTTGGAAGGCTACAACCATCAAAGGATATTGTTCATTCACACCAAACGACATTCGACGATTACACCCTGCCGGATGGAAATACGCGCAAATCTTGCACAACAATGATTTCGTTGATGGAACTGAATTTGTGGCACAATGTGCATTATCTATGTGCATAGGATTTTTCGATCGGTATCGACGCACACTGATAAACTGTACTCAGACACTCGTGTTAAATAGATCGAGTACCGACAGCACTGTCGTGTCATTTGTTCCACAGACAACAGTAGACGATAAAGCGCAAATTGCAACATTGATAAAACAAATCAATGTGAAAATATCGAAAATCAAATAGATAGTAAAGTACTTTGAACTCAGCATGAAAACTGAACTGGGTCTGATACATATTCTGGACAGCAAGAAATGTCTCCCGTTAGAATTTAGACACTGAGACGTTGCCGTTTACCCATTGGTACCACAGACAACTCATCACACGTGGTCGTTGCGCACCTAATCGAATGTGGAAAAACCTAGATATTTACTTATTTCCATGGGTAATGAGGACGAACACGTTCTCGGAGATTTCAATCACTGTTCATAGAGAAACGTCAAAGCGTATCTAAACGCTGATGAATACCCTTACGACAACCAAAACGCTGATTTCGACAACAATAAGTACACAACGTTTTATAACTCATACGCACAATTCCAGACAATGTAGTACGGTCGTAAAAGACCCCTATCCTTTATTGGACTATATAAATTACAAAAAACGTGAACCTATAGTCGTGATTGATTGTTCTAAACAAAACGACACCGTCAATTCTTCAACGGTTGATCTGCGCTTGGATTTCAAATGCTCTAAACAGTTTCCCGATAAAACATCATTGTATTGTGTAATTATTCACGACTGTCAAATGGAATACAACACATTCACATTCAGAATCTATTCCTAGAAATGATCTGTTTGTAGCCAATTCCAACAGATTGGAGAAGTAATACACACGCTGAAATTTTTTTAAGTTTAAGTTTTAAGATCAAAAAATTCAATATTTTTAAACATATTTTCATGTGTGGATAATCGCTGAAGATAATTTTCAATGCATTTTCTAGACATTTACCCATAAACTTCGTACGACAAATTTCGTGAAAGAATAAATATCAAATGTTTTAATTCGGCTAAAAACTAGTGGTTTTTTTTCGACCACCATACGATCAATTGAAGTCTGAAGTATAAGCTTCATTTCATGTAGAATATGCGGACGTATATGAAGCAATTGTCGATGTATTTACTTAAATATCATATCTTTAATGAAGTGCAATTGCGCAAATTCAGTGTTTTTCATCGAAAAAAAACAACCGTCATCACGTTTTGTCTGAAACAGTAATGCAACTCCTCGGTTTAGCCTTCTCTGGGTCATGCTCACCTTATCGTATTCATCTTGCACAAGTATTATTCCGTTTAAATTTTCCATTATCGATAAAAAATATCCGCACATTGAATACATTCTATGTAGTAAATCGACAGTGATAATAAGTTCCTCATGATTGTTTACCAACATGACTTTTGGCCAAAATGAATCGTCCGGGTCTAGACCAATGCATACGCGACACATTTGTGAAATTCTATTCAATGATGAATCGATCAAGTCGTTGATTTTATTGAATTTACACCTTAATATAGCCATAGTGATTAAAGTCTCAAACTCCAATAGACATTACTGTTGCTGCTGTTCGCATTCGTCGTCTTTTCAATTGTTTTGATTGAATCCAAAAGTTCGTAATATATTCGCTTCACAATTGAGTATGCACATTCAGAATTGTCCAAATTTTTTCCCGCATCCGATAATTAACAACCTTTGTAATATAAAAATTGACTTTATCGCCTAGACGTTCCGCAAAATATTGTAAATCTCGATAATTTTTCAATAGTTTAATAACTAGTTAGAAAACTCTATACGTCGGATCGCATTCAACAAGAAAATTCAATTTATCTGATATATCATTGAAATAATCCATCTTGCGCGCACAATAGATTAACAAATACTGAGAACCTATTAGAAGTCAGCATACAATGTTATGCTGCTGCCCCCCCTTCTCTCCAAACATGTTTTAGATAATTAATTTGTGATAACGGATGAGGCGTATACAACTAAGATCTTAAAATATTACTAGATAAATGATTGTAATGAATGAGTCTTATTATGATAGTGATGTTAACCATTGTCAGATATCATTTATACTTGTTCCTACTGTACCGTCGCCCTATTGTACTACGTGTTTTCATCGTGAAAAAAATATTAATAAAAAAATGCATATAAAATCCATGCATATTTAAAGTAAGAACGCAGTATAGTCGGATTCCGCCAAAGTGGACTAGAGTATAGATTGATAACTATGTTTGATTGACTATATTTGACATCACTATTGAATGAACGCAGCGCCCCGTAGTTTTCACGCGTAGTTAACGTTCGTGGTTTTATTTTGTCTTAAGTCTTTAGCTATGTCAAGAATAAGGAATAAGGTGAGTAGACTGTATGTTTGAGTGAATTTTACAAAATACAGGGTGATTTTTTTATCATAACCCACTCAATTACTTGCAGAATAATAATAATTAAAAAAATTTTTTTTATTACTATCTTTAGTTACACATTATTCTTGAATTATTAACTATGTAATACTTTTTAAGTTCATCCCTTATGCCTGGTAAGGGTGTCAACTTTGTTTTTTTAAATGGTAATACATATTTTGAATTTAATAAAATTTTTGAGTTTTTAATTTAATAACAAATGTCATTTGAATTTTTAATATAACTTAATTTGATTATTAGATATAAACATTTAAAGTTTCTAATTTTTGAGTTAATATATAGGTATAATACACAAGGGATTACAAATACAAGTAGCTAATTGGTTTTTTGTCATCGATATTAGCAGGTACAAAGCATTGTTATTATCAATGGTAGTAAGGCACATTGTTGTGAGTTTATAAATACACTAACTGACAATACAAAAAGTATATCTATTGATAGTCATAATTGATAATAAACAATCCGTGACTGTGATAGCAATATCATAAAAAACCAATTAGCTACCTGTATTTGTAATCCCTTGTGTATTATACCTATATATTAACTCAACATTTTGAAACTTTAAATGTTTATATCTAATAAACAAATTAAGTTTCATTAAAAATTCAAATGAAATCGAAACAATATGTTTAAACTGTTATATTATTTTAACTCCATACAAATTTCAATGGTACTTTTTATTAGGTTTTTTCTGTAGTTATTTACTCCTGTTAAATATAATTATAATCTCGATTAATTAATCAAAATTATAAGAAATGAAAGTTATAAACATTGATCTTAAAAAATAATTTATCAAAAAATAAACAAATTTTGATGATTATTGGAATCATAACAATTTATTTATGATATAGTTGTGTATCTAGACTATCAAACAATAACACCGTACGACACATTTTTGGACCAAATATTATGATATTCGATATTCATTAAAGTGATGTGCAGCACATCAATATTTTGTCATTAATTGTAATTTGGAACATTAACAGTCATTTGTAATTAATTGTTTTAAATTTTAGTTTAGAGCCACAATACATTATTATAATATTTNAAAAAAAAAAAAAAAAACACATCATAGTAAAATTAATATCTTCTCCGCTTCGCATCGAAGCTAAAAAAATGTTTAAATTATTATTATTCTATAAGTAATTGAGTGGGTTATGATAAAAAAATCACTCTGTATAATTATAACAATTAAATGTATTATACAAGAAATATAAAATGTTATATTATATTAAAATGTTATATTATATCATAAGAAGTATTTGGTAAAAAGATACTAAAGTTTCTGTTTACTAACATTTTATTTATTGACATAATATATATTATATATCATATGTTATAAAATAAGTAGTTTTAGAGATAAATAAATAATATTCTTATACAAAAGCCTTTTTTTATGTGATATACATTAATTGCTTAATTAATGTATGATTTATTTATGTACATTTATAAATTAAACACGTTTATAAATAAAAAATTAAAAAAATGATAAAAATTAATAAGTGACTAGAATAACAACTAAATTAATATATGTCGATTGACCAAAATTAAACAGTTACACGTAAAAAAATGACTAATTAGTAGTCTTAACATCAATAGTAATTATATAATACAGAAAGAATACTTAAGTTATTTTTGCTATAAATTAATCTATCTTGATAACTTTTATGATAAATTTATGGCCATTATTATAAAACTAAAATTAATCACGAATATTTTATATTGTAAAAAGAAATAATCTCATTGATAATTTTTCAGTTACCATAAGTTATCACTCAAGATCATACACTCGTAGTTTTTATTTTATATTTAAATATCCAAAGTATAAAATTATGAATGTAGTTTCTTTGGGACGTGGATGGGGGTCGCATTGGCTAGAACACCGAGTGGTAAATTACTAAATACCATGTATCGTGTTTTTAATTAAAAGAAAAACCACCCACGTCAATGCCATCACCACCGCCACTGGCTTACGTATTTACATTCACATGCCTCGATCCGAACCCGTTGAGCTGCGACTCTCCTCAGAGTCAAGAAGCGAGTGACCACCATAAGATGTGTCATCTGCACCACCACTACCACCGATTGATATCGCTTTTATAGACGGTGGCATGCATTCTGAGCACGCGCCTCGACCTTTGTCCGACTCTAAAGTCATATAGACCTTTCCACACCTACCACATTCTTCTTGAGTTTCACCTTAAAACAAAAAAAATTCCCATTAAAATATTATTGCAAAACATTCTTTAAAATATATTGTACAGTAAGATAAATGTTTAATTTTACCATTAATTTACAAATTATTAACGTTTAATCCGACTATAGTCACGTACTTTACTGAAGTAAGGTACTATATTTCTAGGTGGAAAATGCTTGTACTGTGTTATTATTGTAGGGATACGATGGGCACTTTTTATTAAAACCGCCAATTATCTGTTGAATCAACTAGTCGAACTGTGTTCACCCTAATGGGTAATTCGGTGGGCGTAAGCACGCGAGACAATATTACATAAATACAAGATATCAAGTCTATTAATTTGGGTAGAGTAATTTTGTAATTTTTTTTTTTTCAATGTACACAGGCGCCACGAATGTTGCTGGGACAATTTTCGGCGACGGCTCTAGTATTTTTCATTTAAAGGATATAGAATTTGCCAATGGTGGTAAAAAAAACATTAAGCACCATGTATTTAGACCAATATCGTCTATGAACGGTCGTTAATTTTTGAGGGAATGTACACACGAGCAAAACACTGATATTATTGCTGTTCAAAAGACGATATATTGTCTAATTACGATCCAACAAACGCCCACGATATCCTATGGATTGCAAAATCCATGTACAAGATAACAGTATGGGAAAAAGTGAAAAATAATAAGAAGTTGCAATCTAACTCAATATTTTTATATTTAATCAATTCGTAAAAATATCGATATCAATATAATAAATTACAATAAAAATTCTTCAGTAATGAAGAACTTCAACCTCAGATAAATACGTAAACACCCTAGTATAGGTCATATCGTTGGAATTTATATTGAATTCGCAAATTTTTTTTTCATCTATGATACCCTTCTATGTTCTATGGATATATAGAAAGGGTACCTATGATATCTTTTCTATATATCAACTCACCTCATTTCATTAATTCAACATCATCTTTATTCGTACACTGCCTAAACCATTAATACTTCTCTCATTTATAACGATGACATATTTTTTTGTTAAACGCTACAAGGGCCTTTTTCATAGTACACTTTTTCACAATTAAAATATATACGAATCAATATATTCTACTTATCATCAACGGTCAAAATCTTATGAACCTAAATTTCACTATAGTGTAATGAAATGATTTCGTGCAATTTATTCGATTGATGTCTGCGACGATTCACATCAAAGTGGCATTAAGGGAATTGTGCAACTATCAAGTAAGTGGTTACCAAAAAAAAAATACACACCACTATTTATTATTATATCAAATTATTATTAGTGCGGATCGGACTGTGCACCGTCGTGTCTTTGTGTAATACATTTGGCTTACGAAAATTATACGTTATACTTACACTACCCGTCGGTGAACGCCCCTCAAATACACTCGTATCCAAAAAACGCACCAGCACACTATCGTTATTACCGTAATGAATTGACATACACGTTCTACGTGATTTCAAATGTTTGTCTCATACGGACCACATGATAATAAATATAGATTTATATGAAACATACGATTAACCCGCACAAAATATGAATTGACTACTCCTTCTATGTTTTTATTGTAACAATATGCGACGAAAATATTTTTAAATCATTCTATTTATGATATATGAATTTTTTCCACACTTAATATCTAAATTTATAGATAAATTTGTACTCACTCTCGTGTGTTTTCATGTGTGCTCTGAGATTGCAGGCAAGCGCGAATTTCTTGTGGCATAGTTCACAAGCATGTGGTTTGTCTCCTAAAATCAAAAATAAATTGAAGGTCAGACATCAAAACATACTAATCTTTACATAATTATTATATAGTGACGTAATTTTATAAGTATTATGATGACTGTCCTCGACAGAAGTATGCAAATAGTTGAATATACGAGATAACCAACGTAGTCAAAAAGATAATTTCTCAGTTTAGTAATATCCAACTAATGAATAAAAGAGTGAATAATTTGTCTTCATTTAGAAGTGGGGAAGATGATGAAGGTTTATATATATGATAGAAGGAATATATTTGCCTTGAGGATTATACTAACTACGTAGTAAACCTGTGCAGGATTTGCACGTCGCGAGATGATTTTAATTAGACATCACATTGTTCAATTCAAACGTCACTGACGATTTCCATAATAAGGTAATTCCAATTGCAAAGAAATTTCTGCAGCCCTCTACTTATGGTCTTTTCTGTAGTCAGATTATTTTTCCATCACAACAACGTCTTGAATAGCACTTAACTATAGCCTATATGTATACAATCCGATCACAATAATATGCTGCTACCAGGACCTTTAAACGTTTAATTCAAAGTTCAATATATAACAGACTCTTACGATCTTATAGTTATTTTAATGGATCAAAGATTGGAATAGAAATCTCCGAATAACTTCTATACGATACATGAACATTCTACATCTCACGCAAAACAGAATATATGAATTTATATATATATATGAATTTGTATCTTGGAGCATTGTCTGAAAGTCAATGACAAATTCCACAAATAAAATTGCACTTAAAAAAGTTCTCACATAAGTATATCAAGTATTTTATCTTCAATATGCCAGGTAGATTTCATTCATTAAAATAAAGTATTTAGATATTATTGTCAATAAGAATAATAACACATATATATTACAAAACGGAATAATTATTATTTGTTGTATATCAGTAATCGAGGTAAAACATTTCTCTACTAAGAATAAAAGTAAGAAAAAACAAGAACAGGTCAAATCGCCAGTGTATCTAAATTACGATAATTATTATTCTAAAGAAAACGGGTTTTACTCTAAACTGTATCTGTCCAGTTTCCCATGCAGACACCTTCAACTACATAATTTGTAGCTGGCTACTAGAAATCGTGTAGATCCAGTAGCCATACGGGATTTCATTTAATCCAGAGTGCATATTAAAACGCACAATATTATATTTTCTTGGGTTTTCCGTGGCAAAATAGTTTCATTATAATAATTTAATAGAGTTTGGTGAGATAAAAAATTGTTAATTAATAATGAAAACCAAAATTAATTATATTCGACTTTTATATTACTAATGCATATGATAAATACCATAGTTATTTCTTGTAAATGTTAAATGAACGTTATTACTAAAACATAACATAGCTTAAATTTCCCAAAAATTCATTATAGCACCTCTTCAAAAAAAATTATAATTAGCGTTAGTATAAACCCAAAAAGTTGATGTTAGGGTTAGGGTCATTTTAAATATTGACTATTAAAACTCTTATCAGATTATAAAAGACAGGTGCTAGAAAAATACCACGTGCCACCTGCATAAATAATAACATTTTAGCCAGTTTAGTGAAACTTGTGTAATGTTTGGATTCAAATGAATTAATTATTCAAACTAGCTGTCAAAAATTGATTTGGTATTATATTTTTATAGAATTTGTAACACTTAAAAACATAATCCATATAATTTTTTTTTCACTTATTTTGACAAATATATTTTGTTACATGATTGGGCATTGAGTAAAAATATTGTGCCTGGATCAGTAAGTGTATAAACATTCCATAAGGCGTAACACGGATAAATAATTTAAATAATTACCCGGGTTTTTCTTGGATCGTGTCACGTAAATCAGTCCAGCCAATAATCTACCGGGTGTACGTTGTAATATGCGTATATGGGATGCAGGGCAGATATAAGCGGTAGATAAGTGTGGTGCACGACCGTGTTTATGTTAATGAACCACCAGCAATTACAAGTTAATTTACTCACGGAACTCCAGCGATTGATATATACTTATATATACGTACTAACCTATATACATTATATAATAGAAGTTTATTTTTCCTTTTCTTCAACCACCGCCATAAAGCGTTGCTCTTGTTATGCCTCGTTTATATCTACTGAAAAAAAACACGGAGAGAAGACATTACTTTTTCAACCTTCTCTTTATTACGTTTATTAACCTCTCTGTCTCTCCTTTCGTGCTCACTTGTATTTTTACCGCCCTATTCTCTTCTTGATGCTTTCTACTTGCACGAGATACTCTGGACCGATACTCACCCAACACATTATTATTACATCGCCGTTCATATGTATACGCAGTAGCATATTTACAGAAGTCTCATAAATCCATCTTCGGTTCGGTTAAGTTCTGGACGCAAAAACGCGTGATAGCTTCATGAAACGGTAGTCTTTGTTAAAAAAAAATTGTAATACGAACCGAATGACCAGTTTATGGGTCGGTTTGATATAGAGACGCTTGTCAAAGTTTGGTACAGATTTATAATTTCCGATCATTGAGATATTTGGTAAACCTTACGTATAATAATACTGCGTTATCGCATAAAATGCTATTAAACTCAGTAAAGAAAAAATTATGTTGCGTCCTAAAAATGGAATATAGAACCATGAAAAATGTGTTTTAAAAAATATCTTTGAAGGACTCATATTGAATATTGATTATACGGCCAGTGGAGTGTGACGCGTATCATCTGTCGAATGCACCCAACCATATTGTCCAGTGCAGTGTTTACCACCAAAGACCTTTATTAAATTATGGCTCACAGTTTTCCATAATTTCGGAATTGAGAACCGGTTTTCCGTGCAGACGATCCGTATCGACGACAAAATAATTAAACATACGATGAGGAGCATCGAAACCTATATGACTAAGACGGAACACGTCGACTGCATGTACAAATGACACATGACAAATGACTTGGTCAATACAGAAGAAAAAATAACTTCCACGATAGAAAAAGAATGAACCGGTCTAGACATTGTAATGTTATACTGCTCAGTGATATTTTCGGTGTTTTTTTTTTTTATTTATATTTGAAATTAATTTGAACACGCCGAGAGATCACGTGCGTAACTTACAGAAATTAATAGTTAATTGTCCTTGGGACAATTTTGACGGGTTTAGGTGTCAATTTGAAAAAACTTAAAAAATGAAGTTCTTCCAGTATGTTACTCGGTATATAATTCAGCTTGCTTGATTAGATAATAGGATATGTTATGAATTATTTATAGTAAAAATGTTTTTTCTATAAAATCAACTGATTATGTTTGGCTTGTATTTTGTCTCTAGTATTATAGATACCAATATTTAAATTTCTTTTGCACATTACTACTTGTTACTAACAAAATAATAAGCGAAAATAAACAAGAATATTTAAACTAAATCACTTTTCAAAATGTTTCAATTAAAAAACGATTTCTATAATTTTTAATCAGGCTCATCTGATTAAAATATAATATCACTGAAAATGTCACCGAGGAATAATAAAAAGAAACGTGTGAATAAATAAAAACATTGAATGTGAAAAGTGAACTTATTATTTTTTTTTGAATTTCGTTCTAAATTAATTTTGGAAAAAAAAGTTCTGATACTAAGTGGAAACGGTAAAATATTGAGCACGAAATGCTCTATTTCTTAGTAAAGATTTCAATGCAACATTGTTACGAATATTTTCTCGAGAAATAATTGGCATTATCTATCCACTCCATTAATCAATCAATTCTCTTAGAATGATCGCATCGCAATTTTTTTTTCCATTTTTACCACATAGGATAATTGGTAAAACTTTAAAATGTTTATTTTGCATTGGTTATAAAATTGTGAGCATTGCTCAATAGTATAATTCCAATTCCAAAAACTATTGTTTTTTAGAAATTGCTATGAAACAAAAAACCCATAAATATTCAAAAACAGGTTAAGCAGGTGGTTTACTATATTACATTTACTGTTTTGTTTTTTCAATGTTGAATTTATTTGATTTCAGTTTTATATGTTTTAATGAAATATTTAAAAAACAATAATTCGAAAGTAGTTCATAAAATCTATATGAATAATGAAAAAAATCAAGTTTACAAAACAAAATAATACAGCCAACACTCAGTTGGGGTCGATATAATTATTGTTTACATTTTCTAATCGATCAATGAAACTTAAAATATCGCGTGTCAAGTTGGGTTAGAAAACTTTGCGTGTGTACTTCTTGAATGGAATAATGAACACAATTTTTGTAATCAATTGAAAAGTAACCGATCGTTTATCATTTAGTTTTAGATTAATGGGTCGTTGGATGACACAAAAAAAATAATAATAAAGTTGTTGCTGTTGTAAGTGAAAAAATATAATTGTAAGAACTTGGATACAAAAAAAAAGAAACATAAGATTTAATAATGCGTACTTATAATTGCGATCAGTTTTTGAGGAATCATTGCGTACTTTTCATGTATATATATATAGACATCGCGACGGCCGTTCTAGTTGCTGGCATAATTGTTAGTCATTTCATAACGACTTAATGAGTAAATAATACGAATGGGTGGTCGGACTAAGCGGTAATATTTCTGAAGACTTTAACGACCAGGAAGTACAGAGTTTTGTGTAACTATGAAAAAATAGTACATTTCTCTCGACGAGGCGTATCGCTGTTAATGACGAGCTCGATCGTATCCTATCAGTGCCGGTCGTATAAAATAATTTGTAAGATAGAATAGCCTCACTCAGTCGATCTCAACGACATGATAATAAAACAGTTGTCATTATCGAATAAATTGCACGTATACAGTTGTACTTAGACAATGATGAATTACGTTCTTTCTTAGTTTTATATATCACAAAAAAATACATTATTATTTCTGAGTTGACTCAAATACAAAGAAATATTTACTGACAAATTTCTAAAAAAGTCAAAGAATAATTTGTTTACGCCAAACATAATTTCACCGAATTATCAAATAGTCTAACTTTGACTGGTATCGGAATCCGAACTATGATGATAATTATGATTTAAGATCGTCGGATGAGGTCTATTTGTTATTCAGATGGAATTCAGAATCATTGTAGCAGTTCATGCTATTGTTTTATTTGATTACTGATTGAAAAAACGAAAAAGCGTGTTAAAATCAAGGTTTAAGGCCCATAACCATATTGATCGGCCAAACACGAGTATTCCACTCAAGACGAACCGTCGTCGACTTTAGGCATTCGGTTGATTAATCGAGTACATAATTTTCGATCCTACTTGAAGAAATAACGAGACGTGATATCAATGTATCCGTTTGTTCACAGTAATTGGAAACCTTAGGAAAACACACGATGGCGTCTGTACTAATAAACAAAGTGCGTTTATCTTGATCTCGATATATTTCGGCTTACACCAGACAAAATATATTAGATAATGTGCAGGCTAAATTTATTTTACCAACAATGAGAAATTATAAATTTTCGGGCGCTTGTATGATGCGCATTTGTTTTAACAATATCCCCCGACACAACCCCACCGCGGATCGTGTTTCTCGTTGATTAGCTCATTTGAAGCACATACGATCACGACTTGTGTCGGTCACGAACAAGTATTTACTTTACGACCATACTGTTGAAGGCCTCTACATTAATGTGGCACCCCTGTGATGTATGGAGTTATGTACACCGATTGCACAATAACGTCTGGTAGTAACACATCGATCATAAAACAAGCGCCGTATCGTTTACTTCGCGTATTGTTTTCATGTGTGTACTTTGATTAATTAGATTTCAGAAAATAACTTCAAGTAATTTCAACATTAATATCAAGGAAAAACACCTAGCACTGTTTAATTGTTTTGCTAACAAGTACAGATAATATTACTTCGATCTGTGGGTACTCAATTTTTTAAACGTATACATCAATGGTTCGTTTAGTAGGTTATTTGTCAACACGAAAATTATTTAAGTACTACTCTGTTCACTATACGTTTTTATTATTTACTTGAGAGCTTTTACTTTTAATAATTAAAAGTAAATTATTAATAATTCATAGACTATAGAAAACATTGTATTGAGATAATAATGCAGGTCGAAAAATTCCAAACAAAAATTAATTTTAAGTAAAGCAATTCGCAGTTACAGTTTTATATTTGGAACGTCAATTTTTTCAAAATAATTATTTAATAATATTTGTAATTAATTAATTTATGACATTGCAATTAATATTTTTTTCTAACATAAAAACCGAATATGTTGATATCCATAAATATAATCAAAAAGCCACATGCAAATATTATAGTTCGTATATGACCTTTATATTGAAAACAATTTACCATAACACAAAATTTAATATTTGAGAACCTCGAACAGGTGTAATGGATTCTTGGTGAAAAACAAATGGTACGGATCATTAAAAAGTAAAAATATAGTTAATCCATTCAGATACATTTATCTTTGAAACGTAGACCGGTGGTGAACACCGTAGCCAGAGGTGTACAAAGCAGACGGAGAAATGTAAAAAAAAAAGATGAACCGTTCTTAAAACTACTTAAATATATAAATATAACTGTGGACATATAAACATTTTAACTAGTGGTTTAGTTGCAGAGATACTAATCTAGTTGGACTCTTTGCGTTCTCAGACACCTGCCCAATCGTCTTTGGTTGGTTCATATTCACCTGTCCTGTAGGCTTAGAACATAATTTTATGACCATCTTAGGCACGTGCTCGTGTGCACTTTGCAGCTGATATCATAAAAAAAGCATACTAACGAGTGTCTATTACAAGAAATCGAGGATATAACTCATAGATTTTAACGAAGACAATTATTTGTGTTTAAATTTAGTACCCACCCTCGTCGAGGGCGTTCAACAATACAGCTGAAATTTGATAAGTTAATGCGATAAACGTATTGAAGATACTGATCGTATACCGACTTGTTTTGTGATTGAAAATCCGAAATAAAAACAAAAACAGATATCAGCCACACTTACTGGGCTACCGATGACTTAAACTGTGGGCCGCAAAACTGTATAGAGATCGTTATGGAGAAAAATCATATTAGCTGGTTTTCATATTAGAGAATATTATAATAGTATCTAATAATGTAATGATATACGGCTAATTGTGGATAATATTCGACTGTATTCAGTAGTAGCCGAGGATAAGCCTCAAAAAGAAATCCGACCGAGTCGGTTCGATGAGATAATTAAACGGGCACGGTCTTGTTCACTAAATGGATCATGAATACGTAATGTGGTCCAGGACGAGCGGTGGCAGTATATGCGCGCGTGTGTGTGAGAACGAAATGCACGGAGGCTCATGTCAACTAGTTTACCGGGTGGACCCCGGAGGCTGTAATCGGAAATTCTTGTCGGAGCACCCGAGTAATGGGATTTCTTCTAGCCGTTTCTAAATAGTCAACAAATATTTTATACTCTTCTGGACGTATTTTATTATTATTCGTTTTAATCGAAAGCTACCCGCGTTAATCTGAACAACGATCGCTTCGGTGGCCTCCTCCCAAGAGTATATCACCGGGTATGGATAGCGGGCGGCAGATTTCTACGGTCGGAGAACAGATACATCGCGTCGTACAACGACCGGTCCTCGTGGTCGATGCAGTTATTACCGTAATGGCGCCCGTAAAATCTCAAATTTAATACTCGAACATTGAGAAGTAACCTGATGAAAACATCAAATGGTTTTATGACCCGCGACCTCTTCGGAATCACCGCCACAGATGTGGTATTCTATACATAAAAGAGTTGTAAACACATATCATCGAGGAGCAATAATACTGTACATTTGAATCGTTCGGCTTGTATAAAAAACTTTCTTCAAACGAGCGTTCATTATTATTCCAATACAGAAAATAATGTTCAAAAACGTAAAGCACATTGAAATTTAAAAAAATAGCAAGTTGTAAATAATTACCATCTTAGGTTAGATAATTTAGGGTTCAAGAATAAAAATATTTTGAATATATTATAACTCAGCGCGTACTCGTAGATAAAAACTTTTTAATGTATTTCAAATTATTATATTGTCAAAATAATACGCTATTTACGATTTGTCAAGGTTGACAAATAATCATTTATAGGCATAGACCTGTTTACTATTTTCTGTAACATTACCGGATTGCATCGCAAAGGAGCACGTGCCGAAACGTGTAGACTGTGCAGTGTATAAAAGTTAAAAAAATCAACCGTGTCACGAATTGCGTGTAGGTATCCTTACACAATGGCCACGGCAAGGTCGCCATCGACGTTCCCACGCGTCCGATATTAGGTTTTGCGACTCCTAAGGCGTAATCGCGCGACACCCGGTACAAGACGGGGAGGTATGTAGGCTCCGGGAACACAGAGACCCGCGGAGATCATAATGGCAGTGTGTGAAGTCAATCGACCGCGTTACCAATGACGATGATAATAGTGTAATGTTCTGGAGTCACCGTTGTTGTGCTGCTGTTGTTGTTGTTATCGTCTCTCAGTCGGTTGTGTCGGAATACAAAGTCATAATGAATGCAGCAAAGATGATCCGCTGCGGCGTTTCGATGGCGCCAAAACGGTAAGCAACGTAACGCCACGGGCAACGGGGCAAGAGAAATCGCTGCACGCGGCCGAGGAGACCGTTTGTACTGTGAATGCGCGCGGTCGCCGCAGTCGTGTACACTACAAAAATAATAATCCTCAGGGCTACAGACGTGGTTTATTATTATTATAAAGGTGTCGGGGCGACGGCGTTCAATTATTATTGTGCCGTGGCTAATACTCCAACGAAACAATACTACCCGAAGCGAAAAAAATCCCGGCTAAAGACACTGCTTCCGAAGACGAGTCTCCCACACTCGCCACCGTGGTAGTTCGAAGCCTGTATGGCATCCGAACGCGTTTTTTGACCCGTGATTCTATTCAGTAGGTTTGTTTGTACATAGTATAATTCGATGTTACTTTTTCCTTACAACACTCATAAGTCATTACCGTCCGTAAATGGAAAAAATCCTATGCCGTCCGTACACATTTCTTATAAAAAACATCAAAGTCACGGGTTAATACGAATGTGTGTAATGGCGATATGCGTGTCAGACGCGGCAAACATCTGCCGTTTCGTTTGTTCTTGAAGAAATTACGGTCGTTCGAGTATAGGTATGAAAAATAACATCCGCAGTATTTCTCAATGAAACAAAACGGAGCATCCCTCGGACAATTTTTTTTTTTTTATGTTTATTACTGGTTTTTCGGGCGTAACGAACGACCGGGTCGATTGCACGTGATAAATCGTCGACACTCGTCGAAATTCTCATTTGTTGCTTTTACTTGTATCGTATCACATGGCGATATCAAAGTTCAGTGCAAACAGGTTAAATAAAATATACACTTTCAGGGCAAACATCAGACACGGTCGAGCGTTACGACAAGTTGTGTATTATGATACAAGCGGAGCAAGATTGTTAACATAAAAAAAAAAAAAAACACTCATGTACTTTACAGCTAGTGAAAATGTCTGGAAACGAGTTTTACACATTCGATACTAACCGCAGTGTGTGTGGTTTTTGTTCGGCATCGAGCTAGTTACAGAGTATACTTTTGGCCGAACCCGATAATATTGTAAATACCTAATGATTAATTAAATAAGAAAAATTAAAATAACGAATACGTTGGTTGCCGACGTGGTCTGTAACACATCGATATTGCTATTGCAACAGATGTTGGCCGCGTAAAGGATATTTGACTACCACGTGTGATGATAACATTCTGTACTTGACAGCGCCGTCGTCAACGGCGTACTTATCGGACGAGTTTCAAGTTCAATAATATTATAAGAGGTGACGGCTCATAATGTATGGTGTAGTAGCAAATATAGTAGCTTAGGCTAATGGGAAGCCAAGTAAGAACCGGTTGTAAATCATCGCTGCAATCAACCGGCTCGTATAATATCAGCCAGCGCTGTTGTTTTTTTATTATGTGTATAAAGCGTGTAAGAATATCGAGTGTGTAAAATATGTATTTAAACGCGCGCATCGATATAATTGCTCGGGGTGTCCGTGTAACGAAAGCTAGTAAAATATATAAAAAAATTACCACCGAAACGTCCGATAAACGTGAACCTTGTTAACAAAATTTAATGACGAAATATGCTTTTAAAATGTATTTATGAATTTATAACACGGTGTGCGCCAAACGAACAACTCATCACACAAGTTATCTACGTCAATTCAGAACGCGTCTAGGAAAGAGCCTTTTAAATGGACTAACCGTAATGAAAAATAACGTTTCACAGACAATAAATTAAATGCATCACGATGTGCAATGTAATTTACACTGAATTTATATCACGGAATTTCGGTTTAGATATTTGAGACAATATGGTCTCGGCCACTGTATGGCGGTTATCCTTATAGAACAAAACATATCATATTTATACATACTGCTGTTTTGAGTCGAGGTGTTTGTGAGATTAATGATCTTGTAGACACCTTTTTTTTTCTTTCGGGAACGTTTAGAAGGAATTACACGATTTACGGTAGGAGGGCACCACAGGGGGGAACACATTGTTGGCGGTGGCCAGAGACAGTTGCCGCGCAGTGCAATCGGTTAAGTTTACCATTGCCGCCGCCGAGAAGTAGTGTGTTGTATTTTTTTTTTAATCAAGGAACATCATTAAGTGAATTGAAATCGGTAATATTCAGGGTAAAGTACGACATGTTAAAAACGATAGGCAATTATATAGAACAAAGTACAAATAACACGCTCTATAGAAATCGGGTGTTACTTTTTTCACACGTTTCCAAAATACGATATGAAAACGATTATTTCTAATGGAATACTTTATCGTTTAACTCGAATATGGAAATATGAATTAGACTTTGCGTCGCTATCGATAAAAATGACTTCTACATGAAGTCTAAATAAAAATAAAATGTTTTATATATAAATTTATTGAAATAAAAATCGGCAGCAACGAGAGAGTTGATATTTTTTTACGGGTTGGCATTAATATTATATTATATGATAAAAAATAAAACTATGATGTGTGTCCGCGTAACTGTTATTGATCTAGAGTGACGCGTTTTCAAATGGGTCAACTCTTCTTATTTTTGTCGTTAAAAGAACAATAAATTTGTCTTCTTGAAGTTTTTGCTATGGAATGCCACCAGTATTTAAGTTTTATTGATCTCTAAACTGGTTAGAAGTTTTATGGTCCAGCATAGGCAAATTTGTTATTTATATGGGAAAATAAAGAAATAAAAACTCAACCAGAAATCACAGCAGTTAACGACTTAATTTTATACGAACACTTAATTTAAACTCATTGCTTGATCGCTGCCGTCATTGGAGACATTTCGGATACAAAGAGCGCGTGTGTTACGTTACTCTGCATAAGACATATTGTGTTATTAACCCCTAATAAATGTTCAACCGGCTTAGCATACTAGTTTATCTGAATGCTCTGTCGACATGATTTCAGTTGTTCTCGATGCGTAACGGTATATTAATAACATAATTTTGTTAATTCTGAAATATTGAGCCCAGTGGAAAATACGACTCTAATTATTTTTATTGCGCGGTCGAATTTCATCGGGAGGCAATAAAAAAATGTTAATATTGCCGTGGAGATCGACACAAACAACATCGGTCGAAATCGATTCGCACAATCTTGTAAAACGAGTTAAGCACAATGTCGTCCGTTGGAATAATGTTAGAAAATTGAGCTGCGAAGATTGACAGGAGGCGACTGCGTTAGGTGCCTATCACAGCTGAGTGTACACCGACAACTTAATGTACTCGGTTTATTTAATTTGATCAAACGACGCGACAATTTTTTCCTCTACAAAGTCAAGGCCTAAACTGATGTAGGCGACGCCCGCAAGAGCGATTCCGTAACTACAAACATGTAGTGTTATTGTAATGTTTTTTAGCCGGAAGGCATTTCATATAATTGTACGGATCACATTATTTTGCACTCGCAGAGGAGAGACAAAGTCTTGTTCTACGTCGTACAATAGAACCGACTTCGATGCCGCTTTTGCAATCATAATATTGTAATAATATATCATTATACGTTAGTACATGAAACGCAACGTTTATTATGTTGACAATAATTAATATTATTGGAGAACCGTGTTGCATTCCGCTTGTTGTCAACTTCCCGGGTTACACACACGCCGGGTACATTATCATTTTTTTCCATTATTACTTCCACAGCAAATGAAACAGCAACAACACACTTATAGTAGCGTAATGTGTACACAGGTACAATATTGGCGCACTTATTCCCACAATCCGGTAAACACGAGAAACTACAAATCCAACTCCTCGGTGTTTTTGCCAATAATGTTTTACTCGTACGTACGTTGACACTCGGTAAAAACAACGCGTTTCTCCGAATACAAATCCAAATTAAACTCGAAGACACTATTATCATATTATTCGCGATCACCGAAAAAAAAAAATGTAATAACGTTCACTCGAAATTTATCGAACCGGTTTACTTATCAATTAATTGAAAAATAACAGTATTAATTAACGAGCGGACAGTTTTAAGGTTGGACGATTAAAAGTATCGTTGTATGTTTACTTAGCATATGTCAGTTGAATAAAATCACGATATTTTACTTTTATTACATAGTTGATTAGAAAATGTAAAAACCTTGTACAACTAAAACCAATTGACAATATTTTTATATTTTTCTACAACTAGCTTCATTTAAAGTCTACCATAATCGCACAACTAATAATTTTAATTTGGAACTTGTTATATAAAGGGTACAGGGAATGAATGGTACCAGTCAAATTCTGATTTTATCGTTTGATTCGGATGCCAATTAGCAGTAGTATCAAGTTATGAAATCCATATGGTAAAAATAGTTTTCTTTTTTCTAATATTTAAGTGTCTAGTTTTGTTTTGCCATTAAAAATATAGGAATTTATAAACTCATTTTTGCTCTCCTGAAAAATATACAGAAATGGACCATTACCCTTCGCGCCCTTTAAATGTAACACACTTATCTCTTTAAAAAATATGAAATTCATAGTGCGCTGTGTATTTTTCGTTCGACAATCGAACGAACTCGGAACGATTTTTATGTAAATCGGTATATCAGGTATAGAATGTCCCGTCAGGGGCATGTCTACTCCAAGTGAGGTCGTTCGAGACCAAACACATCATAATACCATCAAAGTCCAGTAGCCGAAGCGTCTCTCGGTATATTATCTCTTTCTTCGACATAACGTTCGAGGTGCCATTAACGGGCATGCTACTGTTGGGTGTTCGGAATACGACGACCTGCCTATATGTAATAATATATTATAATAACGGCAGAACCAGGTCTCGTCACTTTGGGGTCGGCCCGAAGCATATTTGATGTGACGTGCAATGGGAGGCAAAAACACGAATTCCATTAACGTGGGATTAAAAAATAATAATATCGGTCCCAGAAATCCCGTCTAAGCGACCGCCTACCTGGAACGGTATGCTTAAGAGGCATACAATATTTGTTGAAAAAAAAACAATGGCCTCGGGTCTAAGACAAGTGAAGTGCCTAATGAAGTTTAAAAACATTAAAATATGATTATGCTTTGCGAGCGACATTTTCGAGTATTTTTTTCGAAGAACAATATTTATGCTGTTGTTTATGCAAACGACTAGATTTCTAAAAAAATATTTATTTGTAACCGAGATCAGCCCTTATTTACGATTGCTATTACATTGTTATGAAGCGAAGCAGTTTGAATGTTTTGTTAGTTTATTGCGAAATGTATTATTAGTGTTTAAACAGATTAGCTACGGACGATGAAAAATTTAGGAAGAAACCGTAACCAGACGATATAGTGCAATAACATTGAAAACATCGATTTAGAGTGATAGTGTCGAGATAAAAACTGGATACGTTCAAACGTTACAAACTCATGAAAAACATGCTGTGTACAGGTGGCAAATCGTTAATTTCGGTTCTCGCTATAATATCAGACATTATTCTACAATGAATTATTTTTATTGCTCTTTAAAGCTAACTCTTTCGTTGCCTAATTTTATTTTATGGTGCATGTGTGAGTTTAAAAAAATAACAAACTAAATTATAGTTTGCGCGGGCACACTATCTCTGAATAGTTACTGTCGTTTCACAAGCTTTCCACATAAAACAACATAATTTCTAATTATTGTTTTTGTTTTCAGATAAGTAAGAGTTGCGGTGTTATTATGATGAATACCTACTGTGAATAATGAAACAAAAATAATCAACTTACCGGTGTGAAGAAATAGGTGGTTTTTAAGATTTGTGTGTTTGCTGAATCCGCGGTTGCATATATGACATTTGAACGGCCACGACCCGTTGTGAACGTACATATGAGATTTCAGATCGCCGGGAGTTGGGAATGACTTTGCACATAATGTACATTTGTGTGGTTTTTCCTGTGAAAACAAAGTTCATTTAATATGAAATCACTTATTATCCGTGTCATCCGTTAACTGAGATGACCACTGTTACCAATTTAAATAATTAAGACATTAGAATAAGTAATAAAAAAATAATCGTTGCTATTTTATTATTCTGGCTGTCAAATTGACCACTCTATTTTCGTATACGCTTTTAATAACACTTTACATTGATTTGAGATCGTAAACATCGACCGGACCTTATATCCGGATCGATTTAAGTAATTGTGATAATCAAGCAGCAAAAATAATAAACACAAAAGTAGGTCTTCCAATCAAAGTAATAAAATTAAACTACATTAGTATGTAAATAGCAATCATCACACCACAGCTGACAGAAAACACATAAATTATCAGAAAGAAATTGGTCTATTTCTTTTTTAAGTAATAAAATATGAAATCAAAATTGTGTGCGTAGTGCAGATATTTTAATATTTCAGTTGATTTTATCGACCGCTAAAGGCAGATATTTATAATGTAGTTATGATGTTAATTGAGTAAAAACACTCGAGTACGGAAAGATCGTTTAACCACCTGTTCGGCTTACGTCAAGGTCGAAAGGTTCACATAGACCACTGCAGCGGTCATCCTCCCGAGGGCACACTCGTCTGCAAAATGCACTCTTGAGATCTTACTCGCGTGTTGCCTCTGTACCGGTTTTCAAATGTATTAGACTATTTTACATTATACTCGATGGTAAAATAAAGAAAACACAATAATAATTAACCCATAGGTTATTATAATATCAGAGCACCTGCTGCCGGTCACCTGCGATGGCAAATTGATGGGATTTCGGTATCCTCACATTTGGACGGAAGTTTAATTTTCCTCTCTCTCTCTCTCTCTCTCT